>NW_008796193.1:4545382-4635797 GCF_000699145.1 Aptenodytes forsteri
TGTTCCTAACCAGTAATACAGGATAGAAAAAAACAATGTTTTCACCAAGGCTTCAGAATGATGAGTTAGAATTTGTTGAAAATCCTGAGAACTGATTTGTGCCTGGTCCCCTGGACTACATGGAGCTTACTGAGGGGTTTCACTGGGACAAAAATGTCTGCCCAAATATGGGGACTGAAAAAAAACCCAACAACCAAGACCTAAGAAAATAAAAAAAAATATGGATTAAAAGAAGGGCACTAATTAACTGAAATCCGTAGCAGCTTTGGTGCTTGACCTGGAAAGATATGGCTGGGGGGGGGGGGGGAGCTGTTAACTAGAATAAGAGGGCTTGCTTGCAGCAACATAAGATATAAAGATGAGTAGGGGTGTAAAATATGAAGAAGAGAGAAGAGTGCCACGTATACTTTCAGTTAATGTTGAGACAGCCGGTGTTGAGAGATTTCACAGGTTAAAAATAACATTTTTATTTTGTTACAATTTTAAATTGCAGCATTCCTTTTTCAAAAACAGTTACAGCACTAATTAGTTAATATCCTTATGTATTCATGATCTAGACCAGTGCAATACTTCAATATATGGTTAAAATGAAGGATAATGTTGTGCATTTTTCTAAAACAAGGCCCTGCAGTAAACAAATAAAGGTAAATTATATTGTGAATATTCTCTAAGCATCAAAGCCTCTGTGTTGCCTGTGACCTACATGCTGCAATACTAAATTGAAAATAACCACCCTCATTTTTTTTATCAGGAATCCAATACCAAGAGATGTGTAGTGCCTATACTTCCCACAGTGGTAGACATTTTATTATTGGAATTTTCCCCGATCCTTCCTTTCCCTGCCTATCAGAGTTGCAGAATAAACTGAAATATCCAGCTGACCCACAATTCATAGTGGGCTCTGTGAGAACTCAGACAACAGCCGTCATTCATAGAATCACAGAATAGTGATTCACTTGGGGTATTTTAAAAATTATAATTCTTCAAATTAAAAATACTTCAACTGATAAACATACTTGGTGGGGAAAAGGACCAGATTCAGTTCCTAAAGCTTCCCACTTAAATAAACAAGCCCCAAGCAATGCTGGCTTGAGCCCCATCTCGGCACTCCCTCACCCCTAGTTGGGCTCGGGGGATGCCTGCTTGCAATCAGGGAGTCCAGGCTTAACAGGACAGATTTTTATTTAAGTGCAGTCATTCTGTCATTACATAGGCAGACCCTCATCAGAGTGCCCTGTCAAAGCTGTTCTCCGTGATGCCTGCCCTGTCAGTCTCTGTGTCTCGTGACAAGTCCCATATCACCAGGGCTCTTGTCACAGCTGCTTCCGTGCCTGGGCTCCGACTTGCTCGTGACGGTAACCTCTGCAGTGCTCAGCTCTGGGGACAGAGGAAACGGCAGTTGGGATCCCAGCTTAGACCTTACCCATGGAGGTGATCCAGAGCCTTTTTCCTTCCTCTCCCTTTGCCCGAAGCACTGTTTCTCAGTCACTCAGACGTCACTGGCTGTGACACTGCTGGGAATTACCCGGCCCTTGGACATGCTGGGTACAGGTCGTGTCAGTGTGGTCATGTCATTAAAGCCCTAGAGCTTTTCTGTTTTCAAGACTGCTACATTTGTGTCCATCCCGTACAGCTTATTGCACATTTAGCTGTTCAAACAACAGGCAATTTTCCTGGCGGTTACTCAGATTTTTAATTAATTGGTATGTATTGTGTTGAGTCCTGCCCTTTTTCCATAAGTAAGAACTGACTCTCTATATAGTTATTAGACTTTCAGCTTTCCTACCCGCTTCATGCAATTACATCCGAAGACTCTGTGACTAACACTCTGTAATAAGCAGCCTTTCTTATTTCTCATATGTGAAATCATTCTCATATTGGATATGCTGATGTAGTATTTGAATCCCCAGGTTTACAGAAATCACATTTCCTTTTTTAACTTCCTTGTGACACTGCTTAGAGCTCCTGTTTATCCCTGGCACTTTCAGCGGCACAATAACTCCATCATAAATGTCCTGCTTCATTGCATTCCTGCTGCAATGATTAGATCACACTTATGCTCAGATTCTTAGTCCCAGCTATTTATTATGGCCACGTGGCAAAGTGTGGAGGTTTCTCCGCTGGAGCTTTGGGCTGGTAGTCTAGAAGGGCAAAGCTCTGCCTCTGGAATTCAAGTTTTACACAAACTAGAGTGTTTTACATATGAATTACAGAGAGTGTGAGAACAAGCTAAGCTGTCACAGGTCCTAGTAGCCACAGTTATCTTGTCCATTCATTATGAAACATGAATAATAATATTCTATTCACCCATAACTTCAAAGCATGAAGGCAGCCTAACAAACACATTTGTAACAGACTAAACATCTTTCCAATCTCTGCTGCCTAGCCATGATTGCCCACTAAGGAATGGTAGTGTTCCTTTGGGACGTCAGTCTAGGATTCAGCAAGTCTCTTGACACTCCAGGACTCAGGAACCTCTCCCTGGTCATCAGCAGGTGTCAGCAGTGAAGTCCCTATCCCTTTCAAGTTTCAGATTACATAGTATACAGCTCTCAAGTTCAAGTCTTTGCACCATGGGGCTGCAGAGTTAATGCAGATCTGGCAGGAAGGAAGCCATCATATTCATCTTTCCAGCTTTAGAAATCTTCTTACCCTTTCTAGCTGTTGTCCTCTATTCTATGAAATGCAAAGTGCCTTTGAGAAAGCATCATTTATTAATAAGATATATTCTTTTAGATTTTGGCAGGTTACATTCCAAAAAAAGACCCAGTGTGTCATTATGTAATGAAACACTGCACAATTCATGTCTTACTTCCTGCCACTGCTTTTAGAAATGGGTGGAAATGAGTAATTACCCATAAATGGTAGGTATTTCTCCATTACTTACAGAGACTATTTGGCAGCGATCATTTAGGCTTTAAATGCTTTTTTAAAAGCTAATACCATTCATAGACCTGCCAGTTACAGAACTTTAACAAGTGTCCCCTAAACTCTTCAATCAATTTATTACAAAATTACTCCATCTTTTAAATTCAGCTCTATTTACCTCTGTCTCTCTGTCTGCTCCATATTTAAACCATTATTGTGGAGTTCTTTGTATATGCCAGAGTATGAGAACATGAAATTAAAGATTGCTCCGAGTACTATAATTTAAAAGAAGAAAAGTTTGTGTCACCTGTAATTCAGGCAAGAGTTGAAGAAACACTAACCTGCTGCAGTGCCACTGACATCATCATGACATGTTTAGATCAGATTTTTCAGTGTAATGAATGGGAGAAGAGGGCATCTCGCAGCTTTCCCAACGGCCCCTCACCAGCAGCTTGCTATGATGGTATGGTACTGTGTGCCTGGGATGGGAAGCTGCTGCCCACACGGTCTTGTTCTTGGGGTCAGGGAGGCACGTCCACCTCCAGGCAGATGTTGCTGAGCCAGCTGTGTGTGCTCTGCATCCGTATGGTAAAGCTGCATTGCAGCGTGCAGTTTTCACTGGATTACCACAGGAGTTTTCCTGATCGTTCAGTTACTCCCATACATCTTCAATGCATGGCTGAGTTTTCAAGCTACAATTTAACTTGTATCAGCAGTTATTTTTCATGTAATAGCATTGCTGAAGTCCTCTATTTTAGAGACCTCCTCTCTTCAAAAGTGACCTCATATATGGTGACTGGCCTAATATAATGTAGCTATAGACTTCATAAAGCTGCATTCCAGCTGCGATCACAGATTTGGGAATTTATTTCTTCTGATGGCCTCAAAAAGCTGGACTTTTCAGGAATAGCAAAGGGCCATTTCTTTTTTCTTTGCTCTATTTTTTAGAAGCACGTTAGAGGCAGGTATGCTAGTTAAAGAAAATAGTTTGTACTGTAGAAAGTGTAGTTTTAACACTTAAAACCAATAGATTTATAATTTTTTCTTCATTCCTCATAGATGCATTGAATTATTACATAATCTCCAGTAATATAAACTAATATACTATAATTTTACATACAATTTATTTTATATATTATTTCATCTTCTGATTATTTTACTTCTATTGTCTTCTCCTCTTCATCAGGACACCATAAGTAGTAACCACTTGCATGCATGGACCACTTCAGACAATAGTCCATCCTAGCTTCAGAATTTCATGTATTGTTAGAGCGGGAATTGTATATTGGCTGATTCTCTTAGCTGTCTTTTGTGTGTATGTGTATAAATATCTGTCTATACAGATTTAAATTTAAGGGAACTTTCCATGTGCCAAGGAAAAAATCCCTACTTTAGCCCTGAGTAAACTTGGTGAAATTAGATATGGTCAAGTCAAGTTATCTAAACTTGGGGATTTCAAATACAGGATAAGTAAACAGACTTGAAGAAAATGGCAAGATCGCTGGCAACATCTGACATGCTATGGAAACTTTAAAACTCTCTCTAAAGCATGTCTAATAGAGCAAGAAAATGATATGCGTAAACCAGCTGATATAATAGGAATTACTTTCTTGGAGAGGCAGTAGAGATCATACTTAGACTCAGTATATTAGTTGTCCTTCTGTCTTACTGATCAATAGCAGTACTGTATCTAGCTCAGCTTTTACTCTGTGAGTGCTATAGTACGCTTTTGCTTCAACTAAGGAGAATTTCTGATGAACACAAAGCCCCAATTCCTTGTGCCTTTGCTTTTACTGTCACTTGATTACTTTATTTGAGCATGCTGAACTTAGGGACTTAAGCTAAAAATAAAAATTAAAAAAAATTTCCTTCTGCCAATGCAACTGAAATGCCACTGAGCAGTGGCGTTGTTCAAACAAAGACCAAATTACCAGTGCAGTGCAAATATTGTCAGGTTAAGTAACAGTTCATTAGTTCTGCAGGCTTAATTTTGTTCAGACAGAGGAGGCTTCTCAGTTTACATTTACATTTTCTATAGGATACACACTTGCCAGTTTTGTGAAATGAAGGGCAAGAACAAGGTTCTCATCCAGCAGATTCTGGAAGGTGTTAGAGTATCTTCCTTAATTTCTGTGGGCACTGAACCAAAAGGCTGGAATGCAATGTATTGCAAAACTGCCACAGGGAACCTTTTCGTTACAAAATATATAATGAGACCATAGGTGTTTTAGTAGAGTTTTGAGTCTTCTAATCTTAGTATGGTGTGGGTGGAAGTAAGGGGGTTCTGTGCTTCCTGTCATAATGCATAGGAAAAGTACTTGAAATCGGAGTAGTTTGAACTATTTCCTGCAGCTAGTACTCAAAATAAATAATCTTTGCTAACTTGGTAGAAATGATTGATTGTTCCCTAAACACCACTTTGTAGCTGGAACATGGAGACTTGCTGGTGTGCTTGAAACAGCATAAACAACCCATTGCTTTATAACTTCAGCTAAGCATTAATTACTCAAGAATGTTACCACTAAGTGTTATGGTATTGATGAATAGGTTGGAATTTGAAAGTTTAAAAACTCTCTCTCAATGCCCACATAGCGCACGTCTGAAAGCGTGGGGAATGCTCAAAGCTCAGGTTTCAGTACATCTCCCATTAATTCTCATTAAATAGTTCCCATTCTTCTTCTCTTCCAGGATCTAAAGTGGTTGCAACAGATTTCATGGATTTCACATTCAAAAATAACTTTGACAGGCATGATAAAAAAGATACCTTTATTTAGCATAGGTTAGATGTGAATGTAAAAGACATCCATAATTAAAGAAGTGGGTTTGGGGGCTGGAGAAGAATGCCATTCATGGTTTAGGACTAAATGATGACTATTTGCACTCTGACTGATGAGCTCTAGTGGTGACAATTATCGACATTGCTCCTGAAAGATAAGTCCACCGTCCCTCTCCTCCACCGAGGTGGCAGAACAAGATATGCGTCCCCATGTCGCTCCAGTTCCCAACCTCGTGTGTGACCTTAAACCACCAGTGCAATGTATTTTTGCACAGATGCTGGATTGTAAACTCACCCAGCTGCGGTCCATGCAAACACTGCCTTGCATTGACTTTCCTACGGGGACTGTAGTCTCTCACCAAGGGGCCCAAAACAAGTTCCTGGAAGCAATAATATTCTGAGCCACTTCACCTCTCTGGTCATCAAACATGAGTCAGTTTTCCCTCCTAGAAGAGACTACAGAGGGATTAGCTTTCCAAGCATATGGTGACAAAGAATGTTACTGAAACTTCCTAAAAAATCTGTGATAAAGCTTGATTAGAAGGAAATAAACACAATTGGAAGTGTCATGAACTACACTGAACTTTGTTCTTTCTTAAGGGCAGGGAGGAAAGCCCAGATGAATCTTGGCTGTTTTGCTGGGCTGATGAGGCTGAGTGTAGATATCAGAGGAAGGCTCTGTGTGTGATGGAAACATATATATAATTCCCAAGAAACATCCACAAAAGCAGTGGATATTTAAAAATGCCAGAAAAGAGATACCTACAGTTGTGCTTTTTCATTACAAACAGGGTCCTAACATTTAAAATAAGTATCCCTGCCATAGTTTTCAACAGAAGATCAAAACCCTATCATTTTAACATCAAAAAGCATATTCTGATTATTTTCTTTTCAGCGAAAAACACCCCTTGCTGTGTCTTTTTTTTTTTCTTTTTTTCTTTTCCCAAAGACTAAGGCATTCAGACTCTAGGGTGGAGGCTGTTTATGTCTCTTCTTTTCAAAAGATGTTTGACAGCTGATCCTGGGAGAGGGTCTCTCAGTCTTTAAAATTTTATTAGGCTGCAATATTTGGAATTTTGAGGCTAGACGTTAGCCTTTGAGGGAGAGTAGTCAATGGCATGAATCTTTTAAGCTGCAGTGCTGCAAGAGATGATTTCAGCAATTTGCCACAGACCATTTGTCAAAGGGACAATGAGGCATTTGTGAGCAATATATGGTGGGAATAAGCTTCAATTTTTTCATATAGCAACGTTGGAAGAAACACTGTTATGTCTATGTGGTTTACACGGTACTTAAAATAGCTCAGGCAGCCTCCAAGGGAGTATAAAGCCAATTTTTAAAATATAAATCTCAATTTCAGGTCAAGCCGGACAAAGAAAACAAAGCAATTTAGGAAAACCTCTCACAAATTTTTTATCTGAATTTGTAAGCTTATAAGTGTAGGTGAAAGCCAGGCTCAATTTTGGGCTGCTTAAAGGAATTCATTCTAACCCACCTGGTATACGAGTGTTGGCATTTAGTGTATTTTCAGTGTTTTCCATAAGATCAGATTCTGTTACTGTTGCTAAGATTAAGAGGACTTTTTAATGTAAATTTTCAGCATAAAGTCTATGTGGACATGAATAAGCAGAACAGGAGAGAGAAAAGAATCCAAGTGCATACAGTAGAATGAGACTCATCCAGGTTAGGAAAGCTTGGGTGGAAAAGTCTAGTAGATTCCTGTAAAATTTGAATTTTTTTGCAGTTTTACGGACTGGTACATACTACGCAGATGCTTCATAGCAATCACAATGCTTAATTTATATTCCAGTGACACACATTTGTTCACTATGATTTCCCATATCTGAGCTATAATGAGTGTTTTGATGATGTAAATGACATCCAGATCTATTCTAGTCCATTCTATTGTATTCTAAAATTCTGCAAATAAGGATGTTGGGATCCATGGAAAACAGTTTAAATTGCTTTGTGTTCTCATTCTGTTTACCAGTGAAGTAAAGTACTGTACGGTGCAGCAGCATCATAGACTGCAGATGAAACAGTGGAAAATGAAGTTAGCAGCAGTGTTTTTCCCTTCTTCACGGAAGATCTGTAGTGGTAAATATAGTGCCAATAGAGAAAAAAACATAATGTTAACGTATCTCGTAATAATGACTTTCTCATTCATCACTGCAGTAAGCCAACTGTTCTCCCTCTTGGTGTCACAGCAGTAGGGAAATTTCAGCTGCAAGGATCCACAACATCTTTATCTACTTTCTGTCTTTGAACAGACCCAAATGACATAATGATAGTGCCTGGTGCTGGGGAGTGAAAGTTTCAACATCCATCTGCCCTAGCTCCTTCACCAGTAGTCTCTGTCATTACTAGGTACTCACTTTAAAGATATAGACTAAACAATTACTTGTTAAGGCTGAAGTGAAGTTCTGAAAAAGAAATTATTGGAGAATTAGAGTAAATTTATTTTCCTTACAGATAAGTATTTAAAAACTAAGCTATTGCAAGACAGGTGGTAGGATTGCTCCAGCTTACTTTCAAAGTGGAGGAAGAAGTGCACAAGCATGTCTTTACATCTTAAAGCTGTCCAGAAAGCCTAGTTATTCTCCTGTGCTGCAGAATATCATGCTGTAAGTGCTATACGTACATCACTGCAGAGATTAGACTGTCTTGAGCTATTTTAATTCCACTATATTTTCAGCTCCCTTAAATGTTATAAATACACTTACATCCTCTTGCAACCTAAATTTCCATTGCAGTTTATTTTCCAGTGCTTTTTTAATTATGCCAGTGACAGTGAACATGTTCATTATTTTATTTCAACATGCCCCATATGATACTTGTGTGAAAAGTCTGCCGAATTCATCCTTTAATTGACCGTTTTGATTCTTTGCTATGCCTGCGGGGTCCACATAGAAAGCACATGGGCAGTATCTTCTAGTTAGGAATAAGTATTTCATAGAAAGGAGAGAAAATACCAAGTCATATCAGCTTCCAATTGGAAATGTCACTCTTGTATTTCAAGAACTAGAGTGAAGCATGTTGCCAGAGTACACAACCAGACATTTCAGAAATGTTCATTGTTTATCTGTTTCAACTTTTGAATACTCAGTTTGAAGAAACTTACTTTCCAGATGTGTTTTGCAATCTCCACTCCACTCAAAGTTACTAATTAAATTGTTATTAGTTTCAAAAATCTAACAGAACTCCTTCAATGATGGGCAAAGAGAAATCAAAAGATTCAAGGCAAGTGCAACTTTTGAAAAATTAGGCCTATAAAAATAAAGGAAATAGATTATCCAGTTTCATTTTGAAATAAGTTTTCAGCTTTCAGTTATTATTTTGCTGCTGAATTCCTAAAAATCTTCCAGGTATGCTGCTGACCCTGCTCCCATGAACCCTGCTCCCAGTTGAGCAGAATGTGCATCCATTCCCCTTGAACACTTGCCCTTTAAAATGGGAACAGTGAGCAGTAGTCACAAATTAAAGGTCCGAACCCAGACTTTGAGGCCATGCATGCAGGCCACGGGCTGACGTGTTACCGCCTGGCACCACTCTACTTTTGCGTAGCGCTAATTGAATCCTCAGCAGGAATTCCCCACAGTACCGGCCCCTGGGAAGCTTGTCAGGATGCTGAGCCAGCGCCAGTGCTAACATGAAATCAGAGCTCCAGCTTCACGCTGTCTACTGCCAAGCGTCGCCGTGGGAGGGCGGTGGATTTGTGCCTCGGTCTGAAAGTCAGCTTCATGACAGAAGCCAAGTAACTAAATGGAGAGGAAAGCTAGTTGAAGACTATCAAACCATATGAAAGCTCTGTGTGTGTGTGTGTTTGTTTTTAATAAAAAGAGATAGCAGCAGGAGACAAATCACCTATTAATCTGTGTAAAACGAGGGCCAGTGTTTACAAAGACCTGCACCATTTGTAAATTCAGATGTAGAATTTTTCAATGAGCCCTGCAGTCTGCTTATGATACAGAAGTGAGAAACAGCTAAGGCTCTTTGAGGTCCTTTCAGTATGTTCATAAGGAAGCATAAGTGGCTGTATGTATCTTCCCCTGGATTGATAAAACTGAAATTTGTATTTATATCAACTGATTGTTGATAAAACTGAAATCCAAACTTGTCAGTGTCTTAAATTACATTTGATGCGTTCCTACTGAACGTTCCTGCTCCCGTTTGTTTGAGACAGACTACTGAGGCTAATAGGAGACTTTCAGAAACCTGGAATCTGCTCATTTAGACTCAAATGTGAGCTTTCTTCACATTCAGGAAAAGTGAGTTAGAAAATATTCCACGCACGTCATGTTTTGTGCCATATCAATCCCTTGTGCCTAATTACTAAAGGCATTTTATGCAAGGATGGAACCTTTCACTTTTTTAGAGTTCATCCACTTGTGCTGCTTTTCCATTTTGTGAAATCAGTCTCTAGCAGCGAAAAACATACCCATTATTTTTCTCATGTGTTCTTGAACATTTGAATGTTTGTCCATGTTCTTAATATCTCTACAGAATCCGTATTATTTTGCTTGTTTTCCCTTTGGAATGATTATGCTTTGTTATACCAGTTCCAGGTGCATTATTCAGTAACCAAAGTAAAGAAAGCTATAGAAACATCTTGATAACATTATCCTCCCCTGTTACCTCTGTTATGTCTCATTCCCATTAATCCACCTGTCACAATGTCAGTTCCCTGTTTGCACCATCTCTTCTCAAGTCCCTCATTACAGCTGCTTCTTAAACACCTTCCTTTCTACTATTTGAAGACATTTGGGCACAGCCCCATAACATAATGGTTCTTTGGTCCCCTTCTCTGAGATACAGGCTATTTAAATGGGATGCCCTTTTGAATGGAGAGCTTGCTCTGGACCCCAGTAACATGAACTGTTGGCTCAAAACAGCCTGTTTTCCAAACCTGTGCCTCAAATTATTTCTTAGTAAAATAGGTACTTTCACAAAGTTCAAACCTTACTAAACAGATCTGTGTCCCAGACTCCATGCTTCCAAAAGTACTCTCGTGATGTATCAAATAATCATGTTATAAAGGGGCACTCTTACAACATACTGTAATAATATATCACTGCAGCCTCATTGTTTAGTTGATATAATACATCATCATAACAGTGTCAGACAAGAAACAATGTGCTTTAAGCAGCCTTCTCTCATAATTGTTATTAAAATGCAATTTTTGAGATGGTAGTGATACGATGGAAAATATTCATGGTGAGTTCTCTGTCTATCATTTAAATCATTATTAATGTTGATGGTGATGTCATTTATTGTAATCTAAGAAACAATAATTCAGGTTCCAGCCTAATTTGTTGAAAGATGTTCTATTTTGCCCGGCTCATTTTGTTGTTTTTTATTTATTTAGTGCTACTATTATATTTTATTTCTTCAGCCAAGTCTTACAAGCAAAATAGTTAAAAAAAAGAGTATTTTTATTTACAACTGCAGTATTAGAGTATTTTTCTTTTCAAGCTTGAGTTGAAAATTGTATCAAAGGAAACTTTTAGTTTGAGTTGCTAAAGAAACAAGGCTTAAGTGGTTATGCTCTCTGCTGTTTTTATTGTACTGCCTCCGGTCTGGTTTCCCATGCTAGTAGCTTGTTAATCTGTTGGCCAATTTCAAGCAAATATGACCGAAAATTGAAGATCAAAAACTGTGTTAGGTACCTGCATGCTTCATGAGAGTGAGAAGCCAGATAGAAGAGGAAGATACAGCTTAACGCCCTAACTGAAGGAAAAATTACCACGTGATTTTAACCCCATTACTAGAGAGCAAAGGTCATAGGAAAGCAGGTTTCATAACTCCTGCTTGTGGAAAAACTTTTGAAGTAGAAACATAAGAGAGGAGTTCCTCAGTCGGCATTTATAGGCAAATCCTGAGTGTACTGTCCACAGCTATTAATTTTATAGCTTTTACCTTCCTGCTAAAGGTTCATTCAAAGCACTTGCTTTGAAACCCAATTCCATTATTGATTACCAAAACACCAATACATGGGGTTCATGGAATGCTCTGTCTATCACACTAAATCACTAAGTGACTCTTTTGAAAATGCTTTTAATGAAGAATTTCACATGTAGTTGCTGTCACTTAACATGCTGTTTCCTTTTAATATTTTGACCTGGACCAGCAGTTTAAAGATGATGTTTTTCATCATGTACAACATCAGTTTGGGTGGTTTTGATCTTTCCAGTGGAATGGTATTTTTCTTTTCTGGCAGTAAATATGGACATAGATTGCATTTGGATCTGGTGTTCAGAGTTTCATAATCCAAGAAAGTGGTGGTGGTTGTTGTTATTATTATCATCCTGTTATCTTTAATATATTTTTCCTGAGAGATGTGGAAAAATGATTTTCAAACACATCCAAAATAAAAGCTGAAGCAAGGTATAGATGCACATTTTTCTCCCTGTTGTATTTTTTTGAATAGTTGTTCTCAAAATAACTGTATTAAAAGTGGAGATAAATGGAAGAAAATGTTTTAGATCTATAAGAAGGCAGATGGAAATGAAGGTACCATCTCTATACTGAGCATGCAATGACCTGGGTGGTCTAATCTGTGTGGGATGTAGCAGGTTTTTATAGATTGGTACTCACCATTGTTTGGGTAGCAGCGGTAAATTACATCATATCTGCAAGTCCAGAACTATCTGTATTGGCTTCATGATGCGCTTTGCTCTTAAAAAGGAATTTATTTGAGTTTTAGTAGTTTATTTAAGGAACTTAAAAAAAACCCCAACAATCCTCAAGCCTCTTAATTGCACTCAATAAATGACTCATTCATCCAGCATTAATTCATACATAGTATATCAACCTCTAATTTCTGTTTGATTTTAGTTATAATACTCCTTGGGCTTATTTCCTCACAATTTAAAAGTGACAGTTGCATTAACTTAATAACCTTTACAGAATAAATGAGAGAATAAATGAGAAAGCAGCAATGCCTTTAATAAATGTTGTTCATAAAATACAATTGTTACAGGATAGTTAATTAGAAATATTGTGTGGTCAAAATAAGAATAGAAACGAGTGAGACAGATAATGTCTCCTTGCTGGTAGCAACATCTTGAATGCTTACAGTAATTGTAATAATTCTCGTTATAACTACCCAGACATGCTGCATGCTTTGTAGCAATGTTTGCACTTTGCCTAACTTACAAATTCAGAAACTGGTGAATGTGTTGAAAATACAATGTGTCTTATTGTCAGTACTGTATTCACTAGGGGAGTCAACGATGTGGCTATGAGCCGCACAGTCCTTTGCCAATATCTTGGCCATTCTACATGGACAGGAAATTTCTTTAGAAAGATCATGATCTGGAGATTCTTTTTTTAGAAACCAATGCAGAAGCCTGGTTTATTTGCCAAGTAATATTCATGTTTCATAGTGGTCTGGGCATAAAGTACGTATTACTTTCACAAATGGGCTTTCTAGGTGAGTATTTCTTAATGAGATTTAATGAAGACATTGAATGAGGAGAAGAGCATTTAGTATTTGGGAAAAGAGCAATGACAAAGATGAAATAGCAAAAGGAAAAGAAATGCTGATCAGTGAGGGACTTGAGAAACAAGCGCTTGGGATCAGCACAACATTTGACAAGAGAATTGGGAAGGAATCAAATATAGGTGAACAAATAAAAATATAGTTTTACAGAGTTCTCGTTTAGTTGCTGAGGTGCAGCATTTTGAGTGTATATTTCTGGATGCATTTTTTTCCTCTACTTCTGCATGTGTGGATTTGTTCATTCAATCAGATAAATCTGCTTGTATATAATAAATGGTAGATAATGTCTGTGTGAATTGCTCTTAGTGAACTCTGTTGGGGGATAGTACTTAGTTGTAACAAATGAAGTAAAACTGACATAAAAGACAGCAATCACTTCAAAGAAAATACAGTATCCAAAGCAAATTCTTTGGCTTTTAAGTGAAGGATCATCTCTACTAGGTGTTGGTTTTAATTGGTTCTTTGGGAGATTTCTTTATAAATTTATTATAAATTATAAATTATTCATATTTAAATGCATCCATTCACTGCTGAGTTGGCCCAGAACTTGAAGGACAGCAATATCAAGTTCTTAGAAGTGTTGCTGGCTGTGCTAATGATTAGAGTATTTCATGAGCCATCCTGATCTTTACTGCTTTGTAAAATTCGTAGTCGAATATTTAGGTCTCAGTGAGCACCATAACACTGCTGATTGGTTAATTCAATATCTGTAGTATTGCTTGACTCAACTGTGTGGAAGAAACATAAAGAAAAATACCTCAAGTTCAGCATTTTGTTAAAGGGAAGTGTCAAAAAAAGAAAAATATTTACATTACTGAATTGAATTATTCCCCCAGCTTAATGGCTATATGTAAAATACAAAAAGAATAAAGAGAAGATGTAATTAAACAGTAATAAAATGTATAAATGAATTTCTGGAGAAGCTAGTTTTCACATTGTATGTCTAGCCACTGATTATAAAGAAATTCTGAAAAATTAATCTTGTAAACAAATCCTGATGACTACAAATACATGAGTTGAACAGGGGAGCATCACATCTACCTCCTTCCCCCTCTTCTTAATCTGAAAGATTTGAAAAATCAAAGATCCTTCCCCTTTGTCGCGTTATAGTCTATGATCTTGTCCTATAACAGTATATACTGCTGCACACAGACAGCTCCATTCATACTTTCAGAAGGTGCATTGTTCTCCATAGACCATAAAATAGAAATATACATTTATTTAGCTGAGAGGTTCAAATAGAAATGCCAGACAATATTAGTAAAGTAAATCTAAGCAAAGATAGATTTTGTTCAGAAGTAGCTTATGAAAGGAAAACCAAACCACCTACAGCAAGCAATACTGAACAAAAGGAAAATATTGATGCCTCCATGTAAGAGCAAAAAGCCTTAAAAATCAAAGAAAAGAAAATGCGTTTTTAGGATCTCAGTCTTCTACTCAGGTTGAAGAGGAAGCTCTGTTACAAGCTCTGTTACAGCAATCTCTGATAGCTCAGATCTGTGTGCTCTTGCACAGGAACCAGAACTGGAAAATCCTGCCATGAAGTAATGAAGCCAGTATGGCTTCAGTATTTTACTGAAGTAAATACTGCAGTATTTACTAAAATACTGCAGTATGGCTGCAGTATTTTACAATATTGGTTTCTCATATATGTGGTCTGAATAAACTGTAGGAAAAAGGCACTTTGATTAGAGAAAGGAATTGCAGTTAAAATTCTTTAATCGGTGGGAATGTGAAATATTCTAGGAGTTCCAACTGAAAAAAAATCTAGCTGTGGAAAAAGAGAAAATACTTTATTTGTCAAAAGAAAATGTAGTCACAACTTAAGACTAGTTAGTCTTCAAGGAGGATCAGTGACTCCCTTTA
Organism: Aptenodytes forsteri; assembly: GCF_000699145.1. Taxonomy (NCBI): domain Eukaryota; kingdom Metazoa; phylum Chordata; class Aves; order Sphenisciformes; family Spheniscidae; genus Aptenodytes; species Aptenodytes forsteri. The sequence continues at coordinate 4,560,394 of NW_008796193.1, forward strand.
TGTGCTCTAAGAGTGCCCAGCCTCTGACAGATAATAAAGGAGAGGGGATTTCTCCACAGAATTTCTTTAGTTAATTTTTTTGAAAAAGCAATTAATAATGAGCAGTGCAGAAGTTTCAATACAGAGCAGGTGCTCTGTACAGCACTATATAAAAGAGATATTTTTTACATGTTTTCTCTGTTTGTTCCCTCTGTTTTCCTTTAGAAGGTGGTTAAGAGCGTACAAATGAAATATGCCACTGGTGAATAATTTGAATACATACATTGGGTTTCAGGCCCTAATAGTGTATCTTTACATTATAAAGCAAAACTATATGATAACTGTAGTGGTGAGCCACGATAAAGCATACTGATATTGCCCTACTTGTAACATCCACTGCATTTGCACAGCTGACTAGTGTAGGATGAAACATCAAAATGAAAAAGTATTTGGAAAGAAAGTAATTTTCCATGGTTTCCCTACATTTATTTTACAAAATATTACTACAGTATAACTGCCAAAATTTGTGTTTATTGAAACACCTATTTATTTCCAGATATGGGACCTCATTACACTAATAGTAAATTATGTAAATGTATTTTCTATAAATGTCTAGTATCTGTAAGTAGTTTAGTCTCTACGTCCCTAATGTAATATATCAAACAATAACTCATTTGTCAAAGAGAGACAGTTCATTAGTATTCAGCAATCATTTGGACAGAATAAAACAGCAACAGTATAAAAATTGATGTTGCGAAACTTAACAAATGAGGGAATAAGGAAAGTGTGATTCAGGAAATTGCAGGCCTGCCCTCAAGGGCCATTTTTAGGTCACTTGTCTGCATTTTAATATTACATTTGTTTTAGAGAGAGTCTCCAAGTTATTAGGTTGGGAGGGAAGCCAATTTGCAACCATGACATCAATATCCAGGGGGTTCAGTAAATGGGAACATAACAACACTTGGGACAGAGTCGGGGTGAAAAGGTGTAACACCACCAATTGTGGTATTGTAACTCAGATTTGCAGTTATATTTCTGAATGACATAAACCTTAACTTTTAACATGTTTAAATACTAGGAAATTTGCTCTTGAAACCTCTTACCTTTTAAGACAAGGAAGAAAGTAGGTACGTGTGTATATGACTTAAATGATGGTACTTCTTGCATTCACTTTAAAATTCAATTACTGCATAGATACATACAGAAGTGTTTTGTCTACCTATGGGCAAGTTTGATAAGATGCCAGCTTCACAATTTTATGTTACCTATTCTGCACATATATTAGATGTGTAATTCTCAGTTTCTTGCATGGTGTTTTGCTTCTTCTCAAGCTAGTAATTTCTTTTCTTCTCACATGGGTGGGTCTGTCTTACACTGGTGTGCATTATCTGAATTGTAGAGATACAGAGTTTTTACTGACTTAGTTAAAAGAGGCATTTACAAGGGAGATTTCAAAATATCTGAAAGTACCTTGTCTCTGATCACTGTGGTAAGGGTTGCTTGAATATGAATCTCTTTTATGTGAAGAGTTCGAAGGATGTTGTGTATGGCCTTTAAATACCTTGCTAGGCAAAGATGCACTTTCTTCTCTGACTCACAGAAAACGTCAGCAGCAGATTTTGTGAATCTGTACATATTTCTACAGGTTGTTCATCTCAGGTCAGAGAACAGCACTGGTGGAGTACTCTTGCTTTGGCTGTTCTGGCTGCCATCATTGTATATTGAAAAGAAATGGGTATATTCTAAAACAATCCATTGCTTTTGACATGCAATTTGTGCACATTTTACTTTTAATTGGGTTTTTGACCTGAAAATAAATGAAGCAGATAGATAGGTACCTAGGTACTGAGAAGTAGTTTTCCTATATGCTTGATCCAGATGTCTCTCTCGTCAGGCTTATTCATGAGGATGTGCCTGTTCATTTGGTTCAATATTCTGTTCTCCTGTTATTTTCCTCCTAAAAGCACTGTAACCTCCCTTCATCAAGTCTAAGATTAGCCATCTACGGCTTTTCCAAAAATACCAAGAGCTACACAGTTGCTGTTGAATCAGAATTAGAATAAAACCTTCTTATAATGCTTTCTCTTTTATATTCAGCACCCTCATTTCCATCTTTCACAGCTAAATCAGGTTATTTAGATTACAGCAAGGTCTGAACCAACTCAGATGAACAAAATTGTCTACAGAGCCTACACTTCTTTAATGAAACACTATTTTGGCTTTGTATTAAAAAGATTTTTTTAAAAAACAAAAACCTGAATGTGATAAGCATAAAACTATTGTGAAGTAAAGATAAGCTTAAAACCGAAGCGAGTTCTTGAAGAAAAAAAAAAAAGATTATGCTTTCAGAGCCTGATGTAGATGACAGTTAATTAAATGACATGTTGCAGTGGTCACTTTATATAAAATTCAGAACAGTTCCACAGTGGTATTTGAAATATTTATTCTGACCACTGCAAATCATCTTCACCAATTCTGCAGCTGTGATAAACATTTGTAAACACTAGGCTTGTTTTAAAAAGTAACAAATACATGTGCACCTGGAATCCAATATCCGACATGTGTTCCCATAAGGAAGCTGCGATGCAAACCAGCCCCTTCCAGTGAACCACTGTGATAGCAGAAGCCATGGGGTGACACCAGCTCTGCTGGTCGTGCATGTCAAGTTGCCAAGAGGAGGGCATTGGGTAGCTGGCATTGAGGGAAGTGTCTGGTGATGGAGCTATCCATTTATCAGTTCTCTTTATTGTATTTTCACAGTGCAAAATAAGCCAGGATCTGATTTTTTTATTATTATTATTTTTTATTTTACACAACCGTGGAAGTGGAGCCCAACTCTGAATCAACAGCATTTCATTGGCTGGTAGATGGTAGCCAAAATATGGCCCTTTGATTTTGTCTTTAGTGACAATAGCTTCCTTTCCATATGTGGAACACCGACAGAATGAATTTAAATGAGGCTGTCATTCTTTTTCATAAGAAATGAATATTATCTGTCTGTGCATGAAGAAGGAAATCCTACAGCTCAGGCTTTAAGTCTGTGTTTTTCCAACCTTTACTGTCATGATGAAAAAGATGTACCTGCCCAGTCAATCTCTAAAACCAGGGAAAATTTTAATTTTATTTAGTCCATCCTTTTAATTACGCAGTAATTGACAGAGTAGGAGGTTTCTGATATTGTGAAAATGTGAAATGAAAATATTTGATACGTGAAAAATAACCTGCCATTTACAAGGTAGTTTAAAAGACAGACAGTTCAGAACAGATGCTATATAGTGATACTCTTTTCAAAATGTCATCTCTCTGCTGTCATGCTCGCTGTGCTGCTTTGGTGAGCAAACAAGAAATGTTACAAGTGCAGCTGATGAGCAGGCAGAGATCATGCATCGATGAGACTGAAGCAGTATTTACCTTTGGGTTAATACAATACTGAAAAATTAAAATCTAGCCTCATAAATAACTGTTTGAGAGGTAATGAGTCATTCATCGGCAGTCTGCTAATGACTGACTGTGCAGCTATCAGGTGTGGATTTCTAAAAGGCCCTAGGATAGCCATGCTAATAACAAGTTTTTTATTTATTATAACCTGAAATGTCTCTTAAAGGCAATGTCTGATTGAGTTGTCTGTATTATCCCTTGTTACTGTCATTTTAGAACCTCTGGGGTTTTAAGTTTTTTTTTTTTTCCTTTCAAAGGACCTCAATGTAAGTGTCTTACAACAACCTCAAAGATTTTTACAAACACATATTATTAATAAATGGTATGTATATCATTTTATACCAGTAGACATCAAAATAGTCCTCAGAAGAAAGAATTGTAATCCTCATCTCTTATGTGGGAAAAATGAGGCTTGGAGCTATGGTCTGTCTCAGGCTAAGAGGAAAGGATGCAGCTGACAAACCAAGAGAGGCTTGCCACCTACTGCTGGAGAGATGCTTTGTATCCTAACATGCTCAAGCAGTGCTCTTGAATAGCTACTTATTTTTCAGTCATATACTAGCTGAAACAATATACAAGAGGAAAATCCAAAATCAGTCCATGTATACATAGGCAGACAGCTTGCACTCGTTACACTAAGTAGGAATTTAGCCCTAGTTTGTCTATTGATAAAAACAAGATTCAAACTCAGAAATACCTACTGGCCTCCTCTTTGGGGTGATTTTTCTTGCATTGCAGAAAGAGGATTAGTACATATGCCAGATTTTTGGGGTTTTTTTGCATTGTGTTGTTGAAGCTCCTTGTGTGGTCAAGTTATGTGACCAGTTCAGAGTTGCTGTAAAAGCCACAGCTGCCTTTAACCCGAGGGATTATTGCTTAATCACACAAAAACTGAATTTGGTCTGCACAAAAATATGGTCAATGTTTTTGTGTCTGTTGCAAAACAAGGCACATGTTCACCTAGGACCGAAGTCCAAGAGGAGCAACCAGGTTGTGACACATGGGAGAAATCACTAATTAAAACAGAACTATAACACAGCCTGGAAATACCTCTGGTAACATTTTTGACCTTCCTCTAATTGGGTCCAAACACTGAAGTCTGCACTGGATTCTTCAGAAGAGATTTTAACAGTCCTCCTCTGAAGGCTTACCAAGCCATGAAAATAAGGAGGTAAAAAGAAGTATCCCCACACTAAAACCTTGGTTTGTTCACATTTTGGCATCATTACTTGTCTATATTGTGGGGATTAACGGCACGGACTCTGGCAGGAGGCACAAAGACCTTTATTATACATTAAGCTCTCCTCTTATACAAAACTCAAGTGTTCAGGCGCTCTCAGCAGCTTACTGATAGGGATAGGGTACAGCCTTTTGATCACGCGCATCTAGACACAAGCACATAGGCTAGCCTTCTATAAACACAGCAGTTTCTTCTTGTTGTTCTCTTCTCATGGACACGAGGCTCGGTACACAGCAGTTTCTTCTTACTTGTTCTCTTCTCACGGACACAAGGCTCAGTCGTCACGGTCAAACTCTGCAATGCTTGTCGTCGGGCTGCCTATCCCCACACTATATGATTATCAAAGTGCTTTATTATATATATTATCATATATTATCATATATTATGATATATGATTATCAAAGATACTTGGTGCTTTACAGACATGCAGTGTCATTATGAAGGCAAGCTTTGTCAAACTTTGACTCTTCAGATGTTTCACCTATGAAAACTAGCAAATACCAGCCTACTTCAACCACAAAATAGTTTGCCTTTTTTTTTTCGAAAGGCTGGTAGCTAAACTGCCCAGAAACTGGATTAACAGTCTATAACCTCCAGGGACAATGCCTTTTTGGAGCTACCTAGCTGCCTGCTAGATAGCTTGCCGCCAGGCAGACACAGAAAATGCCTTCACCTTGAATGACAGATGATTCTCTTATCAAGCCAGCCACGTTCAACCGATTGCTGCTATAGATTAATATAGATGGCAAGTAAATGGGACCTGGTGGTCATGCAGGTGAAGGCAGAAGGCCCAAAATGGTGAACTGTACTTCTAGCAGGAAATAATTCAGTCGCCCTAATCAGGCTTTGTGAATGTAGAGCTATCCAAGTTCTGCAACATCTCCTCAGCTGAAGTCCATAGAAAGCTTATTTATAGCGAATAAGAGTTCTGAGTTGTTCATGTTTACAGACTCTCATCTGATAGAGTTTAGTGTATTACCAACCTCCAACTTTCCAAATCTTGAATTTCCTGGCTGGTGAACTATTAAAATGCAGATTAACTAAACTTCAAACAGATTTATTGCAGATGGCTCCTGCAAAATCCTTTTGGATTACCTGCCTCCGGACATCATTTCCTAGTCTGTAGGGGTTCATTAAGGACAGATTTAAATGTGTTAGCTGGGAAAAGGCCAGCAGGAAGAGTATGTTGAAAATTATTCATATAATTATGCTTGATCTAGTGATACAGACTTACCTTTTAGGAACCCTTAAGTTTCTCATTTGCAATAATGAATAAGACATGCAAGCATGCTTCATGTATCATGGCTTTGTTTAAGAGTGCATTCCATAACCTTTGAGTTATTTGCGGCAAAGAAAGTAGCCGGTGCTGAGAGTGCAAAGAGAAAAAACAATAGCCGCAATGCATGCCCCTCCTAGTTCTCAGCTGCAGCAACTATCTATTTTCCTCTGAGGAGAGCCTTGAGATTCAAAACTTAGGTATGAAGCATTTTGCTTTGCTTCTGCCATCTAACCCGTTTCAAAATACAATTAGCCTGGGGTTAGACCTAAGGTTTATTTCATTATGCTTATAAAAACAAAAATAGCGATGTTTAGACTTACATGATTCACTAATTGTACTGCCACTTGGTTTTTTACAAATTGGCTCCAAAGCTCTTAAGTTTTTTTGGAGATGTATTTAATCTAAATTTATGCAAGAGCACTGTAATGAATTCTCCTTCAGACTACAAGGGGGTTTTAATCACTTTCAACATTTAGCCCCTGATTGGGCAAAGCACTTAAATCTAAGTACTTGGGTGCTCAAACTACTCGCTGAATCAGGTCTGAGGATGAAATGCGGAATTCTCAGTTGCCTCAGGTTTTTAAATGAAGTGGAAGTGCAGCCCTGTGAACAGGCATCATCTTGAAGCTATTTAGCAGATATGCGGTAAATTGGAGCCCTCGACGGGGCTGGCAGTAGCATCTGAGCAGCAGAAGCCAGGGTCTTTCTTGAGCTCAGCTATCTCCCTGCCTGTGTGCCACTTAAATGGCCTCTAGATTTTATTCTGTACTTACACAGCCTAAATATAGAAGTCCTCCTAAGTTGTTTGAAAACGCTTTCCACTTCAGATCTCTAAATGTCTTATTCATTATTGCAAATGAGAAACTTAAGAGTATTTTGACAGTGTCAAGCATACAGTCCAAATACTCTTCATAGGATCCTGATCCAATTTACTTTGACTTCCATGAGTACTGAAGCCAGTTTCAAACTACACCTATTTCCAAGCTGAAGCAGCATATTTCGTTGACAAGGACTTGCCAGAAAAAGCTGCCAAGCACTGAGGAGTGTTCAGCCCTTTGGATTGTAGACTAATTTGTCTACGAGCTGGCTATAGTCTAACAGATACATTTCAAATATTGAACCCTGGTCTCTCCACTGACAAAAATTTAGTGCATTAAAAAGTGACACCAGTTTGTTCCTCTGACTAGTGCTGACCCTCACACCTGCTTCAACAGTTTTGTGTTCAGTTGCTGTGTGCTGGAAACCAAATTTTCAACCATGTTTCCTTCTAAAATGTGCTCCTCCACTTGTGCGAACAGATGTTTTTGTAGCTACATTTGTGCAGGTTAACAACCACGATAGTAAAGTGCATGCGGGTTTTAGAGTTTATCCCCTCGAGCTTTCATAAATGCTCTTTTCAGGCTCTAATAGCATTGCTGATGTGTGCGTGCAGGTGTCAGTTGTGTTGAAGTATGCTTGCAGGCATTCATGGCTGCACAGGATTGATGAACATGGCAACTGGGGGTTGAATAGCAGGTGCTGAAAAACTACCCTTTTTTCTTTTGGTTTTTAGTTTTCTAGAGCTCTTTAACTGACTGCAGAACTATTCAATTGTATTACAAATACGGCTATTTTTCATGGCATTATAAGCATAACTGTCATGATTGCAGTTTTAATCTGTCATGGATTTGATCTCACCATCTAACAAAAAAGAAAAGTTTTACTAGAGGCATTTTCTAATAATGTATTTTTAATCCTAAATGCCTGCAAACAGGAGTTATTTGCCAAATTCTAACTGTTAAACAGCACGAATGCTTCATAAGCTTCTGTAGCCACTTTCAAAAGATGCTGCCAAGGTACATAATGCATCAAAGTTTGCATTGAAAAAGGAAAATCAAACCGTTCAGATATTGTTTCAGCCTGAAGCTTGTTGTCATGCTTGGATATTTGCTTGCTTCCTGAAAACGTTGGGAGCCATTTCCTCTCCTGGTTTAGGAAAACTTGCATGACTGAGCCCTTCTCTAATGGAGAAGGACAGCCCGAGATCCCTGTTATTTTCCTTTCAGTGAATGAAGAACAGTAGGTATATAAATGTCAGTAGGAATGGACAAGAGCTACTAATCAGAGTAAAATCTGGTAACTTGGTCCGGTTACATAATGGGTTGAGTTAATTTTGTTGTCTCTGGAAATAAAGGGAGGTATGAAGGGGAGGTTTCCTAGATGGCAGTTCATGACAGAAAATGCAAATTTTTTCAGCAAACCCCGGCCCTTGCTTCTAAGGCCTTATTGAAATCACATCAACATCCTTTATAAAAAATGCCTTTTTCTAGAGAGCTATACGGAGGATCTGAAGCATATTGTGCACTCACATTCCAGGTTCTCTAACCTTCTGCAGTAATTGGCAGCTGGCCTGCTTCAAGGATAAAATTTATAAAGCAGAGAAAGCCTCCCATATGCTGCCCTTTTAAGGAAAGTCTTCTCATTACTGGAAAGCAGGAGCACAGTGATGGTAAAATACTGTAAGGATCATTTATCAATCATGCTATCAGCAAAGCTGCAGAAACACAGAACTAGAGAAATTAGACAGGGAAAAGCTCTATTTTTCATCTTCATCTCCCTGTTTTCACCAGTGCAAAACTTTCTGGTGCTTTATGGCTCTTAGTTTTAAAAGTTCAGATCAATGAGGTATGCCACCATTTCTCTCAGGAAACTTTCCCTCATTTTTAGCAGTTCTCATAACCAAGAAGTATATTTGTTACCTGTTCTTATTTTGGCGCTATTGTGTCTAGTGATAACCTTATGTGGCAACCTGAATAATTCATACTGTAATGTACCTGTCATCCCTAGGGTGTTTTTTGACCAAACGATATTCATTTTACCTTGTGTTGTTTACCCACTTTTTAATCTTTTCTAAACGCTTCCCCCTTCAGCACCTTATCGTTTTTGTTTCTCTTTTGTGAGCTTACTCCCATTTGTTTTTCCTTTGTATTCCAGATAAGAAAGACACGCTATGACACCTGGGTTGTTTAGTACCTTTCAACTGCTGAACAAGTGCTGAGCTGTATTTGCAGAAGCATCACTTTTGGCTGCTATATGGCAATGCAAACCTGTGATGGACTTAACTGGAGTAGAAGTGGAGAAATCTCTAAAATCATTATCCTATCTTCTATTTCTCCCCAGGCTTAGCAGTCTGCATTTTTTCTGAAGCTAATCTTTCTTCATAGTCTTTTTATACTCTCTGCCTCTATTTTATTGTTGCTGTGTTCACAATCCCCTTTCCTTTTTAGTGCCATTGGTTAATTTAACTGATCTCCTTCCTTCTTCCCTATTATTTGTCAGGGTTTTAAATGAGATGCTAACCCTATTTTTTGTGGTGCTCCCTTCAATACCCTGCACCACCAACATGGTTCCCAAAATCAAGAGCTCAGTCCATGTGAACTTATGAAATCTTCAGGTCATGTAGGAAGCGTATAAATGAAAGAAGCAGACAATCATAAGCAAGGAACAAAATTTGATAAACAGCATTCAATAATCTCAAACAAATACAACTGTCAGCTCTATGTTGATGAACCACAGATGTACCTCTTTATTCCTAGCTTCTTGATTTCCCCTTCCTGACTCTCAACACTCTAATTATTGGGAGAGTGAGAGGTTTGTTTCTTTATCCTTCCAGCTTCCTTTTGTTTCTAATGAAAGTATAAATACATTCCCAGTCTTCTAATATTTCATTTGTTTTGGAGTTTTCTACCCACTAAATATTCTTTCCATTTAATGAAATGGATTCAGCATTCTTTCCTGTTTAATGGGTTGGAAATTAGCAGTGAACAGGAATAGTCCATTGCTTTGGTCTGTAGTTTAGGAAATCTGTAAGAAGAAAAGGAAACACTTGTGAAGGCTGTCTGCAGACTCAGGAATGGTCTTCATTTTGCTTTTGTAATTTTATTTAGAGTACAAGGCTTAGTAAATTAAAGCAGATTCAGTTCAGCAGAAGGCAATGTTGCTCAAATGCTATAGCTTTTTGTTTTCCCAGACAAATACTATTTGTCAAAACTTAGTTTTTAGCATGTGGTTTATATTTTTTCCTCAGATTTACTTACATTTATGGTTAGCAATATATAAGGTCTAAGAGGATTTTATATAAGTTAGGTAACCACACACAGACTTCCGCATTCTGATTCTTTTGTTGTTCTTATTATAGTGTAAATAAGACATTTTTAGATGGCCATTAGTGTTGTATTGTGTCATACTAATTGATTAGATTGTGGTTTTCTAAGTAATATACGGTGGTCTCAAGGGTGTTGCAACAGCTCCACAGCACCATAAGGAATTGTATGTTTTACAGATAAGCCCATTATATGGAGTCACGCATGTAGGATAAACAGGCAGCACAAGTAGGCTTTATCAGCGTAGGGCCCCCAAGGGTTGTACACAACACAAGAAAATCCAATTAGAGCCGCAGGGAGTTTTTTCAATCTCTTAATCGGCATTGCAGCACTGCAGATGGATATTATTGCCCACTACTTAAACTTTATTACTCCATTTTTCTGTCTGTAGCCCTTCGCCTTGCCAACCCACCTTGAAGAGACGGCAGGCAGAACCATATAATACTTTTTATGACCTTGGCATCTGCACTGTTTTGTCACATGAAAGATAAGTAGGATTGTGACAACGAAGAGGAAGCTGGCAACCCTTTAAGTTGGTTTTACAAGTGCAGTTTGCCCTGCATCCCAATCACAAGAGCTAGCTGATCCTCCTGAACAACGCTTCACCCGCCCTTAATGACTGTAAACAGAATTTGCAAGACCAACTTCTTTTTGAGGCTAATGCTTTTAAAAGAGGAGGCAGGATGATCTAGGGTAAAGGAGCAGGTGTTGGCTGCATTCCAGCTCCAGTTTGCACGGGAGGTACAGATTCATTGTGTGACCTTGCATTGAGTCACTTGACTTCCAGTGTTTCAGTCATGCTATAAAATTGACTAAAAGCAGGACTTAAACCAGACACTGCATCCTGGGTAAATAATATACTTAGAGAAAACATATAGGAGAAGGGGATTATGTTTTTGTACCTTAAAATACCTTTCCTGACAGAAAGGGTGGGTTTGCTATGGATGAATAATCTGTTAGCATAAATTACTGTTATTTTCAGTGTTGGCTTACCAGGTATATGTATCAAAGAGTGATACAGTCTGCTTGATTTTATGGTACATTAACTTTGCCAGAATGCATTTATTATATTTAAAACCTGCTAGGTACCTGCAGTGGGAACAAAGATTGTATAATTATTTTTTCTTTAGCTTGTGGGAAACCAAATGCTTTGAACATAAAAGATTCTAGGGTTGAAAAGTTCATTCTGTTCACCCCTCCATGGTGAGAGTATAGGCAAAAGGTAATCTGATTACTAATTTGAAAACAGATGAAAGAAACCAATATAGTGATGAAATAACTGCTACTTCCATTTCTGCCCTTTGTATTATTGGAAATAGTAAACAGATGCAATAGCTGAGCTGTGAAGCAAATCTTTCATTATTTTATAATAAGCATCTTCTCCAATCAATTAATCATTCTGGAATAAATAGCTTCAGGGTTTTGATTTTAAAACATATATGCAAGATTTTGCTGCAACAGCAATAAACAGCAGGAAATGTACCAATGTTCAATCCCTGTTTTAAATGAGGAATGCAGAGTCTATGAAATTAATGGAAATATCTTCATTAAGTTCACTGGCTTCATTGCCTCAGAAAACAATCATCTGTCCTTGAAAGCCTTGCAAGATCCCCATGAGCAAATTCATAGGAAGTGATGAATAAAGTTTTCAATTTTGGATGGCTTTTCCATACTGGTCTTGTCTAAGTTCATTCTTACATCCCAACTCAGTTACTTTATTATCTGACCTCTTATCATTTATATGATAATAGCTGTGCCTCCTTATTTACTCTGTTTTGTACACTGGTCAATACCTGCTCTATCTATGTGGGGAGAAGGTGTCTGTATGGATACTGTGATATGCAGAAAGCTGTCCGATCTTTTTTTGTCAACAATGAAACTCATTGATCCTGATATATAGATATAGATATAGATATATTAAAAAAAAGGTAAACTCACCACTACATTTTGAAAGCAGAGAACAACTTGCTAGTTCCACAACTCCTCCTATGCTTGGAACATGATAAGGGATTAAAATTATACATATTTAAAATGTAAGAAGCCTGAAGCCCCAAGCAATAGCAAGCCAAGGACGACAGTAAGTACTGTGATCTAGACATGGACGTTGTCCTTTGCTCTATGAAGCGAGGTACAACCCACAATACCTGTGAGCTTATCAGAAATAGCTTTCAAGTCACCTAGAACCCTGTGAATGCAAAAGTACCAATGAAAATAATGGCCATTTAGTTACAAATAATGATATGTTGTACTACGCGAGTCCAAACAAGCTTGCTTTTCTTATGTCTAAGTTTTTGACTGTCCAGCTATAGCATTCTTTTACTCGACATTTTTTTGGTACATAGCACCTTTTCTCCATGCTCTATATCTATTTTGACATAGTTCTGGGAAGGACAAAGGTAGAAGGAAGTATAAACTCTCCTACGTGGCCAGTTCCCAACAGCTATCAGGAAGTGATTTACAGTATTAAAGTAAATATTTTTCATACCTTGCACAGCATTATTTGTGTTCAGTCACTTTTAGTGTGAGATATAACACATTGTTGACTATGATGTATACATATTGTGAAACAATAGCTGGGGCAGTGCACAGCAGTATTTAAAAATGATTTAGAATGAAGCAGACACCAATATATGTGTTTTAGTTTTTAACACATATAACTAATGACACCAGGAAACTTAATATAAACTATATATTTAAAGAACTGAAAAAGTATTGAGAATACTAGGAAAAAAAATCAGTTCGAGGTTTGATCAGATCTACCTCCATATAGACTGTGATAGCTGGAGATTGGCTTATTGACAGCAGAGGGAAGCACAGCATTCCAGCCACTGTAATGCTTTTAAATGGTCTTCCATAATGCTGTTAAATAGTCTTCCAAACTTACAGCAATGAATTGCAATTCTGAGGAGAAGAAAGAAGGATACAGTAGAAGTTCTAGTTTCTACCCTAGAAAGAAATATATTGTCTTAAAATTACTGAGACTAGTTCTAAACATTTAGGGACATATTCTACTTATTTTTTAGATCATATGTGATTTTTCCATAAGAATTAGCAAAACATTTTCAAAATTAGTATTTTGAAATTATGATTCATCACCTTCTTTGAATTTGACGGATGGATCACTGAAAAGCAAAAACCGTGTGGTACCTTTTGTTCTGAAGGAGGAAAACACCAGTGATGTACAGAATGATACTAAATGAAACTGCTAGTCATTGAGCCACTCTCTTCCTTTCTATAGTCTATGTAGTCAACCCATCACAGCTGTTTTCAGAAGTTAACAAATTAAAAGAGGTGAAGTTTCTTCAGTAACTGTCTCATGAGTAAAGAACAAGAACATAAGTACTTTAACTGTCAAGCGATGTTCTACACCATTGACTACAAATATAAAGTTATGCACGTTATGTTAGAAGCTGAGAAATCATATAAAGATTAATCAAGCCAGCACATCGACTCATTGTATCACACTGATCCTCCACTGAAAACAGCTGGTATTTTGCTAGCAGTACATTGCCAGAAATGGGACATGATTCTATATTGCAGTGTCAGAGATGCCTTTGTTAACTGAAACAATCCTCGGAGTCAGCAGAATTAATGTTGAGTAGAAATACATTTTCTGACAAATCTCGAGCATACCAAGAATGCAATCCATTGCAATCTAGCAGATGCGCTTTACATTCAATAACTTTGTCAGGATGTTGCTTGAGATCTGATGGTAATTACTGATGTGTCATTTGGGGTGTGTTGTTGAGCAAAGACTATTGAAACTCAATTTATTTCATCAGTTAGCACCCAGCTTACATTATACAGTATGTTAAAAGAACGTTCACACTGGAATTTTAAAGGTGGGCATGTGGTTGCAAAAAATCTTCAAAATATAATGGCACAATAATTCTCTAGCTATTTCATGCTTAAAATTTCATGCTACCAGATCCTATTTCTGGCCTCGTAATTCAGAGGCAGGTTCAACTACCTATTCCACCACAGCTTTCCTCTATAATCTTGGGTGTGTCGCTTCCCTCTTTGTTCTTTGTGCTATGTCTCCTTGTTCCTATGAACCAAGTATTACTACTACCTTATTATTCAGGGTGAGGATAAAAACATAACATCCTGTAAACCATCCTGATTCCAGAGTAATTCACGGCAACATATAAATGTCATATAAAGGAAGAACAGTAATAGACCATTTATATTCTGTTCCCTCAACCTGCTCCCTTAAGGAGCAGATCATGACTGAAATCAGAGTAGACCTTGGGACTTGAGCTTGCTTACGCACCGTACGGAAATGTCTGACTTAGAGGAGGGAGAGATGGGAGATGCTGTGCAAGGAGATGTGCAGCATCTCCAGGAGAACAGGGTATCTTCCAATTGGCTACCGCAGGTTTTGTGAAACTTTTTTTTTTTTAAAGATTATGATATTGCAACAGCATGGGCAGAAATCTGCTTCTCTTAGGCTACTGAGAAACTGTGAGTCATGTTGGTTTAATAAACTCTCTTTTAATATTATTTCACCTTCCCAACTTTTCTTTTCCACATGTTGATTCCTTTCCTTCACATAAAGCCTAAGAACAGCCTTTGTTACCTCTCTAACATAGTTAAGCCCAGGGCTGTGGTGAGGTTTTAAGCCTTTTACAATAATAAACAACAGCTAAAATCACCTGTTAATACCTACTGTCTGTGGTCTTTCTTTTCAGATGAGGTGGTCTTTAGTCCTATGAGTTCATACCTCCTGCCTTCAAGTGATGTATGTGAATGAGGTTTACTGGCATAGTCCTGGCTTTATTTACCTTCCATAGGTAATGATATTTCTTGGCCTGGAATGAAACATTTTCCCATTGTAAATAACACAGATACCATTGTACCGTCCATGCAAAAAATACTGGGTTTGGTGACAATCTTCGCGTACATAACATAATCCCTTGAAGGCCCAAATTCTGCGACTTTTCTCCCATTGAGTGTATCTTCCTATACAATTAAGGAGGCTGTTTTCAGTTATTTAAGAGAAATAAATGCAGGAGAATAGAGCCTTAAGAAATGAACATTAGTTATCCCAAAAGGGACCTAGTGAGAATGGAAGCTTAAAAGAGTCTACACAGTTTAATTCATGCACCATCTGTTTCTGGGAAAATTAGCACAGATTAGATTTTCCAACTCATCTGAGGCTAAGAAAGTGCCTTTAGAACCTGTAGTATGTGGTTAAGTGTTAAAAACAAATTAGCACCATTTTACTTACTGTGTGAATACTGTGCTATCAGTTCACTTTGTAGTAAGCTATAAGAATTGTAATGGCAAAATAGAAAACTGATGCCTCTGAGCAAGCCACTCTTTGCCATAATGTTTCTTAGCTGCCTTATAGAAGGTGCTTGACATTCTTGTCTTCTTCTGAGCACTGTTTTGTTAGACGTGACCATTTTGTATAAATTCAGTTCTTACTCAGGGCTGAGAATTTTTTCCCTGTGACCTCTGACTCGTGTTCCTTCTCTCAGTTTGGCTGCAAGTGGCTGTTGTAAGCTTCAAGACACCTAATTTCATCCAAATGTGAGTAACTGAAGAATATCAGCCTCCCCATAAAAGAATCCTCCTACTCAAAGACCGTGCAGTTGTATAGTGTATCAAATATAATATCAAAGTATTACTTTATAATTGTAGAGTAGCTTTCAAAGAAGTGTTAGATTTTAAAATACATGACAGAAACATGAAATAATTTAGGTTTTGTTGTTTTTATTTTCCTCACTTTGCTACTTACCAGGTTTCTGTATTCTTATGGCAAAAAGGTGAAACTAGCCATGCTAGATGAGGCTGTTATGTGATACTCTCCAATTAGGCAATATGGAATACCTGGCTTCCTACTGTACACCGAATATAGGGGCAGTAAATGCAAAGTTAGCATCTTTCACAGTATATTCACCTCATCTGGACTCTGGTTTTCTTTCACTGTATTTGTTGCAGAACTCTTTACATGTGGAGCAATCTCAGTTATTGGGAGCTGGATGGCATATGTACACACATTTTTCTTTTCAAAGATTTCCAGAATCTTACTTCAGCTTCCAGTCATCTCACATACTTAATTATCGGAAACATCAGTTATTTTTTGCTACCCATTAAATATTATTTAGTTTAGCCACTTTGTTGATGCTGTACATTTGATGCAGTATCTATGAATGCACTTACTAATGTCATGCTTTTACATATCTCAAAAGATTAAGGGCCTGGAATCACACCCTTGCTTGGTTTGAACTGGCAGATTTTCTTGACTTCACCAGAATTAGTTAGATTTTGAATAGCAATGAGCCTGGTCCATCTGTACATGGGTATATGCATATTCTCAGATCATGTAGTGGTAATGCATATGATACTCATTTTGGAATGGAATGAAAGGATGCAACACCTTATGGAAAGCTAGAGCTCTGCATTTAGTTGAGGCTGCTGTAGGCAATCTTTCAAAGAATTCTCTAATTGTAACAAAACAGAGTAAAAAAATTGCCTTTCAGCAACTGAATAAACATTTGAGATCATTATTGGAAAGAGTACAGGCCTTTTTGTGTTGGTACTTTATTGGTGAATGAAACTTTATTTAGTGAAGCCTGAAGATCAACATGCTGATAGCATGTGTCTGTGTGTGCCCACGCATATAAAGTATTTCTTACTAATACCTTTAAATAAAGGTATTTCAGCTTTGCTTTTGTGGTTTCAAGGTGCTAACTGAAAAGCAAAACTCAGAGTACTACAACATTTGTTCTTATGGTACTCCAGAAGCCTACTTTGAGTTAATCGGTGATTTTTCACAGACGACATCTAATCTATAAGTATAAATTACTTTGCACTCTTATTATGCCTTAATTGAAGTGCACCAATGTGAAATTGCAATGGATGGAGCTGCAGTGATTCTAGCCTCAATTAACTTTGTGTGGATTTGAGGCTTTTTTCCTTCCTTTTCCTTGGACTAAGGACAATTCTTTGACATCTTGTATTTATTTACATTGTTGCTAGAAAAGTTATGACCAGGTATTTTATAAGACTGCTCAGAAGAGATACACAGGAGTTGTGTGTATGATTTATATATTAATACATGTCTTTTATGTCCTACTGTCTTGTGTAACAGCTGTACAGTCAGCAGTGGCCAAATCCCTCAGGATTCTGCTGGGGAGGAATAGTTTAATAGCAATAATTTTTTTATGGTAAATGGCAGTTACCGTCTCTGTAACAGCTACCCTCATCCTATTCTTGACTTTTCTTCAGCTCCCTGCCTTTAAGACACAAAATGTGTGTTGCAGCACAGTAAAATCATTGTAAAAAGATAAAGTACCTTGCCCTGTGAAACAGGAAATTCAGACACAGCAGAAAGCAAAAATTGTACCAGGAGAGGCAGGATGCCGTGTAAGAAAGGAACTGGCATATGGTGATGCAGTTAAATCTTAGTTACTTCACATTTTACCAGAACTGATAGATATTTACCAGAAAATTAGATTTTATGCCTCTGTCTAGGCATATATGCTCTTACAAATGTTTCTGGTGTTCAGTTAATAGCAATGAAAACAGTATAAGAATCTTGCTAGTACAAGCCTGTGTATGAAGATAGTTGTTTGCAACATATTTTTGTTACAGACCTCTCAAAATTTTCCCTAGTGGCTCAGACAGTCATAAAGTATGTTTGTGTTTGCTCTTAATTGGTTTGCTTTTCTTAGTGATCTTTGACCCCTGAAAAGTAGTCCATAGACTTTTAGAGGTCCACAGGTATAAGTTGAAAACCTGCTATATTTCTTAGTTTTCTCACTGTTGGACAAGTCCTTTTCTCTGGGTAAGAATAGATTCAGCACCTCTGCCATCATAAATACAAATGGCAGCTGCAATAACAAGCCGTGATGTATAACCTGATGTGCTATAATTATGGTGGTGTTGCAGTGTGCTCCAACATGCCTCACTTTACAATTCAAACTGAAACTGGATTGCTGCTTTTTCTACTTACTATTTCTTATTAGAAGTTATTCTTACATGCAGGCTAAGATAGCCACAAATACAGTGGACAGTAAGACAAATATGCCTCTAGGTGTTTAAAGGGACAGAGCAGAATGTCATCTTTCTGATCACTGTGGTACCCCTGCATATTGTATTGCAGCAAGGAAACAGATGTGGATGCGATGCCACAGGTAGGTCAAGGAGTTGGTCAACCACATAGCATCTGTAGACAGCATGGCACATTATTATCACAGGTGTAAAAATATTGCCAGGTATTCCCTATGATTTGTCAAGCGATAAATTGATTGTGTGCCCCCAAGTATATTTCAAAGAGCATAGTGGACCCATATATAAATTCATATGAATGACAGAACTCCAAAAATAATGTTGACACTGATTAAATAAGATTAAGCTTTGCAAAAAGAAAAGAGAAGGGAAGGGGAAAGGGAGAGGAAGAGAGAAAGGAGGAAGATAGAAAAGCTTTATTTCTCAGGCTTTCTCATAACTTATTTCAATTCCCAGTACATTTAAAGGGTCTATCTGCACTGATCAGGCTATAGAAGTCAGATCTTGATTATTTAAGTCTCGTGCGTTGTTTAAGTCACACATTCAAAACCGAGAAGGCATTTTTGTGATCATCTGGTATGACCTCTACCTGTATTATACTGTTCGTAAAACTGTCCTGAATTAAATCTTATCTGAACAGTGACATATTTTTAGAAAGCCTCCAGTTCTGACTTAAAAATGCAAGTGTTGACATACTGAATGCAGTTCTTGGTAAATTGGTCCAAGGGTTAATCTTTTCTATTTATTTTCAAATAAGGAGATTGGAGTTCACAGTAAATTAGCACCATAATTTCTGTGTTCTGATTGAAAGATTGCACTTTCAAATAGCTGCTAGGCTTCTAACTAGTGATTTGCATATACAGTTTTACATGAAGATTTATGACTTCCCTTTCATCAGCTCATAGAATATATATTAGCATTGATTGGACCCTCATTGCAAATCTCAACACTGTGAAGAAGTATCAAAAATTATGGTGCTGTCCCTCTCAATGGAACTTGTAATTATGATTTTCTTATTTCTAAAATACGAATTTTCCCTTCTAGTGAAATTAAACCTATACTTTCTCTCATCCACATACATATTCAAAATTCTGAAAGACTGTGTGGTATTACTGAAAACATATACTAATATACAACCAGAGGGACCATTATAAAGCAAAGACGATTTCCAGGTCTAAGTTAGAAAAAGTGTTCTCTGGCATGTAACCATCAATTAAAAGGTACTACCTAAAAGATGCTTTTGAAAGCTGAATCTGAACTACATGTAGTTCTAAGTAGCTGCACATATTACACAGCTCATTATATAGCAAAAATTTCTGAAATATATTGGGTAGAAAGATCTTCAAATAACACCTCGGCTATGTTGAGATAATGAACTCATTTTGCCCAAATCTTGAAGGAAAATGGAAAGCAGACTTTTTATGGGGTCAATTTTGATTTTTAAAGCCTTGCACACTAAGAGCATTGATATTTCTTAACTCTCCACTATAACATGTTTTCTAGGTTTGTAGCTGCTCCCTTTAATTGTATCATCTGAAGTTAAAAGTTATGGCATGTTGCATGAAAGACTAGCATATCGTAATGCCTTGTTTCTGATCTTGCTACTGAAAACGGGGATGCTGAAAGACCATAGTAAAGGACAGATATTTGATGCAATGTGCTGTGGGATACTTAATTTTGCATATTGTACTACTTGAAGTAAGTAGGACTGGGACAGCTGTGCACTCAATCCTGGTGAAGACAAGAATCTCTCCCTTGGGGCATCGCTTTCTTCTGCCAAGTAGGAAAGTCAAGTGATGGCTTTGGCTACGGACTTTTCTGTTCTCTCAGGTAGCCTTTCCTTATCATTTGGGCTTTAGCTGAGTATACTTGAAAGGATCAGTATGAGTTTGATTTTATTACTCCACACTTTATCCTATAATAACATTTGGTTTTGCCCATGCTGTCTTTTAGAGACTATTGATTTTATTTATATTTTTGTGAAAGTTCTCAAAGACGGTCATTCATAAGAGCATTGTTATTGTATTACTTATAATACAGCATTGTTCATTTCCTGTGAAAAGTTTGTATGCAACTTAAAAATACTTTAAACTAAAAGTTGTGTCACCCTAGAGCATGACTCAGCCATGTACTAACAACTATGATTTTTACCTTGTGGAAGGCATTTATGCAGATGTTCTCTGCTGGCAGCAGGATTGCTTATTTTTTCAGAGATGAAAATATTCATAGATATCTGCTCTTTTCTATAGCAAACCCCATCTTTTTTCTGTGTTTTTAATGAAGAAGAGGAGACAATCAAATCAAACGTACTCCAACTGCCTTTTGTGTCCACCTACGCCAAATGTCATTCATCGATTCTTAAAGCTTCCTTCTACTTTCCAATATGTGTCAGCACACATCACTTAAAATCCTGTAAAATTAGTTTCTGCAGCTGTATTTCTGAGACTAGACTTGCCTCCTCCTTTTCTTTTTTCCTTTTAGAGCGTATCCAGAAATCAGTATTAAGATCACTTCTAGTGGACTAGCCCTATTGCTTACATAACTCTTTCAAAGTATCTCTGAGATTGTTATCAGACTTTCATTTGACTCTTCAGTAAAGATCATCTATAATAAGCTACTATAGAGCTGATCTCTCGGGTGATCATTTGGGACCAGCTATGTTGTACTTAGAGTAGAGGTCTGACAAGCAGAGGGCAGCTGAAGCCCCTTTTATCCGTGCTCCCTGCACTGAAGCCAAAACGTTGGCTGCAAGAACTGCCTGCAGAGCACAGGATCAGTTTACACTTCCCACCCCGATACCAACTCTACCACACGGGCTTAGAGAATTGCTTCTGTGAAACTTGTCTCCACAGCCGACAGTACTGTAACAAACATCTGACTTTTTGTATTCTCACTATTGCTCACGTCTGACAAGCCTGCCACACACTGCGGGAGCTGTGACCCACTAACCGGTCACGCTTGACACGTGGGCTGGGAGAGCTGGAGAGAAACAACACTGCACCACGCCGTGCTGCAGGCAGAGAAACCGGCCAGCTCGGTACTTTACAAACAAACATTGACCTGCTTCATCGTGTGGGCCTGCCCCATACCACGACCCCATGTGCAAGCTTGGGATTGTCACAGGGACCAATAACATACATGTCTCACGCATTGAGAATACACAGAATTTGAGAGACTGCCCACAATTGTTCCGACATGACAGACAAGGCAGAATGGAAAATAACCATTGGCCACATGAAGCAAAGGCAGCTAAAGCTTTTGAAAGCACTCTCAGACTTTTATCATCTTTTTACTGAAACTTTAAAGGCAAAGAGAGTCACCCTCTTCTCACAGCCTTCAGCGAATGCTAGAAATTATAATCTCAGACTGCTTCAACATCTACGACATACTTGCCAAGAATATCACAGTAAATCTAAGCATCTTCCTTCCTTCTGTAATGGTTGAGGATAATTTTCCAGGATAAGAAAAAATCTAGCTTCATCCAGACTTTGACATTTAAAGGACTTTGATATAGCCTGTGAAAGAGAACCTGTGTTTTGGAAAAAGACTGAGAGTTAGCCTGCTTTGGGCTGCATTGCACCCAGTGAAGCTGTGCTAATACATCTTTGACAATGGAATAAAGTGCTCTGATGTGAGACACTGCAGTCTTTCACAATCTGCCTCTATACTAGAAGTTTGCTGTAATGCATCAGTGCTGGCAAGTGACAGATGCCAGACCGAAACAGCTGTAAGGGCCTTCTGTAACTTGCAGTGGTCAGTTCGTTTAGCCTCTCACGGGAAAAGAAATTAAGTAAAATGCAAGGAAAGGAAAACTTCTGTTGTTTCAGAAAGCCACAAGGAAAGCCCAGCCTCTCTGTAGGCTCTGGCCACTTCACTAATATTAATTCAAAGGGTTTGGTACTCTGGGAGGAGTGTTAAAAATTCCAGTAGTAAAATAGCAATGCTGAAAAAGCACATCCAACTTTATACATCATCACACACTTTTCTCCATGTATACTTTCAAAATGCCCAAGGATATAGTTACAAGTTCTTATATTTACTGATTCAATTCTGTACATTGTTTACTCTGGTGAAATGAATGGGAATTTCCAAAGGCTAACTGCTGGCACAATAGCACTGGCCAGTGAAGTTGGTACTGTTGTACCAGTTATGACTGAGGTTACGTGAATAGTGGGAAAAACTACTCACAAAAAACTTTTCAGTTTCTGAGCTGTTCTTTTCAAGTCAGCCATGTAGTCCAGCCATATTGAATGGATGGATTTTCATTCTATAAGAGAGTCTTTGTTAAAAAAAAAATATAAAATTCCACAGCTCTAGGACATTTGCAATTAAACTGGCCTCATATCAGAACCCTTCCTGGTCCCCCCCATCACTTCGATCAGTGTTGTATGGCACATTCAGCTCTTTTGGTAGTCACAACTTGATCACGGCAGAAATGCAAGCCTAACACATCCCAAAACAGAGTTGTGGGCTGAAAAAATCAGTGCAGGCTATTTGTATGGAAGATACTTGTCCTTAATTTATAAAGTTTATGGTATGACATCAGAAAATATAAGTAAGTTTTCAAACAATTTATGTGACCAGTCACATAACCTTACTACATGAAAAGTGAATACTTTGCAAGTATATGCATATAATATACAGAATCATAGAATGGTTTGGGTTGGAAGGGAGCTCTAAAGGTCATCTAGTCCAACCCCCCTGTAATGAGCAGGGACATCTTCAACTAGATCAGGTTGCTCAGAGCCCCGTCACAATGTACATCTGTTAACAAATATTTTGCAACAGAACGTTTGTCTTCTAATTGTTTAAAAGTACAGTTACAGTGTGTCCACCTGCAAAGATTCTGACATATTAATTTATCTTCTATACATAAAACAAAATCTGTATATAAATGCAGTGTCTCATGTATCTTAAACAGCCAGGAAAAAGTGCATTAAAATGTAGCGGGATACTCTGTACATCTGTTAACAAATATTTTGCAACAGAACGTTTGTCTTCTAATTGTTTAAAAGTACAGTTACAGTGTGTCCACCTGCAAAGATTCTGACATATTAATTTATCTTCTATACATAAAACAAAATCTGTATATAAATGCAGTGTCTCATGTATCTTAAACAGCCAGGAAAAAGTGCATTAAAATGTAGCGGGATACTCTGCACATCTCATGGACTTAAACTAAAATCTTGCAATTCAGAAATCATTAATCTTATTACGAATATGTATGTGGCAGAAAGCTACAGAAACAGACGAGTACTTTGCTAATGTTGCAATTACTTTTTTGTATATTAAATGAATTTGATACAAAACTCCTGATTGAGCAGCGTTTTCAGAAGACTTGCTTATCTGATTCTCGAGCAGAGGTATATTGCAGATGTCTACAAAGGAATATTTTTCTTGCACTGAATAGTTTATATTCTCCTACGTCTTCCTTATGGGAGTTCCTAGTCCTTTTAGTCACCTTATCCCTTATCCATTACTAAAATATGCTATTAATATTAGGATGTGCTGCTCAGCAAAGCGAGAAGCAGTATCCTCTGCTTCATGAATATCACATATACATTAATGTTCACAGCGCTGCTGCCCACGTAATTCATTCAGATTAGTTAGTTGATGCGAATTCAAGAGAGATGTCTAAGATGAAAACAAATGTGCTCTTTAAGTTTAACCATATTGCTTAAAATTCGCTTATCTTGCTCACATTTCTAACTGAGTAGGTATAGTTTAAAGGGCAACTGAAATTTTCTGTAGATGGCAATTACTATTCAATATTAATAGAAGGTGTCAAACTAAAGTCCTAACCAAGGAACTTGCAATCCAGAGGGAATATAAATTCTTCCCTCAAAGTATGTCCTGTATTCTTCCACTATGCGTTGATGCATTTATACTTGTACAATTTAACATTTGCTTTTAACAAAATAAAAGATGACATTTGACTGCATAGGGAATTGTAACTGGAAACATAGCTAAACTATTCTAACATATGCCTAAACAGGTGGGTAATATTCAAGTCTTAAGCGCTTCTGCTTTCAGTAACACAGGTCTTTGAAAAAACCCTTTAAGCATGTCAGACCAGTTTTTATAAGCTCTTCTGTTTTATTTTTAGAGTAGCATTTGTTACCATGTATTTTTTCACAGGCAGATGTTTTTTTGGTCCAGAAAGACATTCTTCCCCTTACATTAATCCAGTCACTAAGGTGACTGGGGTATAAAACACTTATATGGACAGAACTCATCAGAGGGAAGGTTTGGTTCTCTCTTACGTATCCACCAGCCCGTGCCTAGCCTTTTACTGCATCATGGGGTTGTAGCAGTTCCTTACATTAGGAAAAATTCTGTCTTGGCCTTTCCCTCTGCATTAATTTGAATGTTCAAATTAGGCCAGAGCTTAAAATAATTCAATCTACTGTAGTTTTCAAAAAAAATATTTTCACTTTCCCAACTCTATTATTTTATTTACTCTTCAAAAATGCTGGAATCATATTAGAAAAAGATTTATCTGAATGACAAGCAGAAATCATTACCCAGGGAGATAAGCCTATAAAGCATTAAAATTTATCTTAACACAAAATGCAGGGCCTGGTTGTGGCGCACACTGCCTATTTGTCTAATGGACATGTAACAGAGAAGTGGTCCAAATGAGCTTAATAAATCTCTTTCTTAAACTCACAAAAGACCACATCCTCTCTTCCATAATTCTATTAGAGTCTGCTCCTTTGGAGGAGATAAAAGAAGAGATAACCTCTCCATTCAGAATATAAAATAGCAATTGTTCAGCTGATGGTTGGAATATTTCCAGTAGAAGGACTTAATTATAGAACAAAATTAGCTCAATCTGACCTTTTTAGAGAATAATGCAAAAATAATTTTTTTTGCAGATGTCTTCCTGGAATAACTAAAATAAGGAATAATTTACTTCACTTTTTTTGCAAGAGCAAAAGGTGGTAGCATATGATAGCAGCATTCTTGGTGAGACGACAATCCAAGGACAATAACAAGACAGCATTTGCAGAAAGGGATAATATATTTTAATAGACTAGCTGATACAGTTTAAAAAACAGACAAGCTTTCAGACACGCAAGCCCTTTTCAGCAAGAGCAGGTTCACCTCTGTGACTCAAAATTGCTAGCTTAATATCTAGATAGTGTAATGAACATGTCATAGAAATGCATGGAAATGTATGGTATCTATATTAATTACATTCTGAAAGCTCCTCTTGGGATAAAGACAAAACATATTTTTGCAATCTCTATTTTATCTAAGTGATAAATAGGAATAATTACTTGCACCCACAGACCTACAGACTGGGTATGATGCTGTGTGTTAAAGCATTTCTCTACAGGTGTTTAGTTAGATGAGTTTATCTGTATTGAGGCACTCCTCGCTAGAAAAAAAAACCCAAAACTCGAAAGAAAAACCTCATCTGTTTTATCAGTCCTATCTCTGATTTCATGACATTTTGAATGCTTCTAAGCCATGCTGATACTACTGCATGCAAGAAAAAAGGCATGAACAGGTGGCGATATTAACAGGCTTCTTATGGTTCTGAAAAATGAGATAGAAATGTTTCATGTCATGAAAGTCAACATCAATAATCATCCATCTTGTGTAGATATGGAAGTCAGCCAATGTGGTTCTTGCTGAGGAGGCGTGAGATATTTCTTTTGCATCGGAGCTGCCGCTCTGGACACAAGTCATAATTTGTCTAATATAGATAAATGAGGAGAATATTACTAATACTTCCTTTTTTTTCCCCTTTTTTTTTTTTTTTTAATAAACTGAAAGCTCCCCCTTCTGGCACATTTCCTGAACTGAATGCAAGGTTCCTGGTGTCTGCTTTTAGCAACAGAAGATATTTCCACTTTTGCTCTCTTTTTTAAGATCCTTTTCGCAAAGATTCTTTAAAACTACTGTATTTATAGTTTCCCAAGGATTTCCCATTTCCCCATCAAGCTTCTGGTCTTGATGTGAACTCATTTAACAGCAGGGGATTGCCCTAAAGCTTTACCTACAGTTTTCATCTGTTGCTTTTCCAGGCAAAGACTTACTTGCTTCCCACTTTGCTGCATATTGTACAGAGTATGGAAAACAACTTTTTCAGAAAGTTTGAGTGTTAGCATGCGTTTTCCTTCAGGGCGATCACTGTATCTCAGCTATAACCCTACCACCTATTTTCCTAGTAAGTGCCTTGAAATCACTTTGAGAAATCAACAGGATCTTTTTGAACCAAAGCTGCAGCTCTGCTGAGAGCAGATCCTGTCCAGGCTCAGGGAACCTGCAAGCCAGGGAAAGGGGAAAAAGCAAAGAGGGACTTGTTTAGGGCACAGTTTTGGTAACTGCTCTAACTGCTCTCATCTCATTGCTGCCTGTGTTTCAAGGACCCCCAGTGTCAATTGTTCCTCTAATCCCTTAAATCAGTGCAGTTACTTATGTGCTTAATATGATGAACAGATTTGTCACAGATTTTGTACAGTCATATACTTACACAGAGAAAGGGGAAGACTTTCCCAGCATGTGCAGCCACAGGCTCCTGTAGTTCCCATAAATTCCTACATTTTAATTTTCTTACAGTCACTGGTACCATCCCTCAACTCCAAGCAGGCTGACAAAGGCAGTGAGACTGGTTAGGAAGCTTTCATTAGATTTGCTATCATAGATTCGAAGACATCATCTCTCTGTGTCCTTAAAAACTATTTATGGGGGACAGCATTTTATTGGAGCGTGAAGTCAGGAATGAGTGCTTCTGTGCAGGAAGGATTATACTGGGGCCATCCTTTGACATAGGCATGCACACCAGCCCCTCTGGCTACACAGAAGAAAATGAAAGAGAGTGAAGCAGAGTAAAATAACATCATATTCATGTCAACTCAGTACTGAGTTGTTATAGTAAAATGAGAATGAATTGATTATATTTATGACTTCATTTCTGGGCTTTCCCTGAATATCAAGGTGGTATTTTCTTCTATGGTAGTGATGCTACTTTGCTTTTTTATGCAGTTAAGTAGTAATTGTGGCACACTTTAGTTGTAGAATAGTGGTTATTTTGAAGTCCAGTATCAGAGTAACAATTTACTACGGCTACAGTGAATAAAGTATGCCATTAGACTTGGTACATTAGGTCTGGAAGTGGGAGAATTGCTGGCCTGGCACCTTATGCCACTTTCCTGTTCCCTCTCCATGGTAACAAAAATCAGGACTGACCTACACAAACAAAGCTGCTCGCTCTAAACGGAGCATAGCTCAACTACGGAGGCAGCGAGACCAATTAGCGTTCAGTGCAGTTTACAGCAAAGAAGGTCTGTTAGTATAAATGTCTACACATACAACAGAATGCCAAATGTAAGCTTGCCATTTGAAGTGAAATCAGAATAATAATAAAGTAACAAATGACATGTTCATTATATACATGAATATAGGTACACGCATGCATCTATGTATTCTTGTTAAATCCTTACTTTATATATGTATACGCACACGTGTCTGTCTTGTTAGAAATGTCTCAAAAGCTGCTTTTATTGTCATAATGAAACAGTAGGACTCCTTTGAGAGCCATTTGACTGAAAAACTACTGTAAACTTCTTTTGAGTAGGCTGTCTGCACTCAAGAGAGTTAAATCAGTAGAACTTTGATGAGACTAGAAGACCCACTAATATCTAATTAATGTGGAAATAATTGTTGTAATGGTTGCATTTTTCTATAAAGCATGTACTGAAAAACAGTTACACTGTTGATTTAGTGAGCATTAAATCAGTTTGATATGCAAATGGTGGCACTGGGCTACTTCATAATGCTGGTATTATTTAAACATTTGTTCGTTAAGCTGAGAAAATTGGAAATGTCAACAAATGGGATCCAAAAGCAAAGCAATGTCTTTTATCAACAGAGACTTTCTTCGAAGTTTTTATTGTCCACCTTCTAGAGTCACTAGGTTCTAATGACAAGAGTAACAGCAATACTAAATACGAGGGTATTTCTGGGAATAAAGTATAAAACAGTCATTCCTGTACCTGACTTCTTCTGCCGGTTTTCTTCCAGTATGAATAAAAGGGAGCAATTCTTGTGCTCTCCGGATTACCGGAGAGCATCTTTTTGATGTTAAGGGGTCATGGAAACAGCTTAAATTGTCTTTATCCATTTAATGTAGATTCAATTAACTCAGGTTAATGACTATGGGATGGAGCTCAGGGAGTTGAGAGCTGCTCACATTGTTCAACCCGGCTTGTCCTGTGACATAAGCTGCATTTTTGGGGGGAGAAAAAAGGAAAAGATAGTGTGTTGCCAGGACATAACCAAACACAGTCTACAAAGAAGTGTAACCGTTACCTCTCAGGCATGTGCAAAGCTCATGGCTGCATCTAAGTACAGAAGTGCAATACACAGTTGACCAAATCACTTATGAAATAACTGCAGCATATCTGTTTGTTAAATGTTTACTCTTAAACTTAGTACAATCAACATGAAGTCTTTGGGAGTAATAGGTTGTGACCTGTTAAGACTTAGCCGAGTATTTTGCCTGGGATGTATCTTCATCTTCCCTACATTAATATATCATGGCCAAAAGGGTGAATACCAAATAATTTGTTTCAGGAAGAGTGCAAAATTGCAAATTGTTGTCCAGTGAATATGGAAAATTATGTAGTTCCATAATATTTAATGGCATGTACTTTTGACATCTTACTTAGAAGATTGCAAAAGGATTACTCAGAAGAGGACTTGCTAACCCTTTCTTTTTTCATTTCCATTCACAGGATTTTTGAGCACTGGGGACCAAGCAGCAAAAGGAAACTATGGCCTCCTTGATCTAATTCAAGCTTTGCGATGGACTAGTGAAAATATTGGGTTCTTTGGTGGTGACCCATTAAGAATAACTGTTTTTGGATCTGGTGCAGGCGGTTCATGTGTCAATCTGTTGACTTTATCCCATTATTCTGAAGGTAACCGTTGGAGCAATTCAACCAAAGGTATTATGCAGGTTGCAAATTTTGACAATTTTGGTGTCTGCATGCCACCGCCATTAGTACTATGTGATGCTCTGTATTTTTTCTTTGTTCCTATGAACTGTTGAGTTCAGCTCAATATTAAGCAAACTTTTTAAAGGCTGTACAAGCTGCCTTCTCCCTCAACTCTTCTGTGCATGTTTAAATTTTGGGTCACTTTCTTCTTTTTCCTATGGAGCTTTGTAGAAACACTTTATAGCAGACTTCTGAACAGCATTTTCTCGGTGCATCATTTTTGTCTCTTTTCTTTCCTACCTAAGGGTGTCCTTTTTGGAAAATCAGTCAGTCATGCTCACAGTAGATGAGGTCATCTATATTCAGACAGTCATAAAAGGCATGTTTAGTTTCTCGTGAGGAGTAGAATTTAAAGAAAACTAAAATGACACAGTTTCTCTTTTCAGGCGAACAGCTGAAAACTATTATTTTGTGTGAAGGAAACAAGTACCTAGTTCAGAAATCTTTTGTCTGAAACTGCATGAACTTCACTTGCTGTCATCTAATAAAAAAGTGGTTGAATGTTTTGCATGCATGATCCAAAATTGTCAAAGCATCCAAGTTGCAAATGGATTTTCTTCTATATGTTTTTTCCTATTCCATAACTAACACCTTTTCTCTCTAGTTGAGGCAGACAGCAGGAAATTAAAAACATGCTGTTTGAGGCACCCTATTTCTTTTTCCTATGATTTTTGCACCACAGCTCCACACAGTTTCTCTCATTTGTATGGCTATTGCTTATTGATCACATTACTTTTGTCTCATTGTTTTCACACAGTTCTATCTGTATTGTTTAGTTTTACCAGGGACATCACACTGTGCTCTGTGTGTACAATCCTCCACTAATTTATATTGCTGTATCTCCATGGGGCACTAACTGGCCAGTCATAAAAAAATAATTCAACTGACATTAAAAGAGCTGCATTTACCCAAACTCATGATGCAGAGCCCATTGAGGTCAATAGAAGTGACAGATACTTTAGATCAGGCCTTTACACTATTTTAAATGAGAGAAAAACATAGCTTTTACAAGAAAATTCTAGTGGAAAATAGACTGTGGTTTAAATTTTAGTCTATTTCCACAATTTGATTTTTAATGTAATCTTTTTTTTCCATAACTACCTGCAGTTAAATAGGACATATTTATAAACTGGCCTATAAGAACAAGATGTAAGCATTACCTCCGAGGGTCACACTGCACCATCTTTTTTCATCAGAACTCACAAAAATAACTTTTGTCATAGAGGATTTAGCTTAAGGTTCAATGAGGACACCTGGTTTATCGTCCCCTAAGTCTTACTTTATCTTAATCTTGGTCTTCCTGATGTAACATGACATTAATGTGAAATGCCACATTTACAATATCTGGACAGCCATGTGTTGCCTCTTATCAGCAAATTTTACCCTGTCATATTCTAACACATGGCCAGAATTCTGCCAGGAGCAGAAATTGTTTGGGGAAACTGATGCAGTAACTTGCCAACATAGCAGATCAAAGGATTCGGGAGGGGACTGGAGAGGGCTTACAGAAGTATACTTAAAATCCAATTGTGAAAGTAAAATTTTGAGGATTTCTTTTATAAGAAAGCAAAAACATGCTTTATTGAAATTCGGATTAAACAGAACAATGTGCCACACCCCCATGTATGTTGTTTCATTTGGGGATGGTTAGACCTGCCATTAAAAAAAAGTATTGAAATAAAAATTGGTCAGCTTCAAATAAGAAAACTTATTTCAAGTTTTCAAACATTTTCAAATATCTTAACATTTTCAAAAAATCTTTTGTTTCACATTATTAACCAGTCTCTTTCATAAGCTGTAAATTCGGATGCTCTCTTTGCTTCCTTCATTTCCCTTTGACAGGATCCCTTGGTAGTTGAGAGGACACATTCAGCCTATTTCAAGATGGTGCTGTTCATAGCTGCCCATCTGGAAGTGGGCAGAACAGCACCCATCTTTAGAAAGTGCTCTGAAAATGTAGATGAATATATGCAAATTATTTTTATTTACTTTAATGAGACTTTGGATAGGAGTCACAAAGTGATATGGTCCATTGAACATTTAAATCTTCTTTCCATCAGTCTGAAGCCCATAAGCTATAACAATCATACACATTATCAGATAAAAATGTAGTTCTCCATCCTGTGTGGTACCAATTTCTGCCAGGAATTGTGTGACAGAATGAAAATAATTTTTCATACTGTTGTTCATTTTTCACCAAATGGTTTGAGAGGAGGAATATTTCCGTAAGCATTCTTCAGCAGGAGGGATGATTAGTTCCATTTCCTGAGATAACTTCATGGCCAGAGGACTTGACCACTTTTACTTAGTCCAACATTTAATGTTTATGTAGCACTTAGCAAGCCATAGTGTTTATATCAGCATTTTCTCAATACATAGCTTACACTTTCTGTCCTTGTTCAGAGATATTTAATAAAGCAATAAAAATAGATTTACACAATATGCAAAAAAGAAACATTATGAAGTATCACGAAGTACATCTTTGTGAAATTCAGTTTTGTCATTTAGTTACATTTATTACAATGCCTGGATCCTCTGCCGTAATTCCACTGACTTTGAGCTGATTTATACTAGCTCAATATCTGACCTTGTAAACATGCAAATATCTTTTTACCTGCTTTATAGCTCAAGTTCTTTCTTATTTTTTACTCATAGCTTGAAAGGAAATAATATCCTGGATATGACTTCTCATAAATTTAAGGAGAGACTTGAGTTTACATATTTCAGTCCCTACACCTATCTGATTTTAAGACTTTTGGATTTGGACATAATACTGTCTAGAATGATTTTTAAATTGCTCAGAAGTTTGTAAAATGTTTCCTGGCAGCAACTGATTCCAACTAACTTCTGAGTGTACAGGCTCTGGTGCTGCAACAGAGGCTGTAAAGGCATGTCTCTGGCTTGATTTAGGGGCTATGTAAGTTTTTTATCAATAGAAATATGTTACGTATCAAAGTAAAAGCCATCTTTTGCATTATTGGAATAAAATTCTGAGGTAAGCTGAGCAACCTAACTTCAGTTCCTTTAGTGGGAGTACCCAGCTATTCATCAAGCACTGGACGAAAGATACACTCTTAGCAAAATTAAATGAGTGAGGCCAGATGTCACTTCCGGTCCCTAAGCAACTCTACCAAAGTCAGTGGAATTATTCCAGGTGCCTATCAGCATAAGTAAAACCAAATTTTGACCCATATATCTTAAATCAGCATAACTTACGTATGCTATAGACCATTTTGTATTACCCACAGTGAGCTACAGGAGGTAGGGTCCAGTATAAAATATTTTCCAGTAATTAGTGCAAAAGATGTGCTACTGAAATGAACTGGATGCACTTCCATGAAAATGCAAAAACACAGAAAGGACACAGTTACCTAAATATAGTCTAAGTTTCTGACATTAGAGATGAGCATTATTTTGCGCAAGGTTCAGACTCAAAATGTCTTTCAGAACGTGAACTTCTTTCCTCAAGGGAACGGGAAAAGGCAAAGCCCCAACACAAAGGGAGCACAAGAAGTATCAGAACAAGGGTGGACTTTTGATTGCATTAAAGTCAATAACCAAAAAATTTGATTGATTCATTGACTACAAGGGCGTGAGGCTTTCATCCATGATATGCTCAAAAATGCTTACAGAAGGGAGAGGAAAACATCAGTTTAAACATATTTTATTTTTTCTGTGTGTAGAATTCCTGGTCCAGAGTGCTAGTTAAATCAGCATAAATTCAAATTAATTGCACTGAGGTCTTTGGGATTTGCTACAAGTCTATATGCAGCACCAGATCATACTCTCTCTCCCCTAAATGAATACCTGAACTTATGTTTAAATCTCTGAATTACACAGCTAAATAGTGTAAAATATATAATTTCCCTTTTTATGTAAGTGTGATCACTATAAACCTTCATTAAAAAAACTCCTTACAAGAAAGGATCTTGACTCTCAGACACTTATAAATTTAATAGCTGCCTAGTACCTCCTCATCTATTACTCCAGAATATAAACTTTTGCTATGATATACAATTCAAAAGCACCACACCTCTCACACCAAGTTTAATCCTAAACAAAACACAGAAAAGCAGTATATTAGGTTTATTTGACACATAGTTGTATGTACGCATGCTGCTGATGGCTTGAACAATATTCAGAAATCCAATCCATTTCAGAGGCTCGTTGGCTTTTCCTCCAACCTATAAATTGCTTTAACTTTAGGAATTTCTTTCAAGCTAATAGTGTTATCCTACATAAGGTAATATCACTTCTTTTTCTTCCTGAGTTTCTTTTGAAAATCTGTTCCTTAGCTGGACTACACTGAGGTAGAATGATTTACTTCAATTTCTGCGCACATTGCATTTATTTTGTATACGTTACCTGTAGGTACAATGACAGATCTCACCATCTTGTGTATTTAAGTACTATTAAGATTCAAGTATCTCTTCTGTTAAAGTTTTCTATTGTTTCAAAGAACTCCTTTGAATCTTTCAAGTATGTAGCTGTTTCAAGGTCACTTCAGTAGTTTTTAAATATTTCTCCCCACAGGACTTTTTCAAAGAGCAATAGCTCAAAGCGGAACAGCTCTCTCCAGCTGGGCAGTTAGTTTTCAGCCTGCAAAATATGCCAGGATGTTGGCTACAAAAGTTGGTTGCAACATGTCAGACACTGTAGAATTGGTAGAATGTCTACAGAAGAAGCCTTATAGAGAACTTGTCGACCAGGACATTCAACCAGCAAGATACCATATAGCCTTTGGACCAGTAATTGATGGCGATGTGATACCAGATGATCCTCAGATATTGATGGAACAAGGAGAATTCCTCAATTATGACATCATGTTGGGAGTTAACCAAGGGGAAGGGTTAAAGTTTGTTGAAAATATTGTGGATAGCGAAGATGGCATATCAGCTAGTGATTTTGACTTTGCAGTTTCTAATTTTGTCGATAACTTATACGGATACCCTGAAGGCAAAGATATATTGAGGGAAACTATTAAGTTTATGTACACGGACTGGGCAGATCGACACAATCCTGAGACCAGAAGGAAAACACTGCTGGCTTTGTTTACTGATCACCAGTGGGTTGCACCAGCAGTGGCTACAGCAGATCTTCACTCAAATTTTGGATCGCCTACATATTTCTATGCCTTCTACCATCATTGCCAGACAGATCAGGTACCTGCGTGGGCAGATGCAGCCCATGGAGATGAGGTTCCTTACGTACTAGGAATCCCCATGATTGGTCCTACTGAATTATTTCCTTGTAATTTCTCCAAAAATGATGTCATGCTAAGTGCAGTGGTGATGACGTACTGGACAAACTTTGCAAAAACTGGGTGAGTACCAGATAATGAATAGTCTTGTATACAAACTCAGGATATAATGATGCAGTGCTTTCCCTTGGTTATCCCCCTTGGGAATGCCTCTGTATTTGTAGGATGAATAAGAGATTAAGGATTGGGTTGGATATTTATGTTTATTGGAATGTCCTTCAGCTCACTTATACATTCTAGCAAAAAGCGGGAAAAAATATCTTTGCGAATATTCTGCGTGAAGAAATTAAAAAAAAACTTTTTCCACAAAAATAATTAAGGGATCCCCAGAAAAGTGCAAAACTAAGCATTTAACATATGTGTATAGTTAAAAATGGTTACATTAGTAACTGCCTTTACCCCAGCACTGATAATATTTTCATCCCATGAGACAGAAAATTACATAAATATTGCATCAAATATAATACAGCTTATTTTAATAATGTATTTTGTTTTAAATTGACACTTCTGACCATAAAATATGTGACTTTAAACTTGAAAAGTTTTGTCATTTTCATTAATTCTTCTTTCACTGGTAATTCAAAACACTTTTCTACCTTTGGCCATTGGACTCTAAATCACTATGCGTTATAGTGAATTATGCCCTGCCATGGTCTTTCACCTCTGGAAGGCCACAGATACTGCGTATGAACCGAAATGCTGACCTTTATGAGCTTTATGTTACTAAAAAAGAAAAGCAAAGCTTAATGTCCTCTCACACTGGTCTCTCACAGACATTTGTCTGCATTACCACATTGTTGGCAATCTGTCCTCAGTGGCAAAAGATTTCAGTGTGAGATACCAGCATTTTGGGGAACTAGGGAAGTTGCTGAAGTCTATGTAAAAGAAGGGTTCATTTGCATAATGCTGTTTCTAATCAAGATTATTAAGGCCTCTAATTTTAGGAAATAGCATTCTGCTCTGTCCAAAGGCAGACTTAAACATTAAGTATAAAATCTTAATTATGTTAATTTTATAATTCTTTTTGAAATACTTTGTAACATTGGAGATTTTTTTTTTTTTAGTGACCCAAATCAACCAGTCCCACAAGATACAAAATTCATCCATACGAAACCAAATCGTTTTGAAGAAGTAGCATGGACCAGATATTCTCAGAAAGACCAACTGTATCTTCACATTGGCTTAAAACCACGAGTTAAAGAACATTATAGGGCCAATAAAGTGAACCTTTGGTTGGAACTGGTACCTCATCTGCACAATCTTAACGACATTTCACAGTATACCTCTACCACAACTAAAGTGCCATCAACTGATAATACTTTCAGACCAACAAGGAAAAATTCTGTTTCTGTTACTTCAGCCTTTCCTACAGCCAAACAAGATGATCCCAAACAACAACCAAGCCCGTTTTCAGTGGATCAAAGGGACTATTCAACAGAATTGAGTGTTACTATTGCAGTTGGTGCATCTTTGCTGTTCCTGAACATTTTGGCCTTTGCAGCATTGTACTACAAAAAAGACAAGCGGAGACATGATGTTCATAGGAGATGTAGCCCACAGCGTACTACTACCAATGATCTTACCCATGCACAAGAAGAGGAGATAATGTCCCTCCAAATGAAGCACACTGACTTGGATCATGAATGTGAGTCCATCCATCCACATGAGGTGGTTCTTAGGACCGCCTGTCCCCCAGACTACACGCTAGCTATGAGAAGGTCTCCTGATGATATTCCCTTAATGACACCCAACACCATCACAATGATCCCCAACACTATACCAGGGATTCAACCCCTACACACATTCAACACATTTACCGGAGGACAGAACAATACTCTGCCCCATCCTCATCCCCACCCCCATTCACACTCAACAACCAGGGTATAGCCAGACAAGACGAAACAAACTTTATTTTTTGATGGATTACAGTAGGTGATATTACTGAAGATTACTTGGCTTTCAACCTACAAGACTCTTACTATTTAAATATGGAGGAATATTATGTGAATATACATATCAAGAACTTTTGGGGTTTTGAAAAAAATGAATTGTACATATATCAAATGAACTTAAGAAACAAACAAACAAAACAAACAAAAGAAAAAACAAAAAAACCAACTGTTTGCAATTGCTTGAAGCAGTTGTCCTGAATGATACTTTTTCATTCACATTCAAGTATTAATTTTTTGAAGATTTAAGTTACATAATGGAATTAGGCATGTGCAACACAAACAGGAAAGAACTATGACTGAAAATTTTAAAAACCTATAAATATGCACAAGGGACACACTAATGGAATGTCAGATAATTTTCACCAATTTTTATTTGGACCTGTTTTCTTGTGTAGACCATATTTACATATTTGAGTAAGTACACAAAGCACCAATGCTGTTAAGGCCTTAGAAAGGGGCTCATGCTGAAATCTGCCAGTCAGTTTTACAGCCTGGCAGGTACAACATTATCACATAAGTGCTGTCAGTATAAAAGTTGTGGGAATAAAGGAAACTGGATATTTTTAGCACGATGTGCATGATAATTTATATGCTTGGTGGCTGTGCTGCTGATTAAGCCGTAATTAAAATTCTTCTCATCCCATTGGAGTTTTTAATAGAAGCTTTCTCCATCAATTGGCACAACCTAAAGAAGTTTTTTAAAGGGGCAAAGGTAATTACAGCAAAACATTTCATGGTAGCTTCAGAAATAGAAGGGATTGCAACAGTTCTTAAAGGTATTTATGGCATTCTAGGTATACAGTGGTGAACCCTCACTGATACGAAACCCAGACAAAAAATCTGTATTATTAATGTTTTTTTTTCCCTTCCACCTAAATAATTTCTAACTTTAACATAACTATAACTTTAATGGAATCTCCTTTGATGAAGGATTTATAATTTGCTGTGATTTAGTTACAGTATGTTTAGTTCAAATTGGTAAGGTAAAGTGTGTCCAAAAATTTAATTGCAATGATATTTTGCAATATAAAAATGCCCCAGTATTACCACTCTGATTACACCTTTCAGTTTATTGTTTAAACTCATGTTGCATGTTACAAAGCTTACTTATGATACTTTAATATAAAGTTAATTCCCTTTTTGCTAGACATTAGCTTTGCCATTCAAATGAATTCTCTAGACCAGATGGCAACAGTGTAGAAAAAGAGAGTATGTAAGAACGGGGAGAGAGCCAACAACTGGAAATTTTAAAATCTGAATACTACATATGTTTGTGTGATTTGAAATGAATGTTCTAAAATCACAAGAAATTTTTCATTCCCCTGTTGCTTTCCAGTAATTATATACCACAGTCCTTTCAAAATGTTTGTATATGTAATCAGATGTACATTTATATAAAAGTAATAATTGAGATGGACTTAAGAGCACATCCCTGATAAATACTTTATCTCTTACCTGTACTATATTTCTATTAGACTGAAGTTATGTGATTTTTTTTTACATTTTTTCAAATTACTAGCAATTTTGATAGTTTGTAAGATAATGCGAAGAACTTTCTCTGACAAACTAACTGCAGTAACAGAAACATTTCTTTTCAGTTACTCTTTTTCAAGAATGAAAGCTTATTACACACAAAAATTGTATACTACTTGATGGAAAATTACTTTGTACTTCTTGGCCATATTACTGGTCACTGAGTGAAATAAAGATAATCTGGATAACGAATATTATTCCAATGCTAAGAGACCTGATCTTTGCTCATTAAAGAGCTAAAATGTTTATTGCTGTTTTGTCATTTTTTAATGAAGTAATGGTAACTGTCTCAAATAAAGAGTAATATCTTAAGACCAGTCTGGTTTTTGAAGACATGAACATGCCTTCTACACCAATACAACTGCATATTTATGGGCCAGTCCCACCTACAACCATTTCTTACAGAAATACTGACATTGTAACTGTATGATGTCATAGTATTACATGCAAATCTCCCCTAGTTTTCAGGAAGTTAAAAATGCAAATATCGACACCAAAAAAAAGCCAAGGAACAGGCCTAATTGAAATAAATCTGCAGTATTCCATGACAGGAAAAAAATCACCTGGGTTTTATTTGGCTGATTGAACTTTCATAAACAATTGCTAGGAAGTTCAAAGCATGTTTGCTAACATCAAGCACAAATGTTAAAACTGAAGCTGAAAGCGAAATAAAGTACTGCAATTTCAGTCATTTTATTTAGCTATTAAGAAAAAAAATCTATATATTTAATTAGTGCGTGTTACAGTCCCCAGTTTTAAATTAAGCTCTTTTGGTAGAAGCATAAAAAATAGTCTTCAAAATCCAGGGTGGTCTGTGTGCAATTTCTGCCTGATGTGGTTGTGCTTTTAGACTGTGACCTGCCAATGTAAACCAATAAAAAGAATTGTCTGCCATCTGATAATTATTGTTTAATAGGAAGATTGTATTTTGCTATGTTGATGAAACAAAACAAAAAAATACAAAAATATTGATGGCCATAAAACAAGATATTCATGAAATATGATTTTATGTGCTTTTCTTAACTTTATCAAAACCAAAATAACTTTCTACTATAGTTTATTTGTGGCCATATATCTATATATCTCTATATATACAGTATCTGGTAATTGTTTACTTTTATTAGTTACAAAATAAATGATTTAGGTAAACCAAGCATGACACTACACTTCATTTCTGTCAGCCAACAGTATTTAAAATGTGAAAGATGAAGGCAACAACACAAATTTTATCACTCCAGTTCGAAGAAAAAAGTCCATTCCTGTGATGCAGATACTGTGAATGATATTTAGTGGCTACTTTATAATTACATTACAGCAGCTGGCTTTCCAAAAGTAAGATGGTGTCCCACATTTTAACACAACATTAAGAAAGACCTAGAGCTGTTTTAAAGCTGAAACAAAATAAAAATATAGGAAATGGTTTCGGAATATCTTCATTATGCTCCATGGAATATAAGTTTGTTCTTTTTAAAATATTTATCTGTTTGATTTGTTTTCCACGGTAGCCTACAAGAAAGCAAAATTGAGTGTGTATCATCCTTGGACCAGATTTCCAATAAAATTAGGATATCGGCCAGTGTTTGGAAGTTCAGTAAAAATATAAAAAGCCTGCATTTATTGCTTTCACACTTTTGTAAATATGTTTGCAGACCTTTTTAAGAAAATGTATTCTACCATTTTGAGAAAAAAATAACAATGGAATCATTGTCTCGTTTATCTATTAAAATTACAGGCAATATAATGTGCTGTGCTGACATTTCTAGGAGAAATAAAGCAGATAAAGGAAATTCAGTAAAAATATAAAAAGCCTGCATTTATTGCTTTCACACTTTTGTAAATATGTTTGCAGACCTTTTTAAGAAAATGTATTCTACCATTTTGAGAAAAAAATAACAATGGAATCATTGTCTCGTTTATCTATTAAAATTACAGGCAATATAATGTGCTGTGCTGACATTTCTAGGAGAAATAAAGCAGATAAAAACGCACTTTGCTGAATGGTATCTCAGTTTATTATATGTAGTATTCTCCACCACTGAAGCCTCGCAGGGCATGGATGAACTACCTGGATATCATATTCCTTAGGAAAATGTAGTTGTTTTCGTTGTCTGTACATGGATTCCTATGTCACAAGACTAGTTATTGGATATTTTGGTTATTTAAACACCCTGAAAACCGGATGAATAGAGGTCTAACAAATAAACATGTTACAGCTTTAAAGACACCACTGCACAGAAAATTCTGGAATTCCTGTTGCCAACTTCACTAAGAGATGAAACAGCTGAATTCATAGGAAGCTGTCAAACATCATGGCATTTCTTTGATGTTTGTAAGTTGTTGGGTTTTTCCTGTGGTGTTAGTTCAAAATATTGGCCTTTCCCCCCCCCTCCTTTTTTCTAGTAATGAACTGCTACAGATGACTGCTTTTTAATGTAAGCAAACATTAGATAATTTAATTATTATTGTGAAAATGTGCTCCCAAATAAATTAGATTAATGGGAAATACCCTGCAGAGGTTTTGTTATTTTTCACTCAAAGCACTTGTCAAAATATCTGTTGCAGCAGTTCTGCTTTTTTTTCAGTCTGTAAGCTAAGGGGCTTTCTCCAAATAACATTAAAAATCTCTTTTTCTATTTGAAGTAACAACACTATAAGATTAAGATGTCCTTCTGAGGCCTCCAAATAAATATGAACAATTTGAAACGTGGCAAACAGGCTTTTACTCTAAACATTCTAATTTGATTTAATTCTGGCACATCAATACATTTGTATGCAGACTAGAAATTAGCAGCATTTGATAAGGCGATCAAGAGAACTACGCAGCAGAATCAATGAGTTAACCACCAGCCATGCGCAAAGTCCCTTTTCTCTTATGTTCTGTTAATGCTGTTAATAATTGATGTCTCATTTACAGATTCAGTAAAAACTTAACTTTGTGAAATGGGAAATGGTTAGAACAAGGTAATGAACTTTATCTGGTGGAGAATGTTTAGAAAAAATGTTGAGAATCACCCAGGAAGTGCAGATTTTTATGTGCAACCTGGCTTCATTCCTTTTGGTTGATATTATAATCCTCAGTAACTCATACACATGGGAAACTGTCATTTCTGTAATAAGCTTTAGTTTCTAAAAGGAATTTAAGTATTGTATGTAAATTGTGGATTAAAGCATCTTCTGGGTTTAGTTTCCCTTTCTATTGGGATGAATGAAAAACCTCAGAAGTGCAACAAATTTGTACAAGTAATTTTCATATAGTATCTTGAAATGTTTTTTTTTTAACTGAAGATAAAAGTACCATCACAGCACTAAAAGCCGTGTAAGTATTTGTTTGTCACAGAAAATGCCTTCTTGTATATATATATATATATATATATGTGCATCTTTCTCTCCACGTGCATACCCACATGCACTACTCCAGCCAATAGAGGAGATTTCAAAAAACATGAATAAACAGGGAATTTTACCTTTTTGCACCATGCAGAGTCAATTCAAAGGTAAATGCAAGTGCTCAGTTTGGAGGTAACACCGATACCTCATTCTGCATTCTCCACTGTTATGGACCAGATGCTCAGCTGATGACATTTTTTTTAGCACCAGCTGAATTAGTATTTATCATAGGACCACTGAAATCAATGAAGCCCTGACAATTTACACCAGCTATCGATCTGCTTTCGGACCTTTAATGTTCATCATGGCTCATCTCACCGTCCAGTTTTGCATATCTTCTCACGCACATGAACACTCACTCACAGAAATTATTACAAGTATAACTACCTGATCTATGAACACTATCAGGCACTAAAAT
The DNA here is from genome assembly GCF_000699145.1 of Aptenodytes forsteri. Lineage (NCBI taxonomy): Eukaryota > Metazoa > Chordata > Aves > Sphenisciformes > Spheniscidae > Aptenodytes > Aptenodytes forsteri. Next base: position 4,602,053 of record NW_008796193.1, read on the forward strand.
ATGCTTTAAAATATGCTTATAGTTATTTGCATGCAAGTCCAAAATTCAGAAGAAAAGAGCTTTCTACATAAAAAAAAAAATCCCTGGTAATTACGCTGATGCAAAGAAAAGATTTGTATCACAAACCATCCGACTGAGCCACACGCTTGCTGTATATTCAGGACAGAAATAGCTGGGTTTTCTCGGTCATCTGAATTTTCCCCTCTCAGTGTCAGCAACGCCAGGCACTCAGCATTTACGAGCTTAGCTTTAGAATTATGCCATTTTAAAAAACAATAAATGTGGAGTTCTTAAGTCTATAGGGTTGGGCAGTTAGTAGTCAGGTTTTCTGCTTTGCAGCTTTAAGAGCCAGTAACTTTTTCAAACGGAAGTTGGTTATACTGGCAAGCAGAGGTGGCGATACTAGAGCTCAATTACAAAAGGTTCATGAATGACTGTGTGAACTGATAACACTTTAACTGCATCATTTTTAAAAAAAAAAAAAAGACAAATTTTGCATGTAGTGATTTTGTTCAGTTGCTGTGGAAGTTAATGAGAATTTCGCTGTTGACTTCACTGAAAGAAGGATCAGTTCAGAAATCTGCATGAACTCCTGTGAGGTCCATATAAAAGTTAAACAGCTATGACTGTGGCTTCTAAGAGCCTTTGGATATTTCCAGACCTCCCTGAGTTATTTATCCATCCGTATTTCTACAAAGAATGTATATGTTCAGGTATTCACGCTTAGTGGCCGAATACAGATAGGTTCTTCCCAAGAAGACACATCACCGTGATACTGCAAAATCAGCTAATATACCTTATTTTTCAGCAGGTCTTGTGAGCTTGGTCTCAGTAGTGGGTCAGTGTGGCCACACGGCTCTGGCCTGGAGCGTGATTGTATCTCATGGGCATGAAGGACAGACAAAGAAAACTTGTGACTGCAAAGCAGTCATGGGCCAGACGCAGTACAATATCCTTGATATAAATTTTCCCTGGCATAAAATGAGGGGTGGGGCAGAACCTTCTGACAGGAGGCAGTTTGGGAGAGCGAGATGTACAATGTACCTATTTCATCCATTAATTTGTAGAAACAACTTTGGCAGTAATTTACAGCAATTAAGACTATATGAAAGGTTCTAAAAATAATGCATGGTTCGTTTGTCACCAAATACATTTTCAGAAGAAGTCATGCAATACTTTACCGATTGATGATAAAGATATGGTTGTACAGTGTTGTTTTTCTACTTTTCACAAGGTTACTCCTATGTAGTGGTGAAATTTGGCTAAGCAGATGAATAATTTTCGCTCTCATTTGCATATGGGTAAGTCTAGAGCAATTTAATGAAAATGGAAATGTGGACCTTTACTAAAAAAGGTAAGTAACATCCAAAACCAGTTACTCTTGGCCAGCTAGTAGAGATTCCCATGTTAAACCACATGATGATTTCTTCTTTAACGTTCATCAATTTGCCATAAATATATTTTTCTCTCCCCAGTCAGTAACTGGAGTAAGCGTACCACCTCTTCATAGAAGATGAAGATAATAGGAACCATTGATTTCTTCTTATGAATCATGGCTTCGGTGTCCAAGATCAGAGAATGTAATAGAAGAAGAAAAATAGCAAGCCAGGTTTTGGGGTTTGGGGTTTTTTTTTGCTTTTTTTTTTTCTATAGGCACATTTGAGTATCTTGATTCTCTGAAGGCGCACCAGAGCCCAGGACAGGATACAACCTTAATCACCACAGCCGGGAGCTCTGTTGGGAATTTTCCTCTTTCCTTGTCCAGGAGGAAAGGGCAAGGTTAAGTTCATGACAGGAGACTTCTCCAGAAAAACACTCCCAACTGTAGCTCTGAGACAGACCAAGGAAGCGTGAAAACACTTGCAAATTCTGCTGTGTTTGACAGAAGAAGGAACATATATTGTCAAATTTAATAAAATATTGGTAATGTTTGTATATTTGAGATTCTATTAACTTTGTTTTAAAAAAACAAGTAATCCTTTTTCAACAATACAGTTTATCTTAAACCTTAAAGAGCTACTTGGTTACTAGAATTTGGACTGTGTTGTAATACTGCATGTGAATTCTCCTTTGTCCCATGCTTCTCCTAGTTCCATTCTACAATTAAATTCAGGGATTTTATTTTAAAACTAGAAACTCTCTGTTTTTATTGAGTTGCTTCAGTATGGACTACTGCTAGGTGCAGTTTGTTGTCTCTAACTCATTCATCATTTATGCAAAAAGTATATTATTCCAATCCTTTCAGTTATGATTTATTTTCTTATTTTTTTCTTACTTTCTTTAAGTTTTGGGGTTTTTTTTAAACTGTTTCTGTGATAAGTCCAATTTTATTTTTCTTCATGCCTTCTCACATTGTTACTACTGTCTCACACAAATGCAAATATTTGAAATAATTTAAATCTCTGTTTTCTTCACTTATTTTTATCAGTCTTCTTGTTCCTACTGATTGGAATTTTGCTTTATCTTGTTTTTCTTGTAGTTGCATATCCAGGGCTATTCACAGATGATCTCTTTTTCTATGAAAGTAGTGTTTAGGTACAGAACAGCTCTGAAGACTAAACTCCTCTATTAACTTATGAACTCCCAGACACAGAGGAATTGCTAGTCGGGATGGGAATGGACATCCATCTACTGTAGCATCTCTAGCGTCTAGCATGGCCAAGACCAGTTGCTTGTGGGTAGGTACAAGAATCCCTTCAGTCAATAATGACAGGTATGTGCCAGGAAGTTCACAGCCATCACTGAAGTATCCTCACACACATGCCAGATGGCAATTTTTCCCTTTGAAAGATGATGGAAGTGCAATTTCACAGACAAAAGCCAACCTCGAGCTAAGGCAAGCATGTGCCTCCAGAAATAAGCAGTGACTTGTAAACTCTGCTGCTTGCTAGATTAAAAAGCTTGAAGAGGCTATGCCTAATTTCTAGCTCATGGCCACACTTGAGACAAGTGTTGTATTTTTCCTGGCTGCGCAGACACTAAAACCTTTGTTCTGAAGTGGGCTTTGTCACGGTCCCTGTATCTATGCTGCAGCTGTTCCACGGAGCTGAGCTCCTGCTGACCCCGTGCAGTGAACAGCAAAATTTCCATTGACTGCACCTGAGAAAGATGAGCACCTTCCATAGCAGAAAAGAATGAGTTACAGATGTGGAGCATCAAACACAATTTTCTACAGTTTTATAACTTGAAACAGCCCTTTGCCTCCCTTCTTAAAGAGCAGAAAGAGGGCTTGATAGTTTGGATATGAGTGTGGGAGGTGGTTTTGCTGTAGATTTCTGGCTGGATGTAGAAGGTTATCAGGATGAAATTCTTCTTTCCTAAATTTGACTACCAATAGCAGGTGCCTAGTGTAAGCTAGCTGACTAGACCTTATCTGAAGTTAGTAAGGGGGTGAATTTTAGTACTGGATAAATCATAGTCTACTGGTATCTAGTTTTCCCTGATGACTAAGAGAGAACCAAAAGTAGTTTAAAAAAAGTTGCTGTCCATTCTGTCCTTCAGATACACTTAACTATGACAGCCTGAAATCTTTTTATGAGATAAAGCATTTATTTTTATATACGTATGCTATTGATAATTACTTTTTTTTAGTTGTATAGATCAGAATGTTAGCTTTTTACAACCATTGTTTATTTTATTACTATAGTGCCTATGGCTAAGGGAATAGGACCAGCAGTGGTAAGAATTAAATAGCAAAGGCTCTGAGGCAGCATGAAGTAATGAACAATCCTCACTTTAAAAAAGTTATCGTGTAGAAACTTTCCAATGGTAAGTATAGCTAAGACTGGAGCAGGCTGCATATGGCTTCTATAGCAGAGAATGCATTTCAGAATGGATTCTGCCTTGGGATGGCTAGATGGGCTGGAGGTTTTCTTCTTATTTCTTCCATCTCTCTAAATAGCTCCAAGATTCTTAATAGATAAGACACAGTTATGTGGTTTACAAGAACTGCTAGTTCCACAACATTATTTCATTCCATGTGATATTACTTTGTGAGGGGCAACCTTCGTTAGGAGCAAGTTAGCAAAGTGGAAATGCAGAACAGAGAAATGCCATAGGGGACAGAAAGCAAGGAAAAACAGTTGGAGGAAAAAGATCAGCCCAGAGGAGTGCATTTTGGGGATCAAACCACTACTGAGCAGTCTGGCACACCAGCAGAAATGGAGGCTTCTTGTAGAACTTGGTGAGACTGCTGTGTTTTGCCAGTTTGAGCTTCTTTGATCAGTGGGCTGATTCTTCTCAGAAGTTAGTATGGGTTTAGATGTGTTTAACACACAATAGATATACTTAACAAAAAAGACTAGCTGCCCATTCCAGTGCAGTGGGGTCCTTTTTTATGTAGTCAGGCATTCCTCTTTCTCCTTCTAGTTTTGAGTGTATTTGTAGCCTTCAAACCTTTGTCTAAGGGCTATAAGAGATGGTAAGAACAGCGAGCGTTCACATGTGAAAAGGATGAGAGTTGTATTTTCAAAAACTGCCCAAAAGCAAAGGGGTTTTTTTATTAGTTGTAAGCAGCATAACAGATTATTTCTGTCAGCTTAGCAGCCTCTAGTTACAGTGTCACAGTGAGCTGCACTATTTTAACCTGTGTTGAGCATGAAGACGTGCAATGGATGGATAAATGTCAAGCACTTGAAGAAGGGTTTATATGAGTATTTTCAGACTTCCGTGTGGTCTCTGACATCTATTTGATGAGCACTTAAGACCACAAGATTTATAAAAACATGCTTTAGAGCTATACCTCATTTAAATCTTTGTAAACTTAATTTACTGGAGAGAGAACTGATTGTTGTCCTGTAAATCTTTAGCATTATGAAGAGAACTATGCAAAATGTGATCACTTATGTCTCAGAGAGGAGTTACATGAATGCCTTGGCTGCATTTGTTCAAACCTCTGAACCTCATGCTGTGTGTCGCAATCAGATTAACTGAAAAGCTAAAAACAAACAGAACAAAACAGATAAAACTGATAGTAATATTTGCCACATGCTGAGGTCAAAGAGGTGTAAAAGCTGACAGATATTGATGGTTTCATTGCCTATGAAACTACTAAAATTATCCATTTAGAGGAGAGATCAATATGAAAAGCACCAGCTAATGGGGACTACCTGTGGTGCAATCACCATCAAGTGCATGTCCATCCTGTTGATCTATAAGGCTTCTATAAAACTGGTTTTTCAGATCAGAGGTCAAAGCTAGAAAATTCTGAATTTCAGAGAACAGCTGTGAGCATTCATGAAACTCATTGACTCCAATAACTTCTAGGAACTCTTTATTTATTTGAAGAATTTGCCAAGACATTGTCATCTAGTTAACCTAGATACCAGACATAGCAGACTTTGGTTTACAGTAGAATTGTTTGGATTAAAGGTTGGTATGATTACATTTGTTCACATCTGTTCAGCCAAAAAGCAGCTTTTTTGATACTGTGACTTTTACTTATGTGTCCCTAGCTTCAGTCTTGCATTATACATGGCATTTTCTGAGGAGGAGAGGTAAGGAGCTTGTGCAGCATTCTTACCTGCATAATAGCTTTGTTCGGCTTTCACAAAGTTAATGAAGAGCATTTCTAGGAAGTGGGAGATGTCTTTTATCCCTGACAGCAGGAATTTCCCTGCTGGGGTTCAGATAGTTAGTTTCTGCAACTAGATTCGCATTAATATCTACGCTCTTTTCTCTGTCCATTCTTGTAGGTATATGCTAACGAAACAAGAAATCTTGAAAGTTCTAGTTCAACATTTGAGATTAAAAATGTCTTTGCCTTGTTGATGTTAGTGACCGCACAACCCTAGGATGTTATGAAACTGTTAAGCATATGCACATTAAGTTGGTCATTGAAAGTCATACTGGAATACAACAGTATTGTACAAGCGTTATGACACTGTAAAACAATCACTCATCTTTAGACCACAAACACTGCAGCCTCCATAGCTCCACCAGCTGTAGTGTGAAAGTCTCTCTGGAAAATCAAGAAAGGTTATAAAAAGCACTGGCACTGGAAAGCAACTCTTTCTGCAAAAGGCAGCACTGGCACTGGAAAGCAACTCTTTCTGCAGGCTGGTAAGGATAAGTGGCCATAGCCCAGCCGAATCCACTAGGGACCCTTCCACATGGCATTCGCAGGCATCAGACTGAAATGCAGCAGTAGGGAGCAATCAAAGATCTTATTTCAGGTTTTTATCACTATCATGATGGCAATGGATCTAGGTCCATGCTCTTGTGTGCTAAGGAAATAGAAACAGCAAATTAAATCTTGGTAAAATCTTAAGAAAAAACAAGTAAACATTTTCTGAGGCTAAAATTTTAATCTGAACTGTTGGCTTGCTGATGACCTTAACTCACGGATGTTACAGCAGGCCCGCTGTGTTTTTGCTGCACACTAGGTGACAGCGGTCGGAGTATTCAGATGCTTGTTTCCAAACTAGAGCACATCTGTAGCTACTTCTTCAGCCTCATCATTTCTGCAATCTGTGATCAGTCCATAATCCCTCAGGTAGGTGCTGAGCTTATGTTTCCTGAATGTTCATCCTGAGTCTATGTTGCTATGGTCAGTGCCTTGTCATGGGTAGAGAAAACTGATCATACTATAAAGAGCTGACCTTGGAATTTGCAGACTGGAAATCTTTGGCATCCTATATAGCAAACTGCGTAGGATAGGCTGCATTTCTCCCATAATGTGAAATTATTTTTAAGATGGGATCAACTAGAGATAGTTGCATAGAAAAAAGAAAAGTCTCATTAAAATTCAAGGAGAAGGAAATGTTATAACAATTTCACCAGTCATTTGTTTCTTGGTTTAAAAAAAAATCAATTTTCGTATTTTGTATTCTAATTTCGTATAAAGTAATACTTTAAGTAATATATAGAAAGTTAGCCTATATTTTTCACAGTTATTGCAAAATTATGTTGCAGTTATTATTCTGAATGAACCAGTTTTATTTCACGTCTTCAACAACAAAGAGAAAGAATAGCAATAAAATATAACGATCTGTAATCTCACCATTTACCATATGCAAGCCTGAGATGCCGACCCACAAGATATATTCTCCAACATCTACAAATTCATTCAGCTGCAACATGAACAAGTGGCAACCTCAGAGTTGCTTTGAATTAAACTGGCAGTCCTATGAGGCATCATGTTCCAAGAGCTGGAGTCTCTGCAACGTGATGGTGCATGTGAACTGGGCAGGGGTAGCGAGGGGACAGAGGTACATGACCTTTTTCATTGCCATTCAATGATCTATGGAAGATGGACAGAACAGAATGGCACAAACCCATTTTGTTACTACCAGCAACCCCACTCTAGCTGCTTTACATGCGGTCCCTCTTTCTTGCCGTGGAGAGATCCGTAACAGCATGAGCTTGTGCCCAATTAGGCAAGAGTTAAAACCTGCAATTAAAAATACTAACATTTAATTTTAGAAAGTGGAGGCAGACTGGAATAATCCAGAGCAGACAGCAGGGTCAACAGCAGGCATGGTCTGTAAATTGACTCTGTCTGGTGTGAGCAAACTAGGTAACTGCTGATTAGGCAGGTCTTGTGATGTGCCTTTTGTGAAAACAAATTCAATCTGCAGCCTTCCATACACAGTACAGCTGATGATGGGTTGTTACTTAAAGGTCTGGGAAAGCAGCTTTCAGATCCCAAGCTTGTCAGAAAAAACAGCAGGAGGGGGCACAAATAATGAAAACAAACGTACACGGAGAACTGGATGGGTAACACCGGTGCAGAAGTCAACAGTGTGATGTGCCCCGAAACGTATTGCAAGAAACTGTGTAAAGTCAAAGCTGACCCAGGCCACTGAAATAGCTTCTGTGTATTTATTACTTGCTGTGCTTGGGTCCTGATGGGGCAAACAGTATCAGTTATGCTTTTCTTTCCCTATGCAGGATGTCACAGTTTTAAGATACTTCCTATCCTTGGAGAAAGAGACTGTAAAATTGCACTGACAGGTGCAGCTGGTTGTAGGGGGAAGAAAAAGCAGCAGCTAGTGGTGGCCGTGCTGGGGGAGGCTGAAGTGCATTGGCAAGTGTCATCGCCAGCTGGAGCAGTGCTGATGTGCAAAGTGCAGGTCAGCATCAGAGGTGGTAGTGGTGGTGCATGTTCAAGCTATTCCTGTAAGCCCTAATGACCACAAAACATTTTCCTTTTATTCAGTATGAAGATGGTTTTCAGACAGCACTTAATGAATCACTTCCCTTATAAATGAGTAGCAGAAAACATCCTTTAATCAACAGAACCCTCTCATTGCTGTTGATAACAGTTTTTTTCCACAGGTGTTTAAAAAAAAAAGTCTCATTTCCAGCTGTCACATATTCACAGTTCTCAAAATAGCTGAGAATTTGGAAGCCATTTTATGGATTTTTAGGTTTTAAAGAACTTTGTGACTGGGAGATGGGACTGAATATGAAAAGGTAATAAGAGGTGGGCACTAGGTTGATCTACTTCTTGTGAATGTGAGACCACATTCACTAGCATTAGGAATAATTCTTATTGTTGTTATTTAATTCCTGGTAGTTGGTACTAATTTTACAAAAAACAAGAACTGTGGGAAAACCTACTATAATTATTACTTGCCCTACTCTGCAAAAGGCAGATGCTGTAATTTTACATGCAGTTCCAGCAGCAGCTGTTTATCTAATGAGCTTTGGAAGACCAGCTCTCCCAGCCTGACAGCTCCTAGAAATACAGAAGCATGGCAAAAAGTAGCATTGATGTTTCAATAAGTGACATTCTTTCCTCTGAGTCAGCATGAACGAAATGCCATGAAACAGTGTTGGAGGTGTTGGGAGGCGCCACCTTTGAATAAGGCTTAAAGCCAGCACCCATCTTCTCATTAAGAATGAGAGACTCTCCAGTGCACGGATGATAAATATGAGTATGTGGTCATAGACTTCAAGGAATCTGTGACAGATGGAGACATTTTGGGGAAAGAGAGAGACATTATCTTTGCAATATGTGTGAGCTTAATAAATGCTATTGGCTATTTCTGCATTGCATAAGCTAGCTCTAAACAAAGCAATTCAGATCTCTTAAACAGGAGTCCTGTCGTAGCACTGGACCTTCATTCAGAAGTTGTTCTCTGCAGGTCCATATGATGCTGCTGCTCCAATATAGTGCAGTGTAAGGCTGGTATCTTTATAGCATTGTACCAGAAAGTCATGCTGTTGTCACCTTTGTGGTTAAGCCTCTAGCCAAGCTGTCGCTTCTGGTGGTCTCAGTGTCTTGCTGCCAACAGCTGAACCCTAGAAAAGTGTTCATAGTCAGGTTTAGACAAGGAGGAATCATAAGTTGGAATTAAAGCTGTGTTTCCCATTTGGCTTTGTTCTGATCCACAACTGTTCTCACAGTACGGTTAAAAATAAAATGACCTCTTTCTTTTTCTAGCTGCTGTCATAATTGTCATTCCCCACCAGATGCCCTAACTTCCCACTGTGCCCTGCTGGTTCTGCTGCCCCTGTTGTCTCTCAGTCCAAAGAGTTTCTGAACAAGAGACATGCTTTTATGGAGCCTGGCAAAGCTTCAGAAGGGAAAAGGAAAAATCAATACTGCTTCAAAGCAAAGTCTTTGCTTCAGTGAATATGACATTTGCCCTTTCTTCACTAGTGGGAAAAACAACAAGGACACTTACACTGGCAATGGAAATAGAATGAACAAGAGAGAGACCTTCCAGGTTTGACTTGTAAAGGGAAATAACTTTATAGTCATTGTCCCTATTTGGTGACATCAAAAGCAGGTGTAGAGTGTTAGGCAGTGCCATCTGGGAATGAAGTGGAAAGTAACACAAAGTCAAAGAGAAGAGTTGAAGAAATTTGGAACAAGTGATAATGGACTCTGCTGAAGAAACCGGGGAATGAAAGACACGACACAAAGGTCAGGTCCATCACTGCACAATCAAATCAACTATAAACTGTCACCTGCAAAGGTAGGCCATAATATTAAAAGGATCTTCCAGTAAGTTTTACACCATTTTGACAGCTTCGCAGCAACTGAAAATGGCGACAGAACCTCACACTTCGCTAATGAACGGCTTTTCAGTAGGGTCGAAGCAGGTCAGAAATCTTCCAACAGAAGTTGAAAATGCCAATTAAGGAAATGAATGTTTCTGCAAAATTGAAACAATTTTGAAAGACTCTCACTGATGTTTTCAGAGGATTTACAAAAATGTAAACTACATGTAAACCTTACAAGTCTGCTTCAATTATTTTTCATACTCAAGTTTTCATTAATTTCATTTTCATTTAATTTTGACTGGGTTTTTTTGTTTCCAGTTCCTTTTGTTTCAAAACTAGATGCTTGTTCCAAGTTCTTAATTTCATTCTGTTTTGACTATGCCACTTCTTAGCTAGTCTTCCCAGTTGTTTTGTTTTGATGTTTCTACTTCTGTGTCATTCTTCACGCAACTTTGTGGACGTCTTTCTTTTGGAATAACATGCATTGTTTCAATAGGCTCTGTGTTATTGTTTGAAAATAGTCTTTTGTAAAGAAAGTATTTTCCTCATGTGAAGCTGTGCCTTCAGCTGCAGCTGCCACTAGCTTTGTTGTAGTTTCTGGCCTGTGCAGTGGATAATTTGCCGCACCTAACTTCCCCCACTGAGAGGGGATCCTGGGTCCGCTGCTGTTGTTGCAGTCATGTAATGGAGCAGACTTCAACCTTGGTGAATCAAATAGCACAATTTCTGAGGAGCACACTTGTAGTGTAGCAGGACAGTCATGTACTCATACTCTGACCCCTGTACTTGTGCTAGGTGAGAGTTCTGCAGCTACAAGAATCAATAAAAATGTATTGATTTCTCTACACCGTCATAAAGCTTGTCTGCTCTTATCTCCAGTTTGCAAGCTGAAAAAGGAGACTGTAAAACTACAATTGTCTTAGACTTCTCTCCTTTTTCCTCCCCCATTCCATGCTTCTCGCACAGGAGACCTAGATCTGTTTCTGACAGAGCCACCTGGCCAGGGAGCCATAGCTCTGCTCGCTGTATCACAGCATCCTACTTTTTTAACACATGGGTTGTGAAAATAGCTGCTTTTGAAACTTTCTAAGTAAGGAGAAATGCAGGGGGGGATTGCCCCAAAGGCTAAAGTTGAGTGATTTCTCTGGGGTTTAACTCATCCCTCTACATGCAAGTAATATTAGTCAAGGAAATGTAATGTGAGTGAAGAGCTCAGTGCACCTCTGGATGTTCCAGATACACATAAAGTTGCTTTTTTGGGGTCATTTCAGTTCCCTTTGCAACTGTTTGATGTTTTCTGTTCTAGGAAGAAGGTAGGTAGCCATCATTCATCTGAAGAACATGGGAATGTCCCCTCCTGTTAAAAACTCTCTCAATGGTAAAAATGAAGCAGGTGAAGGGTAAAGCAGTATTTTCAATAATATTTAATTTCACAGAAACTGTCACATAAAGCCATACCTGTCAAAAGGTGAGTGGGCAGATGTCTGCTTCTGGTACTCACAAAGACTACTTGGGAAGCTTGGCTTCAAACTTCTGGGGATGGATGCAGCTGTTTGTTTGTCAGCTGCGTAGTCAGTCTTGGTTAAATCCCAAAGTCCTGATAATACACATGGAATGCAGTCATAGAGCAATCAGATTGGAAAAGATTTACCCAGAAGACAAAAATGCAAGCCCCCTGCAAACTGCAGAATACACTTTGATGATTTGCGTGATTTCATCAGCTAGGTCAGCATTATCACTAAACAATCATGTTAGAGTGTTACAGAACACCAAAAAATGTGACCAGAAACATCTTACAGCATTTGAAGGCATCAGTCTTGGATGCCTTTGTTTCTATGGAGAACACGGGCTTTAACACTCAGCTGTTCCCATTGAGAAGATCCCCAGCTGCACCAATTTTGATAAAAATATGTGCAGTATGGCAGGCAGGTAAAACTGCTATGGCTGGTAGATATGTGTGACCACTGGTCAAATGACCAACTGTGTATCATCTGTCATATCTATATTTAAATTCTATGTTACTTAAGGCAAGGTGTTTGTGAGATAAAATACGAGTAGCCACTGCTTTCTGCTCTACCAGCTGAAGGGTGAGGCAGACCCACTAACAAACAGCAAAATGCCATGTGGTTTATCTGCCATACTACCATTTGTGACTTTCCCCACCTTCATGGTTTCAGGCACATAGATTCACACTGCTGGGGCTGTTGCACGCAGGATGTTGAGACAGCCTCTCATGCACAGAATATTATTAGCGGGGTCTGCAGCTGAGAACACACAGAAGGAAAAGGGAAAAATCCTTTGTGGGCAGCTGGGAAGAGCAGTGGTGGGGTCCCCAGATAAGTGTCCTCTCGGGGCTCTCTCCAGTGCAGCAATGGTGAGTTTGAAAAGGAAGACGATAATGGGTTTTGGCATGTTTTTCCACTGTTTATTATATGTTTTTTTCAATGGGATCAACCTAAACTCCCCCTTGGACGTTCCTCTTTGTGGCATGATTACAGCTGAGTATGGTAGTTAGAGGGAGGTGTTGCACATTGGTCGTTAACCTTCTGTGCACATGTATTATTGGATAGTATTTTAGTATTTAAAATACTAATAGTGTTTAGTATACAAATACTGCTTTGTTGCGGGCTATGTTTTAGTTGTCTCTAATATAAACTAACATCTACAAAATTAGGTATGAAAAGGTTGGGGGAAAGGGCTGATTTTCACACCAGTGGTAATGGCTTCCCATGAGAACCTGCCGTATAACATTATTGGGGTTTGCAGGTGCAAGGCCATGGGAACGAGAAACAAAGACGTGAGAACAACAACAGGAAAACACTGCCTCTGCAGCTGATGTGAAAGATTACAGAGCTGCAAAGGACAGCCCCTTAGCACTGCTAAGGCTGAGGCACTAAGGCACCTAAGGCACAGCGCAACAGGCCAAATTCACTTTTAGCATAAGCCAATGCGATGTCATAGTGCTCAATGTCTCATCTTGGCCTCGGACTTGAGCCTTAGTCGTCTTGCAATAAAGTACAAGAACATAGCCTTTACATCAAGATATACATGCAAGCCAATATATACTTTGAGTTTCATTCTAGACTTTTTAAATATGGTGTTTATTCAAAGGACAAAGAATATAATCCTTCCTCAATAAACAAACACAAACTCACATCTCTTCCCTCCCTGCCATGCGGAAATCAGGATTCTATAGCCCACAGATCACAAAGTGAGTCATGCTGAAGTACAGAAAATATAGCCCAATCAAGCTGCTAAAACAACCCAGATTTTAGAGATGAAGGTCTCTAAATTAAGAGTGTTCTGCTGCTGACCCCCAGGCTGTTAAAGCTCATGACTGTTTGCTCCAGCACCACAGTTGCTATGGCAATTCATACAGACAAAAGCAGTAACCTTTCAGGATCCAACCAGGTAAAAAACTAGGACTGAAATTATACTCAGAAACAAACAGGAAGCTGATATAGATGCCAAAGAATCGATATACTGTATTCTCTATGTCTAATACCATTTCACAGGCAGGCAGCTGCATTCGGTACAAGCTGCATGTTCCCAATGCCTTTGAATGCTTGCACCACATAGAGCACATTGCAGCAACTCTGACTTAGAAAAAAAATCAAAAAACTCTTGTAAAGAAACCGGGAAAAGGCAACAAATGTCTAAGCAGACCCAGACAATGCCTACTTGGATGCTACTCTAAAAAAAGCCAGATGGTGTCTTATTAGAAGACAGATGAGATATTTTTCAGATTCCTTGACATGATGCTAGGATGGAACACAAGTACCTGCAATTGACAAATCCCTTTAACAGCGGGGAGGCAAGCACGTGGGTATGATGGGATCTGTTGTATTTTAGAGATAGCAGGCTGGACCTTGTTTCCGTTTAATTAGTGAATCCATGGTCCTAGGACTATAGCACCTTAAATTGCATTAAAATATGCTTCTCAGTAGAAATGGAATTGGAAAAGTCAACAGAATTGTCAGCAGCTACTTTTATGCAATTGCGTAATCTTAGTTTTGTCATCTCCAGGAATGAAGTCAATGATATAAATAAGAGATTTATCAGATGGAGACCACAGATTTAGCACAGTGAAACTTTCCTACGTCCCTCACAAACGTCATTATAAAGCACAAAATACCACCCCAAACAACAGATAAAACATGTATCCGAATCTGCACTTCTAAGAAGGATTTTCAGTCCCTGACTTCTTTTTCCTCACCTGGAGGTGCAAATGACCCAGAATGGGTGACAGACAGGTACTTCCATCCTTCCCCCACAAGGCAGTCAGCAGAGCTTCTAGATGGGCCAAACCAGAAATGCTGCGACTCCGACAAGACTGTGGCATGATAGATCTTCCTTATGGGGCACTATCAAGCTAGAAACAGTCGCCCACAGCAAAGCTGCAAGCATGAAAGTCTGTCAGCTCTCATCGACTGTCTGTTATGACTCACCTTGATCGTACCAAGAATTTGACCAAGCCAGTATTACTGTTAACGTTGATGAGCATCATTGCAGGGAAAAATTACTGTATCTCCTGTCAGGTACAGCTCCTCCTTGCAAAGCAATGTGCTGGCACAACTCAGTACTGTAACATTTCATTCCCTGCCCTGCCTGCACATCTTCCTTCTCGGAGAGCTGCAGGTACACCAAGTAAATCAAAAGTGTAAGAATTTATGCAACCCAAAGCAGCACTGGATTTTTGGAATGACATCATGATTGTATATGGGTACTAATAAAAGGCAAAGGTTCCCTGAAGCCACAGGCTATAAAGTGTAGTAGAGCAATATGATTAAGACAGAGTTAAGCCGTGTTGAACTTTGAAGAAAAAGGCATTCCGTAGTGACATGTTAATAGATCCCAGGAAAGATTTGTTAATGAACTAAAAATGGAGAAGCTCTTTGTAGGCAGCATTAAGGAAAAAGAAAATCGCTATTTCTCTATGGGTGAGATTCACGTATAAAGAAGCTGGACAAGGCAAAAGCATCGGGTACACCCAGGACTGCCTGGCTGGGGCTTGGAGGCAGGAACGCGGGGCTGGTCCCAGCATGCTTCCAGCCCTGGTGCTGTACCGCAGGTCTGCACAGCCACACCTGGTTTAGGTCTTTCTTCCCATCACACTGAGCATATGTGTGAATAAAACCTTATGATTTGGGTCTACAAAGCTGCTTTGGGATGTGGTGATTTCCTGAGACTTCTTCCAGAGTGTGAACCACAGAGTGTGTCACAACATATATCCAAATAATGATTATTTTTCAATTAAAAGACACTGCAGTTGGGCAATAGGTAAAAATGAAATGTGATGTCGTCAGAGTCTGAACCTTGTAAGGACACTGAGCCCAGTAAAAAACTTCATCTGGCTGGTATAAGGTACTAAAATTTACACTGTCAGTCACCTGAAAGCAACTGTAATAAGGGGAAAAAAATGGCAGTAAAATGTTTGTCTTGGCCTGATCTCACTTCTGTGATCTCTTTTTCAAGCTAACATACTGGAAGCAACAAAAGTGACAATATTTCGGAGCACACCCGCCTCTGAAAGGCAGAAAGCACCAGAACGAGTAATACTGTCTCCTCTCGAACATTAAAGGCTGATTTATTCTTGCCGCATTATTATAAAAGGTATCATGTATTTTGTAACATGCTGAAAGCAGTGGGGGACCTTTACTTGGCCTGTCTTATATCTTTGGCTCAGCTTTATTTTTCTAATCAGATACTTTTAGGCTTCCACAATATTAAACAAAAACAGAGCAAAGGTAAATAAATCAAGCACCTTTCTTCAAATTAGTTCATGATTTCTCCTGCGAGTGGTCAGTTTTGCATTAGCTATCAAGCATTTCTAAAACCAACTTTTATCCCATGGCACTGAATTCCATGAATAAAATTTCTGTGATGATATTCATATCTAAGAAATTAAAACCTCCTGGCTAATTTCTAGCTTCCACGTCCACAATCTTAACTCTAGGCTATTTCTTTTCTCCACTGCCTTGTCCAGATGCACCTAAACTTCTCAGATTTTCATAACATAAACTCTAACCTGCATTTCATAGACAATGAGAAAGTAGCATCACAAACTTTGGATGTGGCTTCAGAGAGGACTGGACGTTACCAGGGGTAATTGCACAGCTACTGTTGTATCATCAAACACAGAGCCCTTTTCTGCAAAAGAGCCTATCCTAGATGTTTGATGAAGATGAGTGCTGTATATCAGTCATGACAAGAATTAATAAAACAGCCACCTAAATCACTGGTGCTGCTGCGGTCCAGCCTTGCTGTGCTTCTGCTGGGATTTCTGCAAAAGGCTCCTCGGGTTTTTTCTTCAGACCTGAGGCTACGAGGCACCACGGCCCGGCAGGATGCTAAGGAGTATGGTACCCAGCTGATGCTTCAGTCACCCCTCATGGGCTCAAGCCCCAGGTCAGTCCCAGCGATGGGGTTCCTCTCCTGCCCTCATGGCCAGGTGTTTTGAATTTGAGAGCCCAAAACCAGGCTGAGCCCAAGTGATGCAGGTTCCTGTCAGGTAATCGCAGCCAAGTGTTTTGTATTTGGGATCTTGACTAGGGGCTCATGAATTACATATAGGAACCAAAGTGGGACTGGCTTGGTTTAGTCCTAGTGAGTGTCAGGGGTTGTAGCCTGGCAGCCAGAAGGAGGGCTGTGCCAGCCCCCCAGGAGTCTCTGCTGGAAAGAAGCTTCCAGAAAGAGGGGGCAAAACCAGAGATGCGTGGTGAGAAGGGAAGAGGTGGGCAGATGACAGAGGAGGGGCTGCAGCTCTGGGGCCCTGATCTCCTACAGCTGCAAAGCAGGTTTGGAGGAAAGGCTTAGAAGATTGAGACACCCATAATATCTTCAGTCAGGGAAGAAGATCCCTCCCCAGAGCGGAGGTGAGTGTTTGATCATCTGAAGGGGAAGGTAGAAAGCACTTATATGGTTATTTTACAGATGCTCCTGAATGGATGTGTCTTGAAGTAGGGGGCAAACCGGGAAAGTTAACAGAAGTGCAGCCAAGGAGCCATACTTGCTCGTCTTACTTTTCATGCAGCAAAGCAATATAATGAGTCCAAAAAAGGAATCCAGTACTGGAGGGGGCCCTCTTTTAAAAAAAAAGTCATATACCTTTCTAACAAAGTCCTACACAATAGGAAAAATGTCTAAGTGTTGACTTTCTTAGAATACTTATGATCTTAATTACTTTATCGATTCAAGGCTTACACTGTATATATATTTTGTTCTATTTTTTTACCTCTCGTTTTTGCTACAGTTAGTACTAAAATTTAAGATACATGAGATAGAACTGTCCTCGGGCTTTTTGTTTGCTACGTGTTACAAGGCTTGGGGTTTTTAGATGATTTCCATATTAATAGCTACTTAGCTTTTTCTTCTGACTTTTGTTTTCCCTGAGGAAATTATACCCCTTCTCTCCTTGTGGAAGGGGGGGAGTTGACATAGTTTGTTTTTTTTATTATTTTTATATCTGTATATATTTCTTAGTGAGAAACAGTACTCCCTCCTAAAATATCTAGCTTCCATTGAGCACAATAAATCATGAAATTATGTATTTATCATTCCTTTTTATTTTTTTAAAGGCACAATAGAGAGGAAAGCCATTTAGCAAATCAGGTACAAAACTAAGATCTATGTTTTAAGAGCTGCAGGGGAGTTGGAAGAAAATTGGCTCTTGTGATGAAGCGTTATTCAGTCCATCACACATGTGAAGTCCAATTTTGCACCTGAGGTGAAGAAACTGGTATTTTTTTCCCCTTCTATATAACCTTGGAAATAGCAGGATTTTCCTTGCGTGCATTACTGTACCACTTGGCAGTGCCTCTGACACATGTAATGATTTGGCATATGCTAAGCATGGCAGGGGCAAACATATGTCTATTCGCAGAGCTAGGCAGGTAAGGGTAGTAGGAATGGGAACAGGACTGATTTCCAGTCCTGCTTCCCCCACGTAGTTGCTCTTCACAATGGGAGAATGGGGATTTTTATTGTTTGTTTTGTTCTGGATCTCTATCAATTTTCATTGCTCTTGATAAAGAATTAACAAAAAATCAGTGGTGTTTGAATTAACTTGTCTGTGTGCACAGGACCAGCCCAGAGGTCTTGAGCATTGTGCAAGACCTGTTTAAAGTATTAGGGAATCATCAACACCTCTATATCACCCCAGCATTGCCTGTGCTTTAGGGCTCCGTCTGTGGTTAGGACTGCCTCATGCTCTTTGGTAGTGATTTGAAGGTAGGGTAAATCAGCCATTAAATTAAAAATTGAGAGACGAAGTCAGCTCTAGTTATTTGAATGAGTATATTGTTATAAATAATTAATAAATATATCCCAAGAGGCAGGTGGGTCCCCTCCCGGGCAGAGCTTCAGCAAGCAGTACTTTCAGTATCCTGGAAGCAATGTGCAGTTTTGGAGGGTATGGAGAGCAAGAGGAAAGGGGGATGTGCTGCAACAACATCTCTTCAGTATTTCCCGTCTTTCATGTACAGCTTATTACCTTTAGTGTCACTGTGATGCATGAGAGTGACTGTGAGTGATGTTGATTGTGTGCTGTGGGGAGGATGGAGCTTGAATTCTCCTCTTTGACTTTCCAGCACTTCTTTCTGGTACAGAGTAAGATTATTTTCTTGTCTTTTCCTGTTCCTCTTCAGAGCACTCTAAGAATACTAACAGCATTCTTGTTCCACTGTGCTTTGCTGAGCACCAGGCTGCAAAATCCAGCTGGCATTTGCACAGAGATTCGTATGGAAAACTGTTCTGGCTTCCTCCTCTTAACCCTCTATAAGGCCAGCCATTCCATGTTTCAAGATATAAATTTAAAAAAAAGCAAGAATATAATGTAGAAACTGCTGTTGTGTACAGCTGTAGTTGAGATTGATGTGTTAAAACTGTAGCTTGAAGATAGAGGGCAAATCTTGTGAAAATGTTAGTATTTTGCCCTGTAAAAGGTGGGGCATGGGGAGAAAGAATAAGGTTTGGATAGAAGGAAAAATAATTTGAACAATATTCTGAGCAAAAGAGCCAGAAGGAAGTTGTACATATTTCAGAAAGACAGATTGGGCAAAGAAGCCTGGCAAAGAAAATCTTTGTAGCAAAGCTGTTAAAATGGCATTGTCTTAGAGTGCTGAAACAACTCTTCTTTCTTGCATTTCTCTGCGTGAGTTAACTTGACCCCAAGCCATTGTTTCCTATGGAAGTGGAATAACTTGATAGGCAGTGTGAGGCAACATTATTTCAAGTCTTTCAGCATTGCTTCCTGTAACCAAAAAAGTAAACATGGACATCAGCATGTAAACAGGATGCTCAGCTGTAAATTAGAGCAAGATGTAGCATGTTCTACATTCATCTTTTCCAAAAATAATTCCGCTTTAGTAAATAAGACATTCTGTATGTGTATCCTACTTTAACACATTTCAGATTGCTGTCAACAAACTGTAGGATTTTAGTAGAAGGTGTTTGCTAAATAACAAGTAAGGCAAACTGGATTTACTAAATCAGACCTTCTCTGTTTTTGTTGCTAAACTTTTGTATGAAATATGCCTTTTCCGTATTTGGATAAATGGTACTAGGGATTTACTGTTCTATTTGTGAATGTGGCTGTTCTTATAGAGCAGTCTTATGGTTGAGATACCGGGATAAACAGGAAGTGGGTGTTCTAGTTCTAGCACTGTATTATTGTTGGGTGTTTTTGCTTTTTTAAAAAATACATTTTGGCAAGAAGGGCTGGGTTTTTTTGAACCAGTTTCTCTTGGAAATCATAATTTGGACATATAGAGCTGCATCTCATAAAATAAACCATAGTTCCCACGGTATGCTGCATTGACTGAGTACAGGGAAACTGTGATACATTTGGCTCTATGGGAGACCTGACAGTAGCCTTCCTGTGCCTTTGAGGAGGTTATCGAGAAGACAGAGCCGAGCTCTTTACAGCAGTGCATGGCAGGAAGCTGAGAGGCAATGGACATAAACTGGAATTACAGAGGTTTAGGTTGGATTTAAGGGAAAAACTTTCTGATCATTAGGCTAGTCGAGCAGATTTTGGCTGGAGAGGTATAATCTCCATCTGTGGACATTTTTCAAAACCTGATTGGATAAAGCTCTGAGCAACTATGGCAGACAGACAGCAGTTTTGGATCATAATCGCGGTGTTCCCCAGGGCTCAGTACTGGGGCCGGTCTTGTTTAATATCTTTATTGATGATCTGGATGAGGGGATTGAGTGCACCCTCAGTAAGTTTGCAGACGACACCAAGCTGGGCGGGAGTGTTGATCTGCTCGAGGGTAGGAAGGCTCTGCAGAGGGCCTGTGCCTTTGAGGAGGTTATCGAGAAGACAGAGCCGAGCTCTTTACAGCAGTGCATGGCAGGAAGCTGAGAGGCAATGGACATAAACTGGAATTACAGAGGTTTAGGTTGGATTTAAGGGAAAAACTTTCTGATCATTAGGCTAGTCGAGCAGATTTTGGCTGGAGAGGTATAATCTCCATCTGTGGACATTTTTCAAAACCTGATTGGATAAAGCAACTATGGCAGACAGACAGCAGTTTTGGATCATAATCTAACATTTTTCGTCAAAACCTGATGCACCTGAAACTTCCTTTCGATGTATGTGGGTGGGTATAGTAGCAAAGCAAATTATAACCCAGGAGCCTGGGGGATTTTTTCTCTGAACTTTCTTTCTACGTGGGTATAGTAGCAGGCAAAGCAAATTATAACCCAGGAGCCTGGGGGGGGTTTTCTCTGAACTTTCCAGTGAAGGTGATGTTCTTAACATTATATAGCAGGAATGTAGTAGGTACAATGCAACATGGTGACTTCCTGACTCCTTAAATATCAGATCCAGTTTACATAAACTACACTTGAGAGAATTTCCAAAATACTGTTCTCATTAGACTGTTGAAAGTTAAGTGAGAACTTATTCTTGACAATAAAGGTTAGGAATAGGACAAACAAACCACCTTTATTTTTTCCTTATCCAGATACGGCATATTTTGTAACTTGCATCACGACTGCTGTAGAGGTACGGTGTCTGGTATCAGCAGTGAGTGATGTTCAAAGTGTGTAAGGCAAGTTGTAAATATAAGGGAAAGTGTCAATGGAAAAAGGGCAGTTGCTTGTGGCTTGAACTCCTTCTCCCTCGATGCATATATACTTTGTGTTAATGCTACAGTTATAAGCCAGTCAGCTTACTGCACCTGTTTGCCTCTCAACTAGCCTAACATTTTTCGTCAAAACCTAATGCACCTGAAACTTTCTTTCGATGTACGTGGGTATAGTAGCAGGCAAAGCAAATTATAACCCAGGAGCCTGGGGGATTTTTTCTCTTGACTTTCCAGTGAAGGTGATGTTCTTAACATTATATAGCAGGAATGTAGTAGGTACAATGCAACATGGTGACTTCCTGACTCCTTAAATATCAGATCCAGTTTACATAAACTACACTTGAGAGAATTTCCAAAATACTGTTCTCATTAGACTGTTGAAAGTTAAGTGAGAACTTATTCTTGACAATAAAGGTTAGGAATAGGACAAACAAACCACCTTTATTTTTTCCTTATCCAGATACGGCATATTTTGTAACTTGCATCACGACTGCTGTAGAGGTACGGTGTCTGGTATCAGCAGTGAGTGATGTTCAAAGTGTGTAAGGCAAGTTGTAAATATAAGGGAAAGTGTTAATGGAAAAAGGGCAGTTGCTTGTGGCTTGAACTCCTTCTCCCTCGATGCATATATACTTTGTGTTAATGCTACAGTTATAAGCCAGTCAGCTTACTGCACCTGTTTGCCTCTCAACTAGCCTTTAGCTTCAGGTAGAGGAGAGTGAGGAGGCAAAATCAATGGGCTACAAAGACTTATTTCTTTCCTTTTCAGATGTCTGTGCATATCATTGCTAACACGATGTACTTAAGAGCTAGTGGTCAGTCTCAGCATAGCTAGTTACAGTGAGACCAGATGAACAGGGTCTTTGATATCGATTTACCTTGGTTGGTATCTTGGTCTGCACCAATAAGTGCAGATAATCTGAAGAGTGGGTGATTTCCCACTTCTAGAAATGTCAGTGCTGCACTTGCCCCTGTAGCAGAGATCTTGTGGATTTAAATATCCAGGTGGTGATACTTGGTGAAAGTCATACCTTAACAGGTTTAATTCATGCTGCAGTTGTTCATTTTGATGCTGGATGTGACTTTAGAATAGGAAGTGTTTCAAAATGAAAATATTTGTCCAAGGATGTTTCTCTTTCAAGTCTATGAATAAGGAGAGGAGGGGGACCCAAAGGAGCAGCTACCAGCTGTTAATGGTGTTCTACTGATGTGAATCTATTTTAAGTGATAGACCACTGAGAACAATGATGATGCTCTCAGCCCAGATTGTACCCTTTCGAGCAGTCAGGCAGTCTGTAGAATGGCTTTGGCCATGTGCTATCTTCATCTTAAGAATCATACTCTAGGCTGCTAAAGAATATTACACTAGTAGCTAAAAACTGGGCACCGTGCATGTCAAACATCTCACTTTTTGGTGCTGAATTTTGTTCTCTGTCTGCAGTGGAAAACATCTATTTCTCTGGGTATATTCTTAAATGCAGTTCTGATTTGGCAAAAAATGGCAAGGAAACCCAAAAAACATGGGGTATGAGACTGTCCAGTAATAGGCAAGGACCAGAAAAAGTTCTATCGATCTCTTAAAGTAAAGACTAGTATCAAACCTCTGTTATCTTTACCCAGTTTATAAATGTTCTGCACTCCCTGCTTTAAGCTTTCTATTCCAAGAACATTGTTCCTTAGCTGGGTGGGGCTTCGGGCATCTCTGCTTACTGTGTGCTCCAAGATGATATTATGGACCCTTCAGTATGAAAATTGGCCTGTAACTTGCAGCTTAAAATAAAGACAGATTTTTGACATTCCAATTCCTGATTCAAGGGTGCTCTGATCACTCAGTAGCTTTTAATTAGAGGGAGAGTCTCTAGTTAGCAGTGTAATGTTCAAGAATAGTGCTGCATTTTTTATCAGTAGTTTTTCCCCACAGTATAGAAAAAATCAAAATGTAGCACTACAGAGGAAGCCAGTGACACTTCATGTTCTGTCAGAGATGTAAGTGGTTAGATGGGGGAAGAGGCTAAAGGACAGTATAAAACCTCAACTTCAGTTAATTAGTATAACTATCTGTTCGCAACACTTAGCACTAATGCTCTGTTAGAGGATACCCCCACAAGCAACTAAGCTGCAAGACAGTACTCTGTTACCCATGCCCCAAACTTTGCTGGTTAGAGTCGCAGAAGCTCTGCGTGAAAGGCAATGAAGGTCAGACTGCATGAATATTATTGTGTCACCTGAATTCTAGGTACTATGTGAAAAGGAATGAAGATATCTGGAGGTAAAGAGTGTATTGCTCTAAAACATTTAAAGTGGAAAAGAAAACGGGCTGTACTCTGCCATTCTTAAAATGTAAGAGGTAAAAAATTAAAATATAGGATGTATTTTATTTTTTGTATTTTTATGGGCAACAACAGTACAATTCTTAGTCTGTTACACAGTCAGCCTTTTGGCATACCACAAAGTCAGGCTAACTGCTGAAATCATAAATATCCACAGCTTCAAGTTGGTTGCTAAAGTTATCCTACTAAATCTTTATAAAAAGTAAAAAAAAAAAAATATAGTTTAAAAAAAAATATAGTTTCCTCTTCCCAAATTCTCTTCTAATTACATTGTTGTTCTAATAAAGTGATTAGACCTCCTTATCCCCAGCTAGGATGCTGCTAAACAAAGTTGAAATACCCATCCTGCTGGGATTATCCTTCAGGCACAATTTAAATGACCCACCAGCAAATATATCTGCTTTAACTTGACATTTGTTGTCCTTGCTGCTTTCTCCTACTAGTTCTGTAAGAGAGACTAATTTTTCCCTTGGAGTCATGAATAGCATTTTAAAAAAAATCTGTCTTTATTCTTACAAATTACATTCTTGTTGATGAGCCCTCCACTTTCTTTCACTTATGAACCTTAAATTGTATGCTGCTTTGACAGCATTTTTATCCTTGGAAGTATCCAGCTACACCATCACACTTCAAAAAACTGACTGTTCAGAGCCAAATTGTTGTCTTGCTCCATGCACTGGTGCTCAGTATGAAAGTGAACCAGACCAATGAAAAGCTATTTATTATATGATGGCATCTTCAGGCCTGTGTTAGTTTGAAAAGGTCTTTTATTCTACTTAGGTTCCTACCTTAGCAGTCTGCACATTGCGTTTTGCTTAAAAGCTAATTTAATCACCCTTAGTTTTAAAAGCTTTGGCCACAGGGAGTAAAACTGTTAATATCCCAAGACAATACCAACTGAAATGAGAATCAATGAAAATACTAAACCAGCCCTTCTGCCTATCTGATAAGAGCTACTGAAGCAGTGCTACCTCTCGTGTGGTCTTTTCTGGATCCCTCCTGCTTCCCTGTACTTCAGCTCTTTTTCTCATTTTATTCAGGCTAGTGTCTCCGGTTACTGCTCGCTACTTCTCCCTTTGCCCAGCATTTAACAAAAAAGCAAGATTTTCCTATAAAATTGGCATTTCTCTTCACCAATCTCAGATATGGATTTGTTTATCCTGATTAGAATTAAAGCCTGTGCACTGCCAGAACTAGTGTGAAGAGATCAAGTGGGATTGAGTCATGTGTTTTCATTTAAATTGCAATCACAGAAGTGTTTGAAATTAAAAGGTTTAATAACATATTCTTTACACTAGCCTGCATTAGGACAAGTAAACTGGGTACAAGCTATGCTTTAAAGAAAACCTAAGCCCTGGACAAACCACCCCCTCCAATTTATCCACTTTAATCTGGGTTGGGTTTTTTATTGGCATGACTTTACTTTTGCTAAATGCAACAAATGGGTAGCACTGGTAGAAGCAGGTAAGATTTTGATGAAATTGTGGTGCCCTATTAGGCTTGCAGTTATCTTTTAGCGTTTGAACTATTTGACTCCCTTTATTATAGTTTGCTTAGGTATGTATCTGGAAAACAATGAAGAATTTCAGCTACTGAATTACAGAACAAACTTTACTGCATGGATTTCATACCAGCTGGTGTAAATGTTTTCCCTGTAAAGCTATATCGTGACAGGGTATTAACAGACATCATCTGGTCCATGTCAATCACCTGAAGCTACCTTTGAAATCAGTTAGGCAGTTCACTGCTGTCTTCCATTCTTGTACCTTATGTAGTCTTCTGTGTCAATGCAAAGGAAATAAAATACGTTCAAACACTGGGTTTCATCTTTTTTTTAAGCTAACAGAAGGTTAGGTTTAATCATGAGACTAGGTACAGATTTAAATGGAGGCTTCATGAATGCTCTTACATAGAGGACTTCTATGTAACAGAACCTGCTCTGCTGTGGGTATAGTGCAGAAAGGGCAGAAAATACAATGGAAACAGCAAAGAGGGTATAGCACTCGGGTATTCTCCAGGCGTTTTAGACACTTAGATCTGAATTATGAAAGGCTCAGGCCTCCTGACAGCAACAGAATAAGGACTATGCAAACTCTCGCAAGCATAACCTGGAGCAGGTACAAGGAAACAATCCTAGTGTGGTGTGACAGGCTTGCCCTGCTGTAGATAATGCTTCTCTGAATCTAAAAGCTATGAGGTCCTGGAATGGAAACAGGTGTTGACCCATTAATCTTCACTTGGCTCTGTAGTGAAAGGAAACTATACCAAGGACTTGCAATGCAAGCTCAGCCCTTGCAATTGCAAGGGCTCAGCACAGTATTGACAGGTTCTGTTGCATCCATAGGAGGACTAGTGACTTGAGTTGCAGCTTCCCAGCAGGTACACAGGGGCCTGAGTCTAACTCTGTCACTACTGCTAGAGTACAGTTTTGCTATAATTATGGCTTATAAATGATATTTCATTTTTTTCCACACCAGTCCCCTGGTGAGTTAAAATTGAAATGTCCTTGATTCTGTTGATGTATGTGAAAACTGTAGTACCATTTTATCAGGTTTTGATTTAATTAGCCTGCTTCAGGGAGAGGATTAACATAGCAAGTATAGCCCCTATTTAAGTGTACCCAGTATTGTATAATAGGGGAGTTTGTGCCAAACAAACAGCTGGGCCCTGCCCGGAAGAGCTTATGTTCTGGTGGCACAAAAAAAAAATACACAATAAATACAAACACAGAACAGCATGTGGCTATTGCAGTTGGTATTAAATAGGAAGAAATTAAATTCCTCTGTTTCTGCGACTTGTTTCTGCAATCAAAGTGCCCCAGAATTATGATAACTTGTTATTGTTTCTTTGTATAGACTATCTCTCGATACCCTCTCCTTGTAAACATAGCTCCTGTTCCAATATTCTGAATATTCAGCAGATACCTTCTTATAACTTGCACCTTCTTTCCCTGTTTTAGAATCTCTTGTGATAATTTTTCTTCCAAGTTACAGTATCTCTCCACCACTGACGTTCCATATGGTCACTTCATTCATATAGTTCATTTAATTAGATTCCTCTATAGGGAAGCACTGCACTGGGCACAGTGACTCTCCTGATGGATCACTGGGCAAGGCTTCCACTCATTAGGACTTTGTTTGGAATGTGGGTTTAGTTATTTAAATAGTTATGAGAAATAATCACAAACCACAGTAAGAAAGCAGTGTTAGATATCTTCCTGAAAACCTTAAAGCAAGTGTAAAGAGGTGTCTAGAAGCTAGTTAGGCTTACGTTTGATTTAAAAAAAAGATTTCTTCCTATTTGTAAGCAACAGTAAAAACTGTTTCATTCATAACTTATTCATTATTTTCTTACTCCTCTGACAGCAAACTTGTTGGGATGAATGCTTCCCACATTGTGTAGGTTTTTGTTTTGTCTTGTCAGAGATAAGGTGATTGTGTGGAAAATGATGATAGGGATCTGTAATTACTTGTGACTGGTCAGCATATCTGACATTGTTTCCTGGTATCCACTGATACGTCTAGGAGGTAAGAGCAAAACAGACTATTTCCTCTGCTGGTACAGTATATATTTTATGTTCAAGATGCTGCTTGCCTGCCTTGGGCAGGATTGCTATGCCACAGTGTGAAAATATTAGTAAAAACAATGCATGTCTGAGGACCAGACTGTTAAATGTTTCTGTCTTTCAAGTTGGTACAGTATGAGTAAAGAGAAGATGAGTCCTGTGAGATGGAGAGCTCTTTCAGATGTCAGTCCTCCAATTAACTCTGTAAGGGTAAATCAGAGCATCTTTGAGAAAAGGCCATCTATCTTTTCCTCCTAATATGAGTGGTGGCAATATAATTCTCTCTTTCTGGGAGAAGTTTGTTGTCTTGATTCAAAAGTACTGGGATATGCAGAATCAGAACTGGGCCCTGTAGCAGGTTTCATTATTTTAAGCTGAGCATTTATATATGAGACTTTAAAGGTTCTGAGAAGTTTTGAAAATGGTGAACTAGTCTAAATAAGGCTGAGGTCTTGGAGCTCAAGTAACTACAAATAAGCTTTCAAATCTACCACTAACCCTCAGAACTATTTCTATCTGAATGGCTTAAATGAAATACTGTTCTCTGGAGGGTAAGAGGATAATATTTAGTTTAACTGCACTTTATTTGGTACTTCACAAAATGATCAGTTGTAGGACAATCATTAAAATCATAGGCTATAAGTTACTGTCCTTTGAAGTAAATTATATGTTGCAAGATATGTGGGTCTTTGTCTTTTATGACATCAAATGGAACGTGTCTAAGCCACTGGGGTGTTTTTAGGTCATCCCTTATTTTGCTAGGCCTGCTGTTTTTAAATAAAATGTTTTGATTTAATAAAAAATAAACTCTTACGTTTGTGTTGGTTTAAATATTGCTGTTTTGTTTAAGTATCTTTGCTTGCTAAGTACTGACTATAATGCAGCTCCTGATGAACTCAACCAATTAAGTAATTAAGGGTTGTCTCCTTCCTCTTCTCCTCACAATCTCCTTCAGCAGTTACCTCTTTTGTTCAAAAACAACTGGAGGTCAGGTTATGTGAAGAAACCCCATGATGAACTAAATGATCAAGACCCAGAAAAGCCTGAAGCATTAAAGTCTGTAGTGTTCCTCCTCTATTTGGAACAAATTACCTATCCCAGCTTCAAACCTCAATGGGGATGAATATAAATTGTTTTTTATTTAGTCTTAATGTTGTGTTTGCCGCCCTACCTGTGCTCTGAGTATTTGCTGTAAGTGTAAGCCCTGCAGGTTTCCAAATGACCACTTGCAATGCTCTATCTTCTGTTCCTGTTCTAGTTTTATTGTGTTAGCCATCCTAGATTAGAAGCTGAATGCTGTGTTGAACATGAGGTGGAGAAACCTGGAGGGGGGGAGGGAAGTCTGTCTGGAGAATAGCAATGCATGTATTTCATGGTAAAAAGTCATAAGAGGATCTGAAACTGCCAGGCTTTGGTGAAAAACTGGATAGTTAAAGAGGCTATATTCTATAAGCAAGATTAAAGGAAATTAAATTGGAGGATTAAGGCTCAGGTTCTCATTTTCTGTTTCAATTCACAAACACCTTCTAAAACCCACCACTGAAGTGATTATTCTTTAAATAACTAAAAAAGTAGGAGGCAGGTTTTCTTCTCCATAATCTGTGGTTCTAAGCTTCATCATAGGAACTGTTTCTCTTGTGAAACAAATTTGAGTGTTGTGGAGACCTGCTTATTAGATGTTGATTATATTCACTCATTTACATCTCTTTAATGAGTTGGTCTATGAACATCTTGAAATGTACACCCTGAACTGTTTTAATAAACTAAAATTACCCGTTAGGAACCCCAAATCTCAATCTTATCAAGTCAGTGACAAAATAACTTGCTTCTGGTAATGCATGAAAATGTCCATAACAGCCTCAAGGACTTTAGGGCAATCTATGGTACTTCCCCTGTTTCTCAGTAGTTCTAAAATGGCAACATTTTTTAATTAACAGTAGCATTATGGGCATTGTTTAATAGGAAATAATTTTTTGAAAGGCAGTGTCTGGGGCCAGTGTGGGCATGGGAGTGATTCTTCAGTAAATCATCTTGTTCTCTTTCATATTCTTATAATCTGAAAGGAGAATGGAGGAGGACACAGTTGGAAGGCGGGGGGGAGGAGGAGGAGGAGAAGACTTTTTGTTTTCACTTATTGATTTGCAATTAATTTTTTTAATCAGAATCAATTTTTTTTTTAGTAAAAGCTGTACAAGAAGTATTTCCTTGTACTTTTAACTGCTGTGTATCCTAGGCAGCTATCAGAAGCCAAAAACTTCCAGAGTGGGTCCTGTGGTCCATAAAAACTACGAGCTTTGAACACTTTAAAAAAATATTATAAACTATACACAGACTCTGGGGGAATTATGCTTTGCAGCTTAGGATATGGTTTTCCTGAGTAGGAGGGAAAAGGCTGAGCAAGTCCACTGCAGGAATGCATTGATAAGAATGGTGGACTTCCATTTCATTTCAATAGATACATTTCAAAGTTA
The DNA here is from genome assembly GCF_000699145.1 of Aptenodytes forsteri. NCBI lineage: Eukaryota > Metazoa > Chordata > Aves > Sphenisciformes > Spheniscidae > Aptenodytes > Aptenodytes forsteri. The sequence continues at coordinate 4,631,466 of NW_008796193.1, forward strand.
AAAGAAAATGTGATACTTCTGTTAAGTAGGGAGTCATCTCCTTTACAGAAAAATTCTGCTCTAGTTTAAGCTTGGACAAAATCAGAATCGCCTGCTTTTACTTTGTAAAAGTACTTTGTAAGGCATAGATCAAGGAATAAAAAGAAACTCCAGGCTAACTGCTGAACCACACAACTTCTTTTGCATCACTATGCACTACTTAAACAGTAGTTCAACATGAATTAGGCATTCTTCCAATTGTGTAAAGCATATGTGCTTAAATGCCTTTTTTAGGAGGTATTTCACTGCTTATGGGATAATGAATAACCAATGGAATTGTCTAAATATGTTGCGCTACTTTTGTTTAGTTATCCTTTTCTATGTACTTGGGGAAGCCATGCTAGCCTTCTAGGCCTAATTTTGTAATCTTTTCACTTTCATAATGCTATACAGCTCTACACTCCTACTGGCCTCAGTGGATCATGGTACTTCATTGTATAGTGGGTAGAAACATATACTGAGCAAAATTGGAGTTACATTAGGTGGTGCATTGAGGCAGGTGTGTTCAATGCTTAGGATGATTGATACATAAACAGCAGCTCTAGCAAGTTTATATGATCCATTTAATGTCTTCATTCTTTAGAAGCTATTGCTATTAGCAGACTTTATAGATAGATAGCACTCATTTTTGTTGGTTTGTAGTGTACTTTTCCAAATTCATTATTTAAAAGGTCATTTTTCAAGGTTGCTAGGTCTAAAATGACCACTCCTGGCAGCAGTTTCAACTGTCTGTTCATTTCATTAATTTTCTTGCTGAATCATGGGTTAGCTCTGTAAAATACATATATCCAATTAATTCTTCAGTATAAAAAGCAGAGACTGCTCATAAAAAGGAACTTTAGGCCTTCAAACTATATTTGGCAGATGCTTTTAATGGTATTTAATTTTGTGTTTCCCCAGGTGGGGTTTCTGTTATTTAAATGGGTGGTGACTTTAGCCTGTGCAAGGAAGAAAGACTTGACTTGTAGGCATGCCTACAAGTCTTGGTCTCAATAGCTTCCTTGATTAAATACCGCAGCAGTGGACGATAAGGGGCAGGACTGTAGGTCCCTTTCAGACCTTTAAAATGACAGTTTGAATGCCCTCCTTCTCCTGTACTGGAATAAACAGTCCTGCCAACTACAGTGATCCGTGTCCTCAAGCAAGGACTTGAGAACATCACCCTTCATAGTGGCAGTCCATAAACGTGTGAACTCGGTAGGATTTTTTTATTGTTCATAGGCTGAACTCTTTTAAAAATGAGATTTTTGTATTAGTACCTCTAATATGACCCGAAAAGGCAGTGTCTTAACCAGCAAGTGCGAACAGGGCCACAAGATGGCACTTTTGCTTCATGTAACTGCTAAAGCTCAATCACTTAGCAGGCTGGTTAAAAAAAACCCCAACCAACCAACAAACCAAAAAAGAAACAAACCCAACTTTAACCTACAGAAGAAAAGCAAGCTTATTCTTGTGAACAGCAATTTAAAGTCAGTAGTTAAAAACATCAAATGGATTCCTTTCAACCTAGCCTTTTTGTAAAGCAGAAACTTTCTTTGTGCCTTAAACAGTATCTCAAGACTGACTTAATGTCAGTAAAGTCTCTAAGCTTAACATTCAACTTTTCCATGTTTCCATGAATATTTCCAAATTACCTGAGATACTTTTGATAAGGCAAGATGCATGTAAATACTCAAGTGTTCTATGGATGTACTATTTTTATGCACTATTTCCTTTCAGAAAAGTTTTATGGAAGGTTTAAGTTTGTATTTGTCTTGCATATTCTTTTCACATTGTTCTTGCATGTTCATGTCACTAAGTTTTTTGCCAGATGTAATTGCTTTGAGGTTTTTTCTTCATAGTGTAAACCTATTTCAGTTTTCCTGAATGTTGGGGCATCACTTGATTTTTTTGTGACTCACTTCTGGAGTGTGTGATCCTGATTCATTATAAAAAAATTTTTCATTTGCTTGCCAGTTGACTCAAATTTCTCCTTTTGACTAAACCTCTGTATTGTGGAAAGTGAACACTTGCTTCTCCCACTGTCTGTAATCAAGCCAATCCCTGGCAAAAAATGTTGGGAGAAGGGAGGAACTATTAGAACGGCAGCAGGAAGACAAGGGTTTGGGCAGCAAAGCTAACCTGGTTTTAGCAAAAGGGTAATGAAATTTTAGACTTGAGTGACTTTTTGCTATTGCTCAGTGTAAGAAAGAGGCCTGTCTGGGAATTTTTGACTAAGAAGCAGCAGAGGCACAAGACTCCAAACAGCTTTCTGGTTATCTAATGCATTTGGACCCTTGTGTGAAAGCATGAGGAGTCATGGCTGGTGCACTGATTTGCCGTTGGAGACAATTTCTCTGCTGCAGTGTTAGTTCACAGTTTTGCCGTATTCTGGATTATCTAAAAGTGGTTCACTGCTGAAGCAAGGAAATGCAGAACTCCGGTGGTGGAAAATCTGTTTTGAACTTAAGTCTCAGCCTTTCACATGGAATGGGCACAATTGGCTTAAGCTACGTGGCACAAAAAACTCAAGTCTGTACTTACGGTGTGACTAACAAAACCAGTATATAGCCATGGCTCTAACCCATAGATGGTCTAGAAAAGAGAAGACTGTAAGAAGGAGCAGAGTTTTGTAATATGTTCTTGCAGGAGAAGAGAAAATTGTGAATAAAAACTGACAAATCATGCTTTGAGTAAATTTATTTGTACACCTAAATGCCTCATAGATTTCTGTTCCATTGGTCAAGAAAAGTATGCCTCCTGTTGTGGTTGTTTTGCTTCTGCTTAATGTTGGAAAACCTGCTTTATTAATGAGGATTGTAGATTAGTTCACCTGCTCTTCAGTTGATTGCATTGCTCTGTGCTTTTTGAAATTGCTTTCAGAGCTATAGCAGTCCAACCAGACTTTCCCATTAATGCTTTATTAGCAGAAGGTACTTCTGTTATAAATGCTTGAAACTTGCTTTTCTGTCTGCTAGTATGTGTACCATATGCATGGAAGACTTCTGAAAGACTTTGTTTTCCACCTTCTCTGCAGTAGCTGTTGTGTTAAGATGCCTTTTTTTTTTAATAGTAGTTCTTATCATCCAGTAGGGAGAACATCTTAATTGTTCTCCATTTTTTTTTCTTCTTCCCCTCCCATGGGGAAGGATATGTCATAAAATGGGGAAATGTGTCAAGAAGCATCTCCCAGAAGGCCATTTAAAAGGAACATTTCTATCGCTAATTCTCTTAGGGTAAACAATACTAACCCTGATTTCAGACAGTGAAATTTAACAGGCTGTTACTTTTCCTGCCTTTGTTGAAGACAGCTGAGCTCTGTAGCTTGTGTGGTAGCATCCAGGATTACAGGACAAATTGTAGATTTAGGACAGAGTGAACAGCAAAATGCTTCCAAGCAGAACTAAGTCATTAATCTGTAGTGAGGAAATTCCTTTCTATAAGGAGACAGTATTGTACTGGGACTTCATTCAAGATCAAAGTTTACGTATGGACACCAAGAGGCTTTGTAAAAGCAGTATAATTACAGTAGTTCAGACACCTATAAAACTGTGCACTCATGTTGTTCGATCCTGCTGGTATTTGTCAGATGTGTGACCATGGTTCTCAGATGTTCACTCCCACAGGGCTGTGCTGGGAAAACCTGTGGGTCCTGGCTGGCTCCGGGTGCACTTGACTAGAAGCTCATCTCCCCTCCCAGGTGGTGGGTCTGTGGGTATAGAGTATGTTAGCATGCAACTTCTATATGCACAAACCCCTGCATATCCCGAACTATCACCAAAAAGCCTTAAAACAAGGCTCGAACACCACTGAATCTGTCAAATGTTATGAATCTAGATCATGAGGCAGGGAAAATCCTCTCATCCAGCTGCAGGTTCTGCTGCCTTGAATGTAGGTAATGTCCTCACCCGTAACCTGCACAACCTGTTGTCACGCCGTGTGAAAAGCTTTCTACGATTTTCCTCTCCCCGCGTTCCTCGGGACCAGGGTGCCGCTCGCCTCTCCTGCTTCGGCCCCGGCTGAGTGGGGGGGTTAGGGAGGCCTCGGGCAGGGCAGGCCCGATCGCTCACGGCGGCGGGAGCAGCTTCCCCGCGCAGGTAGGGAGCCCCCGTGGTGGGCAAGCCCCGGTGCTCCGAAGATGGAGCCGAGGGAGGGCACCGCGCCCACAGGCCCCAGCCTGCCCCACAGCGGGGGAAAGCCCGGTGCCGCCGCCCGCCCGGAGGGCAGCTTCCTGGGGTGGCCCCTGCTCGGCCGCCGGCGCCGCGCCGCTCGGGCAAAGCGCGCTCCCCGCTTTACGGCTGCTGAAAACCTCCC
>NW_008796193.1:4635949-4641278 GCF_000699145.1 Aptenodytes forsteri
GGCTCGCCCTCACTCCAGCGCCGCAGGCAGCGGGGGAAAACTTTGTCAAAGCAAGGCAGTTTTGTGGGTGTTTTTCTAAAAGTAACTCTGAACTCGGTAAAAAAAGTAGCTCCGAGCCACCTTGGCGGGCTCGGTTGCTGCTCCTCCCTCCCCGAGGTGAGGTGAGGTGAGCGGGGAACCGCGTCCCTCCGCGCGGCGCTCGGCCCGCGCGGGCGCTGATTGCTCCGGAGCTGCCGTCCGCTAATGAACGGGGATTCACGCCGCACGGGAACGTAGTGTCTTTAAGTCAGGACGATTTCTCTCTCCTGGCTGGCAGGAGGTCCTGGCTTGAGTACGCTACAAGTTGCAATGTAACAGGTAAATCTGCGTTGCAAATGTGTGCTACGTAAATGCGATTAGCTGCATTCTCCTGCTCTTTTTTCATTCTTCTGAGTTATGGCGTTGAATTACTCAGAGTATTTTATTATTTGCTTTCTGTTCACTTACCTAGTTTGGGAAATTGGACACAAGCGTTGTCTCGGTTAGATTTAGAAACTGAATTATGTGTTAGCTCCTTAAAGCTTTTAAATATTAAAAAACCAACCCCAAAACGTAGTGATATGTGACATCTTAAAAACTTTCTGGAAACCATCAAAACAATGAACTGGATGAAGACATGCTTTGCCCTTCTTCATTTTGTATATGCTCAGGTTACATGGAACACAAATGAGTAATTTCACTGGTTTCAGTATAGGATAACATTGTAGTCCTGCTGTGTGATCCACAGTGTCTTTGATTTCTCCATTCATGTAGAGCTCCTTGACGTCGGTAGATTTCTGTATGGTGAGTCTCCCTTAACTGAGATGGCCTCAAAATTGTAATTAAAATCTACTCTATAAAGGCTATGGAGTTGACACTCGCAAACAGTGCTGAAGCATCTTGCTGACTCCAGCTGAAATTTGCAGCATTGTTGCTGAGTCATCTGGACAGAAATATTCAGGGAAGAAATAATTTAGATTTTACTCTAATACGAACAGCCCATTTCATGTTGGTTTATTTATTACTTGGTACATACTTCTTGCATTTACAGGCAAATTTATTTGTTCAGTGATTAGCGTATGGAAAGCATTAGATGACTGAAACTGTAACGATGCCAGAGTCCTGTATATCAAGCAATGCTATATATATTTATAGAATCTTAATCTAAAGAGCTCTCGTATGAGTCCCAGTGCATCCGTAATCCAGCATTTATCTCCAGTATCAGCAAAAGACTACAGAATATCTTCTGAATTTTGGTCTTGTACATTCTTAGTAGGTGTATGATAATTGTATGATAATCTACCAAAAAGTTAATCACCTGAAACAAGCCAAAGACTGATCTTTTGTGGCAGACCTTTTGCAGTTTTTTACAGCTGGAATTTTTAAATTAAAAGCTGTAGAGCTATACACACAACATTTTCTTAAAAAAGAAAAAAATCCTGCAGAAAACCACTTTTCTCCAAGTTTCATCAGGTTTTTCTTGTTCTAAATGCCTGTCTAAACTTTGCAAATTTTTTTTCACATCCTTAAAGTAAAAACAGTTTTACATTGTTGAAGATGTTAGCTGAGACAATATTAACAGGCCAAATTGCTCGATAATGAAGCAATACTTCTGTTTGTGCTAATGGGAGGCTATTTTGTTTGCTTTGAAGAGTTGGGTCTAGGTTGTTTATCTAAAGCAGAAAAAAGGATTAAGTGGTAAAAATGTCAGAATTGTTTAAGTCGATAAAAAGATGCTCATGGTTCATATGAGTGTCACAAGCTGCAGATTTTTTGTGGTAGCAGCTCCCAATAATCGTGCTGAATCATATGACTTCCCGCTCTGTTAATCTTCATAGCTGAAGTCTTAGCTTGTCACTTGCTGTGGTACATACCTGCATTATTTTTTCCCCTTCTTAAATAACCTCAGGGTATGAATACAAACTAGACAAAAATAGACCTTTAAAGTGCTTTTTCTCCCCTTTAATAAACAGATTTATTTCAGAAGAGTAGTTCTTAGTGATGCACATGTAACCCTCCAGGGAATGTGTGCTATAGATATTCATTATGGTTAATCTGTCAAATAGACATCTTCTAGATCCTCAAACTTTTTCACTGGTTATGGAACTCCTACTCTAAATGTACTTTCGTTGGCTGAGATAGCATTCCCACAGTACGATGTATTTCTTCAGTATAGAATCAGTGCTTAGGCTGTTATGTGTGTGGGTTTTTGGTTTTTTTTTCCTTCCACTGTGACATTTGCTTTTGTGTTTAAGCACATGCATCTATAAATATACATATATTTATAAATGTGTTTATTAGGAGAATGCAATGTAATGTGAGGAAATCATTGATAGATGGCTCTGAATTAGTGATAAAACTTAGAACTGGGATGCTGTAAGTTGCCTTCTTGTGCAGATCACTCTTTGGCTTGCTGATTTGTAAAACAAGGGTCATAATACTTTCCTGAAGATAGCTGTAATCAATCCAACTATGAAATATAGGCGTTATCTCCAGCTGTGAGATACAGAACTGATACTGAATGTCTGTTTTTTTGGAGGGGCAGAGTTGTTTCTTTTTCCTGCCTTGCGGAGATACAGTGGTACTGTTCTTGTTTTCACTGGGGTTTGACTTTTGTGTGTTTGATCTGTTGAAAGAAGTAGCTTTCTGGGACTATTTTTGCTTGATTCCTTGACTTGTCTCAGCATAAACTGGTAACTGGTGTCAGAAATGTCAGTCAAATTTGTTCTAATACTATATGCCAGAACCTTCTATTAAGTGGCTGTGTACAGGGAAAAAAAACCCCTCTATCTTTATATCTTCTCTATAGGTTGTTGGCAATCCAGCAGCCACTGGGTCTGTGTATGGACTGCCAATAGCAGGAATTGCAGGACAGTTTCGTCTTGGTGTGAGGAAATGGACTTTTACGGATATGAAGTCTTGCGCTAGTACTTCCATGGAATGTGCACCACAGCTTAGTTCACAAGACTGCTATGTTGGCTATCAGTTTCTGCTGTAAAACTGCTTTGTTGATACTTGTATTTTTGTTTGGACCTCCTGTATTATAAATTTCTGAAAATTACGTATGTGTTCTTTTGATTGCAAACCAAACTTCTTTGAATCAAAATCTTCTAGGCACGATGTCTCTCCTCTCCTTCTGTCCACCTGTGTTTCCCTTCCAAATGCTTGGGTAAGACAGCTAGAGCAGTAAAGTTAAGTACTTGTTTTTGTTCCTGACTTCTGCGGTTGCGTGTTGTCTTTGTATGGGGTTTTTTTTGGTTTTTTGATTTTGTGTGTGTTTTTTTTTTAATTCAGTACTGGTTTTAGATTCAGAAGTTTTAGATTTCCAGAGCATGTCAGCATAAAAAAAATCACATCAACACAGCTATACTATTTAACAGCAGGGAAAAAAACCCTGATTCCATTCCCACCATGCACTTAAATCATGAAGTGAGAAGAAGAAACATTTTCCTCTCTCCTGTTTTTCCCTCTAACTTTCCTTCTTTAAGATTTTCATGTTCCTTAACTGCATTGCTGAAGTGGTTGAGAGTCAAAATTTGACATGGAAATTGCCTCCATTGAGAAGTAACTCTGAGTTATGATCAGTTGAAAACAATGCACTCTCTTCTTGGAGCCTTAGCAACATGTACATTAAAGCACTTTGTTTCTCCTCAAATATGCATCTGCTGGTTCTATCATTGTGTATGCTTGGCTAACAGCACTGTGTAGGGAAGTAGGAAAAGGTCATCGTTAGCTCTACAATAACTATGTGGTTCCTGTAAAGCAAAAATCAAGTACAGCTCTTACAGCCCAGGCCGAGTGCAGAAGAGCAGTTATTTTCTATGAGCCATCCACTAGCCATGGGATCTGTTGGTCAGCTGGGATCTAGCAGGGAAAAAAATGTTAAGACTTGATTATCTGAAAACATAGTCAAGAAGTAATCAAATAAAGGTTCATGAACGGTGTTTGTTCTGGTTTCTTGTACAAATGTGCTTGCAGTTCTGTGCAAATATCTGAGAAGCACAGAATATGTACAGGAGCTGAATAAAAGTGAGAATATGCTATTATTTATTATTGATCTATTACTTGTTGAAGATCGATATCCTGACTTCATTGACATTGGTTGTTGACCTCAGTAAGCCTTGACTTTTAACTCAGACTAGTTAACTCTAAACTCTCTATACTAGTAAGTGCAGCATTCCTCCTTTATACAGAGCCAAAGGATTCAGCCATCATACCATTCTTCTGTAGTTTCTGCTTGAAAATCAGAGGGAAATGCCACCCAAGCATATGCATGTAGGGAGAGGGAAGTGTATGTGTCATTTGGGAGGTTGAATTGGTAGGATCATTGGGTCTGTTCCTTTGTTCTCTTCATTGTTGTTTTTGAGCTTCTCAGTTAACTATTTTCCATGTAAATATGGATTAATTTATGGGAAATCTTGAGAGAAATGTTGAATATGATCCAAGCTATGTATGACTGAGCAGAAAATGTACAACAGTTTAGGTGTTCATACTTCAAGGAGGATGTTAAAGTCAAAGAGAATTCAGAGAAGAACGGTAAGAATGAATAAGGGTTGAAAATAGCTCCTGAGGAAGAGATTCCAAGAGCTTAATATGTTAAATATTATCAAAGAGAAAGGCAAGGATGGACTTGATTGCAATGTTTAAGTGTGTGCATTGTGAACAGAAATTCTATAATGAAGCAGAAAATGATGGTATAACAAGATCCATTGGCTAAAATGAGCCAGACACATTTACAATAGAAATAAGAAATGCATCTTCAGCAATGAGGGTAATTTATTGCAGGTTACGGTAGGATATTTATCAAAGGAAAAATTTAATTTAAATGTGATATTTTTCCTTTAAGATGTACCTAAATAGAAATTAATTGAGGGCCTATGTCCATGTTTTATAGAAGTCAGAGTAGATGATTATAGTATTCTTCCTGTATCTAAATACATGAGTCTGCATAAAAAGAAAATAATAAAATATGGTTCTTTAACCCAGGATACTGTTGAAATTAGAAGAGAGCTGATAGTTAACTCAAGACTTTTAAAATGTCTAAAATGCTTGGAAACAATGAACTTTTTTAGAAGTTCTGTACTGAAGATTGAAGATCGCGAAGTCATGTTGGCAACAAAATTCTTCAGCAATGGAAAGATGTCACTACAATTTCTGTATTAGTAGGTCTTGGCCATTGTCTGTAAATACTAGATTCACATGCCAGTTGCTAAGATTCCTTACAAGTTTTCATGAAAGTACTGTGGAAATAAAGATGGTTGAAGTCCAGAATCTGAAAGAAAGGTGAAATTAAAAAAAATAGTCCAAAAAA
>NW_008796193.1:4642512-4734429 GCF_000699145.1 Aptenodytes forsteri
CTGACTCGCCTGTAGTTCCCTGGTTCTTCCTTTTTTCCCTTTTTAAAACTGGGGCTTATGTTTCCCCTTTTCCAGTCAGTGGGAACTTCACTGCACTGCCATGACTTCTCAAATACGATGGATAGTGGCTTAGCAACTTCATCTGCTGGTTCCTTCAGAACCCGTGGATAGATCTCATCGGGTCCCATGGACTCGTGCACCTTCAGGTGCCTTAGATGGTCTCGAACCTGATGTTCTCACACAGAAGAAGAGAGCACTTGGGCTGCTTTAGAAAACTGCTGAGTACAACAGGCTGGTTAACAGAAGAGCCTACTCTGTGTGTGGGGGGGAATTATTGGAGGGTTTGCAGAGAGGGATTTGTACGTCCTGCAGAGATTTCAGGGAAATCTGTGTTACAATGCATTATCTCCTGCAGTAAAGAGCCAGCAGGAATGTTCTGAGGTTCTTAGTGTGCTTAGTTTTACATGCCTTTAGCAGGCGATGCTTTCAGGTCTTGGGCTTAGTGGAATTGTAGGCAGCATAGGGAGAAATAAAAGAATTGTACATCAGAATAGTGATACCTCCTTTTGACACTTAAGTTCGATGGGAAGAGCAGAAATCAAGCTGAAGTGCACGTCAGATAAGATATGACTGTCTTGTATAAACTTTTCAGCTTTTTGGAGAAGATCTCAGGAAACAGCCTTCGATATGATGAGAGGATTGTCAAAATAAATGAAAAGGACTCAAGCAAACCCACATCACTCAGTGAAACCAGTCTTTTTGCTTAAATCCCTGAAGATGGTGAAGCAATGACCAGAGGATTGATTAGAAGAGAGTGGTTTGGTGAACCAAATCATGTATGCAGTGAGGACCAGCTGGTTATAATACTGCAGCAAATTAGAGCAGGAGAAATCTGTGGCTGGAAGGAGTTTTGAGAGTCTGAAGAAGGTTGTGCTTCTTGTCTCAAGTGATAATGTGCAAGTATCTAGAAAGTTTCATGATACATGCTGAAGAGAAAGCTAGCTCGGAGATGTCTGTAGAAGTGGTTGGTTTTTTTTTTTTAGGGCTCAGTCAACAAATTCTAAGCCACTTATGAGTAAGAAACCGTGCAATGAAAAGTATTTCATGGCTTAGAAACCAGTGGATGATAGATGTATGAAGTACTGTTGAGAAAAAGAAAGGGATTTCAAATGCTGTAATTACAGAAAATCCTGTGTGAGTGCATGTGCCAGGTAGAGATGTTTGTTATGCATTGTGTTTCTCCTTACTAATAGCAGAAAGTAATTCATAGGTGTGTATGTATTTTCCTTCAGGACTGTTATTTTTTAAATGATTATTTCTTGTCTTAAGTTTATATTTAGGCATTTTATTTAATATTCTAAGTAGCTCCACAGAGATTCTACCTTTTCTACTTTATATTTACATTTATGTTAGGGATTGCCTAAATTTGTTTCAAGCTTTGTCTTTGTAATGATGATAAAAATAACTTTTATGGAACAAAGGATTTTTTTTTTAATGCACTGACTTAGGCTTAAGGCTATTGTTATGTGTGATATAAGGTGGTATAGGGCAAGTTTGTGGTTTGAAAAGATTAACTTTGGCAAAACCATAACGAGAAGTATCTGTGTAGAGTGATGGGTGAGAAATTCTTAAAAAAAAAAAAAATATTTGCAGAAAACCATGTGTATACTGGCAATTTCCAAGTAGACTTGGGTGTATTTATCTATCCGTTATATTATTAACTTACAGATGAGTATGCTAAGTGCTATTCTGAATTATTGGCCATATGTTCCTGTTTTTATGGAACTTCATTCTGCGGGCTCTTTATATAAATAAAATGATTCTCTTCATGATGACATGTAGTAAGAGGAAGAGAAAATAATGTTATTTCAAATGTTATACCTTTTGCAAAAGAGCAGATGGTGTTTGTGGGGCTTCAAGTAAGTTTTACACTTTGAAGCTACTGCTTTGTTTCAGATTGTCTAAGTGAAATTAGTGTTTCGAGCTCTTCCAGAGCATACCAGGTTATATTACACTTGATTTCAGTGTGTTCTAAAGTCATCAAAGGCGTGGAGTTATATTGACGCTCTGTATCTCACTGTATTCTTTGTATGATATGGATTGGTGTCCATGTGCAGGCAAGAGCTGCTTGCTTGAAATTTCTTGTGTGCTGTACTTTGGCAAGACAGGACTGAGGTGAGGCTGAATGATCTAAAGCTCCTGCATCCTCATTCGTGCCTTTTTACAGATGAGCATACACTTGACTCTTCCAGTCTTTGACTTCCTTCAGTTACCACAACTTTGCAAAGCTGATAGAGAGCAGTCTCGGTGACGTTAGCCAGCTCCTTCAACACCTTTGGGCGCATCCCATCTACTGTCACAGTTGGTTCTCTACAGTCAGTTTGACACACTTTGTGGGCACTAAATTTGGTACAAAGCCCCCCAGGAAAAACAGTTGGCAGATGATTGATTTTCCTATTTGCCTTTTAATGTGAAATTTGAAATCCACTGGTCATGCCAATTGTGGGAAAAAAAGAATTTGGCAGTAAAGTCTCAGAGGAATTCATAGATGGGAACTGCAAGCTGCATTGAAACATTAAATTATTAAATGTACCTTTTTATAAATGTGTTCTAAGAGATTTACATCTGTGAATCACAAACATCATGCTGGGTGAGACTGAGGGCAGGGATTTACATTGTATTGCTGTCTAAATTAGTTAATTGTCTTTCACTGTTCCCATGCTTAATTTGTCGTTGGTTTTTTTAATGACAATACTTGGGCATGTTTAAAAACTTACTTTCTTTGTGGTGATTTGCTTCAAATAACTTGGTTTTAGAATTATTTTAGTAGGAAGAAATCCATATGAACTCTGGCACAGAAATTTTCTTGCATGAATATTTGAAAGCATAATTAGAGGGCAGCAAAGAATATTGAACTGCTGTAGATACACACCTTATATCTACAACAAATAAAGGATTATGCTGGGGACTTACAGAATTTTGTAGTCTTCCTGTTGATACTGGCTATTGCAGTGGGAACCATTGCAGTGCATCTACAGTATGAAGGAACTACCTCTGAGGAGGAAACTGGAACCGCGGGGATCACCTGTGTATAAAAGTGAAATGTGCTGTACCTCTGGCTAGCATAACAGACTGTGTCTTAGGCTGAATTATGGAAGCCTATTGAAATATTAGTGGGTTTACTCATTTAGAGGTCTCTGAGAATACCTGTGGAAGAAAATAACTGACAAAGCAGGCTGCTGCTTCTCTAATTATTAAAGGAGACAGTTGTGATGCAATGCCTTCTTCTGCATTCTGTAAATGGGACTGTAACAGCCATTTGGACCATGCGTCAAGGGGGGGGGCAAAAAAAAGTTCTGATTAAAAAGGGAAGATAGTTACATGGTGTCAGAAACATGCCTCTGAAATTTTTATTTTAGTAGTGAGGTGCTGCATTACTGCATATTTTTACTGTATCCATTGAGAGTAAAGCATATACGATATTGTTTATGTAAGTGCTTACACAAGAGAGGCGTATGTGGGAAAACTCGGAGAATCCTCGGCTTGTTTTCAGGCCAAAGTGTTAGCCCAGAGCTGATATGTGAGCATATGTTCAACATGCTGAACTACTGGTTATTCAGTCTTCTTTCTCAGTCACAGACAAGCATGCAAAAGTATCCATTTTTCTCCCCGGATGGAATGAGAACAAATGCAAAGAAATTTTTAAATCGGATTGAATTCTTGTTTTCCTACCAGCTAATCACATGTATTAGATGCTTGATGAGTGTCTGCTATTTGAAAAACAGATAACAACATGGGCAAGTATGTCTGGCATAAGCCAGATGGCTTGATTTTTGTCTTCATGGAAATAGTAAAAAAAAAAATACATGTAGCGAGCAAAGAGGCTATGGAGAACATGGTGTTTCCGGGGGGGGGGGGGGGGGGGAATCCTTAATTTTTCTGATCAATAGCAGACTTTGCCATTTTAGTACAGAGCTTGTCTTGATTACTGAGTTGTGGCTTCTTTTCACTTGCTTCATCCACCTACTTGTAATGCTTTGAAAACGAATATTTTGGGACATGCTTTCTCACTTTCATCCTTGGTCAAAAAAAGTTTTTTTTCTTGATGCTTTCTAACAGCTGTTTTTCATCAGTGTGTGTGTAAAAATACTCATTTCCCATGCCGTCTAGCTGGCTTTTCTGCACTGTTAATACTCCACCGTAACAAAAAGTGATTCTGCATAGACACTTCATTCTTAATGTATTTTGTATGCCAGCATTTAAGTCTAGATTTTGAAGTTGAGCGGATAATTAACTTTGAAATGATGAAAGTTTAAATTCACTAAACTTGCATGTGTATTTTACATGGGTTTCAGTTTTTAAACCAGTTCTAAAGAACACTTCAGTTTTCTAGAGCAAATAAGGTCTGCTCTGCAGGAAAAAGTAGAATATATTTCAAGTGCATTTTTTTATTAATATGAATGTTCAAGGGTCCAGCACTTCAGAACCAGAAAGTCCTAGGAGGAAAAATTTTCCTGGGATGTGTGTTTAAACATAGGATACTTCTGTGGCACAAGCATGGAGTTTTGTTTTGGTTTTTTTTGTAAAGTTATTTTTTTGTTGTTCCTTTTTGTCTGTAAAAAGGAACATACTGCTGTTTTATTGAGTAATGTAGATGGTTCTTGCACATAAAAATTATCAACGTACGTCAGTATAGGGAACTGAACTGAAATACACATTTTCATATATGTAGTGGTTATATACTAAAGTATGTAAGCATACAAGAATTTATTGATGTATGTGCAATCTTGATCAGATAGGCTTGTGACTTGTGAATTTGAAAATAGTTCCACAAAGGTTGTAGAGAATATTTATAGGAATTTTTCTGACCTCCTATCATAGGAGGAGTCTGAGATAAATTAAAGGAAATGTGCATTTCTTAGGAAATACATAGTTTGAACAATTACTGAAATGTTACTTCAGATTATGTGAAAGTAACCTGAGATGGTCTCCCTTTTGAAATAGGTATTAGTGTTTCTCTTATACACTGTATGTATAATGCTAAGATTGAAATGTATTTGTTGTCTAGTTGCTAGTAGTTCAGGGTTTGATAGAGTTGTCTTCGTGTATTAGTATCTGATAGCAGAAGTATTGACTGTCTTTGGAAGGGTGGGGTGAGGTGTAGGGGAGCTATTATACATTCTTCCTAGATTGTGTTCCAATACATGAAAGGAGGAGGAAAAAGTGTTCATGAATATCAAATTACAGTTGAATTATTGTAAGTAAAATACTTGCCCTTGATGCTGCTTCTTAATGTAGAATTGGTTTTTGTTTGGTATGTCATTAAAGCATAAATGAGAGATTTGAAAAAACTTACTCTTGTTCCATCTTTCTCTAAGTATATTTTTGAAAAATAATACTGCTGTATGAGTACTACTTTCTGCCTTTTTTTTGGCTTATTTGTTCTTTTTCCTTTATAAAATAAAATGTCTTTCTAGTTGTATAATATGTTCTAAGTGGCAAAGCCTAAGTAATTTATTCCTTTTTTAGCGGATACTTTGTGTGATTCAGTTTTGAATTCCAATTCTTTCTACCTTTAACAGAGACACTTCTTTCTCTTTTTTTTTTGGTTGAAAGGAGCTAATTAATGACACTTCCTAGAAAGATGAGATAGAAATGTTACCAAAAAAGAGAGGGTAAAAAATTTTCTTGACCTTTAGTGCGTAATTATTTTTAGTACCTGTTCAAAAGTATGAAAATCACTGATGTCCTGAGAAGGCATAAAAGTGCCAGTGTAAAAGATACATCAAAGTAATTCAGTTTTTCAGAACTGAAATAAATGTGATTTAAAGAGAAACTGTCAAGATACTTAGATCTTAAAACCACATTAGTGGAAATTTGGGTTTTATTCTGTTAGAAGGCTTGCATTTACACTATTGGTTCTAGAATAAATTAACTGAAAGCTGTAGAAAAACTTCAGAGATTATTATTATTATGGTGCTCCCTAGGGAATATTTAATCCTTTTATTGTTTATCTCTTGCTGTGGAGGAATTTCCATCTAGAAACTCTTATTCAGTTACTTTGTGCAATGTGAAGTATTCCAACCTGCTTTGTGAATGTACCTCTATTTAAAGTGCAGATTGACACCAAGTTATACTGGTTGATGAAGGAAAGTGAAAAAGAACAGAATTTTCTTTGAAACTATATAGAGGAAATTGTCTTACACTGATCTGAGATGTGCCTCACAAACTGCCTTAAAATGCAGACTGACCCTTGTCCTAATTTGCTTGGAGTGGAAACTTGGGTAGATATTCTACAAACAAAAGGAGGCCAGCAATCTGGAAATAGATAAAACTTGAGTAATTCACTGATGGAAATCTAGACATAGGAATCTTCTTGTCTTGGTTAGCTAAATAACTCTTCCTAGGAACATTCTGTATGCACCAAGAAGTTCCTCAGTTTACAGAAACTAATGTAAATATTACCTCAGTCTTTCCTGGTAATCTTTTTTAAATCAGGGCTTTTCATAAGACTTCATTTCTGATAATCCTATAGGCACTGACTGTACCATAACATGCAGTAGTGTGTGTGTGATTTCTGTTTGTTTCAGAACATTTTTTAATCCTCACTGTCATGGTATACTAATCAGGGTCTTCAGAGATCTGCACTGTATTTTGTTAGCTATTGCAGCAGGTTAAAAATTAAAAGGAAGTGCCAAGGAAAATTAATTTAATTGGGAGTACTTTCTGCAGACTCAGTACTGAGAGTCTGGTATATCAGGGCTTCGTAATAAGAACAGCAATATTAAGTAAAGAGGGATTCAGTGTTTGTCTAAGATACTGTTAAGATGAGAGATTTCTGGAGCTTTTCCAGGGTGCATTTTTGAAGGCTGTTAGCATTTTTGTAGTACTTGTGGTTTGGTTTTTTTATGTAGTCCCTTGACTGTGTCACATGGACTGAACAGTAGGTCAGACTTGAACAAAATAAATCTACACAGGATTTTGCAATCGGATGTAATGAAGTTAAACTGTTGGAAAGTTTGTTTCCCCCCCAAAAAAAAAAAGAAAATTGGTCTTCCTTTAATGGATTATAGATTAATATTGCAAATAGTTTTTTTAAAATTGCCTGCTACTGAAATAATGCCTTAATGTGTAAACTTGTAAATTATTTTCATTAGCAGCCTAGTGTCTTTCCATTATTTAGATGTGAAAATCTGGACAAGATTTATTCCTCCCCCCAGCCACTAACCTTTGTTTCTCTTTAGGCTTCTTCTGACATTGCTTTAAGCCCACATTTCCAGGGTGGGGATGTGTGGGTGTATTAGGCAAAATAAAAGACTTTACCTGGAGTATGTACCAATCCAAAATGAACCTTGAGGTATCTGGTATCTGAGGTGCTGGGCTTTTGTAGTGACTGTTTTAGTCAAGCCAGTTTGGGGGCAATGAAACTTAGATCTCTGGATTTACAGGTTGACCACCCAGTGCTTAACACTGGCCTCTTGCTCAGCAAAGCATTCATATTTGAGATTATATGCTTCCCTCTGCTAACTCAACTTATTCATTCATTCACTGATGGAAATCTAGACATAGGAATCTTGTCTTGGTTAGCTAAATAACTCTTCCTAGGAACATTCTGTATGCACCAAGAAGTTCCTCAGTTTACAGAAACTAATGTAAATATTACCTCAGTCTTTCCTGGTAATCTTTTTTAAATCAGGGCTTTTCATAAGACTTCATTTCTGATAATCCTATAGGCACTGACTGTACCATAGCATGCCAATAACAATACCATAACTCAACTGACTTAATCTCACTGACTTCGCTTCTTTGTGAGGACATAATTACTTGTTTCATGAATAAAGATCTGTGGTCACTGGCAAACTCATGACTATAAATGCTTCACAAATGGCTAAAACAAGATACGGGATAGTCAGGGTTGCCCATTTAGTTCTCTGAATGCCGTAACAGTCCAGTCTGACTTTTCGTAGTTGAAGGTCAAGACCTGATGTGAACAACCCCAGTTCTCACACATGCAGGGTCCCTTCCACGTAGTCCTTATGCACATAGGTTGGCATAAGAGCAATACTTGCATAAGAACAATACTTTGATTCTTGAAGTGAGTGTACCATACTAATGTGAGAGTACAAAACTTGCATCTTCTTACATCAGTGGGCATCAAAGGAATCTTTTTAGTTAATAGTAAAAGATGCTATGAGAAGGAGAGAGTGGGGTCTTTGTCTTCTTGTTACACAGAGTAGAGTATCGTATGCAGAACAGACTATTGTAAAGGTTGGGCTACAATAATGAGTGCCTAAGAGAAGTCTGAATTGTTGAAACACGTTGCCATAGTGCAAAGCTAGGGTAGGATTCAGTCAAAAAAACCCCAATTCCAGCAAAGGAAGTTGGAATGCATTTTTATTGCATTCTTCGCTTCAAGAGTAGCTTTCTGAATTTGATTCCTAGTGAGAATTTGTGAAAATTTTATGCATGAGTAACAAAGAATCATGAAAATTTATTTCACTTTGATTTTTCCTGATCTATGCATGAGTTTATTAGCTTTAGGCAGGCCCATAAGGATTAAAACAGCTTTTTTTTCCTAAAATTCAACTCGTAGTACTATCAAATTTTGTTTCCTTTTAACAAGCAGAGACCTTACTTAGCAGAGATTGCTAGGGAGCTGCAGCTCTACACATCTGTAATTCATGCCTGTTCTCATCCAAACATGTCTGTTGTTAGACTTCAGTGGACTTGAGGTCAGACCTGCTGCAAATTTCGTAGTTTGAAGAGAATTAATCTGGTGGAAAGAAATGCGTGAAAAGACTTTGATTTTTTTTGTACTGCTGTTTTGACTAATGCAGACTTGACTAATACAAGTTAGTTGTGTCCTTTTTGTTTCTCCCTCTACTTACATCACATGATATGCTTTGACTGGAACAAGTGGTCACTAACAGAGGTAAATTAATGTTAATCAGCTTGTAGAATGAGTCCAATTTGAGAGGTGAATGAAAAAAATGTAAAACCCCAAACCCAAAAAACCCTGTTTATATAGTAGTTTATAATAATATATTTATATATTACTGAAATACAGTTTCTCCAACCTAGCTCCAAGTTAATTGAAAAAATATTTTACTAGAATCAGAATTAAAATACCCAGAGCAGAGCTAATATTTTATCTGAGTAGAAGTTATATAATTCTGCAAATTCTGTGTGGTCAAACTAGCATTACATCTACATAACGTAAAGCAGGATCGATGCCGTGCAGCTGTTATTCCTTACCTGCTGGAGCTACCCAGGATGCTGCTTGATGCTCTGAGGCTGCAAGAGGTGTGGAGATCCCTGTGTTCCCTGCGTGCTGATTTCGTGGTGTTGCTGGATGTGTTAATGGCACCGGGAGCTGTTAAAAGCAGCTTTCCATGGGTTGTAAGTCAGAAACAGAAAACTATTAGCTATGCCAAAGCTGGGGATGGGCTCTTGGGGAGCTACTCAGCTGACATAATCTGTTGTTCTCTAGACAGTGTGGCTATTGGAAATGTCATCATGGACTTTAAGAAAATTGTCTTAACCCCTTTTTTTAAGAACTGATTTTTTCTTTTTTTTGTAAATATCCTCTGTTCACAAGGAAAATGTTCAGAATATGAATATCTAACTAAACACAAGAGGGAATGAACTTGGGTTTGGAAGACTTGGTCAATATTCAAGTGCAGCCACTGTTCCCGTGTATGGCCTTGGCCAAGGCTGCTTTTCTTTCCTGTGCTTTCAATTCCCTGTCTATAAAATGAGTGATGTTATGCTGTCTTTCTAACGAAACTTCAGAAATTGCAATAAAAAGCAGTGAATTAGGTCTAAGAATTACAGTTTTGTATAGTCATATGGCTTTAGAAACCTTATTATGTCACTCTAGTTATCAGCCAAAAATTGTAATCTCATTGAATGAATGATAAAGCTTATTCTTAATGGCAATCAGTGTATCAAGAATGAAATATATGGCAAGACAGTTGCTAGGATAATAAATACTTGAAAATACAATTAAAAAAGACAAAGCAAATGCAATATAAATAAATGTGACCTTGTTTCTTTGTGCACTCAGGTCAATGATCGCAACAGGCCTATGCTGCTTTGTACTGAATATTCATGGTTTGAATAGGAAGGCTAAAAATGGATAATTATGGAGGCAATGATGTGTTTTGTCAGGCTGTGTTAATATCCTTTGGGCTGTAACTTAATGCTGATCTAGTAGTAACAACATGATAGTGTCTCCAGCTTCATGTGAGCTGTAGTTTCTGATTGATGATAATGCATTCCACCGTGACTTAATGCTTCTCGTATACCAGGCTTTAATGTGTTCTTTGACTTCCCCTCGCAATGTATCTTCTAGCATAAGCTCTAACTAGAATAATAGTAATAGAAGAAATCTTTTTTGATAATGAGGAAAGCTCTGCAGATATTCACTGCATATCATGTACAATGCCTGCATCAGGGTTGCTTGGGGGACAGGTATTTTTAATCAAAGATAAATGTCACAAAATGGATCTTCTGGTAGAAGGATGCTTTGGTTCATCACCAGAGGCAGAACAACTTAAATGAAATCGCATTTTTGGATCTGTGTTCAGTTAGATATTTGTATTCTGGACATTTTCCTTGTGAACGGAGGATATCTGGGGTAAAAAAAAAAAATAAACCCTCAAACACTTAAGAAATAGGAAGTGTTGTTCCGGAATGGATCACTGGGAGGAGCTGTTTATTACAGCTTTTATGCATTAAATCAGTACTAAAGGAATGATGAGAGAATGGGAAGGTGATGGGGAGCCAAACATACTTTGTCATGACTGGGGAATACTCTCCTTTAGTAGAAAGTGATGAACGGCTTTTAAAAAAAAGAAAAAAGAGGAAGGAGTGGTCACTTCAAGGGAAAGGACTGATTCACTAAAACTGTAAAACTTTTATTGTATATTAACTGTAAAATGGAAGTGCAGTTAGGCCACGTCACGTCTGATGGGAATGCACTAAACAAGTAGTAGTTGTACAACTGTCCATTAACACACTGGAGAGCTCATGAGTTCCAAATAAGACGAGAACTGTTCCTACCATTGGAGTACTGAAAGGATCTTTTTTAACAGTAATGCTATTATACCTAGAAGGTAACCCACCTTATAAAGACGATTTGTATTTGTATCCTGATATGATAGAGTGAAAGGGGAAAAAAATATCTTTGTAAAAATTCTCCACCACTATCTCCATAATCTCTACTTGAGTGAGCATCAGCCAAGTGAGAAAATGAAAAATTATAACCTGCCAAGCATCAGTGACAGACTGAAATGAAAAAATTGCAAGTTAATAACACTGATGCCTCAGAAAAAATTGCTGGCCAATTTAACATTGCTTTATCCAAGGTCATATCTTGCAGCTGATTATTTTTAGTAATTTGCAGATGAGGACTTTCTACCTTTCTTATGGCAAATGAAGATCAGGGAAATGTCAGGTACAGTTTAAAACTCAAGGTTATCAATCTCTTCAGATCAAAAGTAAATCATGTTCCCTGCTTATTTGCTTAAGACTGGGCACAGAAATTATTTCCATTGTAGTGAAGTGGGATGTCTGTGCTATCCTTTATGGCAGCGATAAAGTCAACGTAACATGAAAACTCTCAGTAGAGTGAGATTGGTGAATGGGTGGAAGGTAAGAGAAACTAAAACTTGGCAGAGTTTCTTCTGGAGCAGACTCTTGCTAATGTTCATGTGATGATTTTTACGTAATAGTGTTAAAAGAGATTATGTTGCACGTTTTTGAGGTTTCTTAAGGAATGTGAACCTATTGCAAGTGGAGTCCTGTGAAATAACCAAAGCATTTTACTGGAATCCAAGGTGTGAAAATCATTAGTGAACTGTAACAGCACTTAATTTCCTCCAGCACAATCTACACAATCATCTTAACATTACAGAGTGAACCTTGCTACAACATTTGCAAAGCATTGGCACACTGTCACTTATTTAAAATAGACCATACTTCAACAAATGGAACGTATCATTAGTTTGTGGAAACTCCCGCTCTAGGCCCTCAGTGCGAAGGGCTGTGCAAGGGGAAACCCTCCGTGCTGTTGTTTTAGTGTGGTTCTGTGGTCCTTTTAATGAAGGATATGCAATATCCTGATATGCTGAGTGTCCACAGTGGTTCTAGGGAGATTTAGTGGTCTGGTGGTTCAAAAATCTTGCCTGTGGGTAATTGTTTTTCAGCCACTGAGTTGTTGCTGCGCAGAAAAGAGTGCAGTGCTTCTGTCTGGCATGGAAAGTGAAGGGCACTTCTTACTCGAAGACTGATGGAGTAGCCTATTTGTAACTGCCCTGTTTTCTAACCATATAAGTCTTCTCTGTCATTAAAATAATAAAAATACTTGAGCAGCTCTAGTCAAGGACTCTCCAAAAGCATTCATTTTTATTCCTGTATGTGTGAGCTTTGTAAGCTAGGGCTATTCTGTGTCGAGATGGCCGAAAGTGTCACTGGAGTGCTTTTCAAGAACAAGAGGTTTAACTTGCAAAAGGTGTTACTGGCAGTCGGTAATGATCACTGTGGTCAGAAGCCTGGGTTGAAGTCTCAGCCTTTAGAACTAAGTCTGGGTGTTTGCTCAATAGGAAAGGGAGCTGAATTCCCAGCTGTATTTCCCAGCTTTCCATGGAAGTTCCCTATCAGATCACTCATGTCCTGTCTGGCTTCTGACAGATCTGACAAGATCGCAGCTTGAACTGTTTAATTTTTCTTGCTGTCATGCAGTGCATCATATTGAGTTAGTTCAATAGCCCTAATCTAATGCTTGCTGCCATGGAACTGTGAATGTATCAATCAATACTTATTTCAGTAAACGTGAAGCAAAGTGAAAATTCTTTTGACAACTTCTGTCCATTCCATTATCTCTTTTTTAATCACAAAACTGTCTCTTAAAGTTTCCAAACTTCCTTAAACTTTGTAGCCTGTCTTCTTTCATATACATCAGGCTGATGCCAGCAGCTCTCTCCTCTCCCAAACAAGGTCCCATCTAATGCATTAGGTTAATCTGCTGCATTCCTGTAGCAGAAGGAAGCTGAATCTTTCCTGACATATCCAGGCAGCTGTGGCAGGCAGACCTAGGAGCAAAAATTTCAGGGAATATGAGACTTCAAACTTGATGTTTTATTGCCTTTTTATTTTTCTTCCTCAAAAGTAGTCTTGCTTTAGGATATTTGCAATGCAAGCAGAGCTAATAAGCTTTAGTATTGCCATTCTCTAGCATCACTCAGTCTTACCATCTAGTGTTACGTGATGTCTAATATCCAGATTCTGGCAGGGTGTGCTCTGTTCCAAGCCAGACAGAGCAGCAGTTGTTGGATTATGTTCACATGCAAAGTAGAATTTCTTCGCTGAACTATGTGATGTTTTTTTCCCATTTATACTAAGGCTGCTTTCTGTTTATGCAGGGAAGTGTGTATCTGTATGTAATATTTCTAAGTATATGTGCTCTCTTATACACACTCTTTCCACCATTTTTATGACAGTATAAAGGAGTCTTAGTGGAGATTAAATTTCTCCCTTTTTTCTGTAAAACATACCTTTACTCAAATTTCTTGTGCAGTAGTTTTCTTTTAATGTTGCAAATATTAAGAGGTAAACATCCAGGTTAGAAGAAGAAACAAAGCATAGAAAAGGTAAATATCTGTACACAGCTAGGTATGAGTTTTTCTTCATACCCACCAGGACAGTACTGGACTAGCTGTCCCTTTCTTTTGTTTATGGCAGCAGTGTTGTTTTAGACACTTTGTTCTGCATCCTCTCCATGGGAATGAAATGACAGGGTACAACCTCCTTTTGCTTGCTTATATACAACCAGCTATATGGATGCATAGTACTCTGTGGATGGAGGAGGTGGCATCCGTAGCTTATGACTTGCAGTCATAAAATTGCAGTTTTTGCCAGCTAAGAGGGGGTGCAGCAGTCTCTACTCAAAATCAGGCCATTTTTCCTTGCTGTTGTGAAAAGGCAGAGCTTGACTCTGCTTTCTGCTTTTCAGGAAGCTTAATGCTTTTGTGCTGTCTTCAGCCAAATGCTGATAATAGGTTCTGTAAGGGAACTTTTGTGCAATGATTTATTTAGCAATGAAATTGCAGGTAGCAAAAGAGGGCTTGACCAAGAGAAAGGTAAGGTTAAAGCAAGCATTTAGGCTTTTTTTTTTTAAAGCTAGTCAGAGTAGATCAAGGCCACTGAACACACATTAACACTTTAAAATAGAATCACAAAGCTGCACTTTTTTCCTGCAAAAATCTTCTAGAATGTTGTACAACTATTAATGAACACTTCTTTTAAAGCCTTTCTCTTGTAGCAGGTATTTCTGTATGAGGGTTCTTGACTTGTAATTGTGCGAGAGATCCAAATTGTTCATTTTAATTGACCCTTCTGGCCTTAAAATGAATGTAAATACTTGCAGGCAGTTGCTCTTTAGTTTTTTGTTTTGTTTTCTTTTGAAAACATTGTTTTAAGGTAACTCACCCTGTGATCATACTTTTGTAACTATTTTTCTTGTAGGCCTGTTAATTTCAGAGGCTGATAATGAAATGGAGAGATTTAAAATAGATTTCCTTTTTGAAGCTTGTGTGCTGATTATTAAAGTGTGTGAAAGGAGTTCCCTGACCCATTACAAAGTATTCTTTTGCCAACAGAAAGCATAATGCATTCTGATGACACTTATAATTGCAGTACTTCCAGAACAATTACCCTGGTAGTTCATTTTCATATTGTTGGAAATCATATTTGCATGTTATATTTCATTGAAAACGGCATGCTTTGCTCTATGCACATCTGGAAATACTCATTGAGTTTAACTTGAGAGCAAATGTGTATTTACTTCGCAGGTAAGAAAACATTTAGCTATCCTGACAGGAGAATGCATTTTAATATCACTTGCATGTGATACCACATCCCTATACAGCTGCGTTTTTCCAAGTTATAGCCAGTCCAAGTAGTGGTGGATACTGAATGCTTAGGTGTTTATTCAGGATATCAGATTCCAATGGTTATGAAGTTTTGAATTGTGCCAGAAACTTATTTGTGGTCAGGTGTTGGCCTCTGTCCTCAGATTAATTTGCTGATGTTGCCTCCTTTCAGTTAAATTATAGACTTTTTTACCAGGTGAGGTTCTAGCTCAGTACTTCCACAGAAAAAGGAAATAGATCTCACAACACTGAACAGTTGCCCTTTACTTAGCTTTTGCTACTCTTTACCCAGAAGTATGATAGAACACACCCTTTCCTTTGGCAGAGAGATGACTGAGCTTTTCATATGTAACTGAAGACACCTGGTTAATGAAGTGCCAAAAGCTGAAGTAGGAAGGACATCTCTGTAGAGGATGAAGAATAAAGATAATGGGGTGGAGCATTGGCACAGAATGAGAAGGCAGATTCCTGAGTAAAAAAAAAAAAGTTAACAGTGATGTCTGGGTGGGTGTGATTTGCCTGTATTAAAGTCAGGCTTGTAAGTTAAAACTAGAATAAACACAGCTTTTCCTGTGATGGACTTGGGCATTCTAGAAAGTCTTTTGAATAGAGTTCATCTTGTATTTTGAGGTTAAATTACCCTGCTGAAAATAATTTCTTTGTATGCTTTCTGGATATGTGGTTTAATCAGACTGTCTTGGAAAAAAGCCTGGGACTAATATGAGCATTTTCTTGACGTGATGTCTACACATTTTCACAAAAGAGGAGGAAAGGGCTGTGGTCATTCTCCTATTGGATGGGAAAGAGCTACCTAAAGCACCTTGTCAACGTTAGATTCTTCTGCATTTTCTTTACACTAGTAATGTTATTGAGGTGAATTTTTTTTAACTTAAATTCACAGCTAAAAATACTGTCCAGAGTGTGAAACAATTGTTAAATTAGCAGTTATTAATATGCAGTGATTGTAAGTCAAAATCAGGCTGGGTGTGGAAGAATTCTTAGTGCATGGACATCAGTGTTATCATCTGACCTCAGTTTTTTCCCTGTTACGTTATCTTCTAAAAGCCTTCTGCTTAACAGCTCAGTATAATGATTTATATTTCAGATAGCTCCAGGTATTTATTCTGTACACTTCTGATTCCTTCTGCTGTGCCTTGTCATCAGATAGACAAATTGCTGCCCTCTGCTAGCACTGCATGAGGCTACCCCAGTTTAACTTGTGATACGGCTAGAACTGGCAACAGGAATGGAGGTTTTGTTGTATGAGCAGAACTGGGGACTGGAGCAAAACTCCAGTATGTCCAGTGGGTAGTCACTGGATAGGAACTCATTTTGGTTGTTACCAAGCTGGGTGGCAATCATTCAGCATGTAGAAGATACCGAACTAGCTGTTCTTCCTAAGCTGTTAATGTCCGTCTTTTTAGGGACTAAATTTTAACAAAGCAGTGTGTCTTCTGTCAACGCATACTGCCTTTTTTGTGTGTTCAGGGTAAAAATGTGTGTGACCTTGGTTTAAAAAAAAAAAAGTACAAGATCAAATTCCATTGCATAAAAGTACATCTGAAAAGTTAAATAAAAATCTTTTCCTACAGATTAAGACAGCTGCCTTTCTCTTCCTTTTTAAACATTTAAACACACTCTTTACATGATGCTTAAGCTTTCAAGTCAAAGTTATGAGGTGCTTTAGCCAGGCTTGAGTCTGAGAACGAGACCCAAGCCAGGACAATAACAAAATGACACAAAGATTGACTACACTGTGCTTGCTGGATGAAGTGAAAACTGCTGAAATATAAATCTTATCCTGGGATTTCACTGCCTGCTGGAACTAATCTCATTAACTTAAAACCACCTGAGGCTTAAGGGAGATATACACTGCCATGAGAAATTATATTTATCTCATCCTAGGGGGAAATCCTTTCTCTCCCTCAGCTTACCTTACTTTTGACTGTGTCATTCTTGAATTACCAGGTCATTTCTCCCCCATGGGAAAGTTGTCATAGCTCACAGCAACGCAATTACTGTATCTGAAGTTCACTGCTGTATGAATGCTGAGATCACTGTTCAAGGTTTTTCTTCTTAAATAATTTCCTAAAGAAAACAAAGATTGGAAAAAATAATATGTTAGCAGTTTACTTAAATAAAGTTCCTCCAGAGTTGCAAGAAAAGATTCCAGAATTAAAGACATGGCATAAGGAAAACAGCTTATTGAAAATATCTAGGGGTTTATTGCTATGGTAAACCAAATACTGAGTTTTCTTTAACCAGTACAGTTTTAAGAGATTGGTTGCCTCTGATAACTGGAATGGGATTCAGAAATTTCAAATGCAAGGTTGCAGTTTTAAATCCAGTGAGCATTGCCAGTGAGAGCTGTGTAGTTGTGTGGTTGATTGCTGCACTCTTTGGAATGAGACTAGATCCCAAATCTACATTCAGTATTAAAGTCCAGCCAGTAGAAATATTCCCTTTGACATGGATTTTGGAGCAAGGCAAAATGACCCTGTTCAAGTGTCTTTTAATGTTTGTCTACTTATGCAAAAAAAAAGTCAATTTTGAGTTATCCATTAAACAGCTCAAACATAGAAGGATATTAAGAAGAAAAGTAATATTAAAGCTGAGTTAACTCTCAAAACCAAAACTATAGGCCTGATCTCTGAGGCAGTATGCAGAAAGCCTTATGCAGTGGAAGCTTTTTGTGGTGAGACTGGCCCTTGGCATACTGCTTCCAGAACAGAGCCCAGAGTACATTGTATTGTGGAGGTGGAGGTTACCTGCAGTGAAATCGAGGTGCCAGTTTCTGTGGCTAAGAGAAATGACCACTGAGCAAAACTACATGTGATTTCTGTAAAATCCAGTTCAGCAAAAGATGGTTTGCGGATTTCAATTACAAGTCTGTCAAAGTTCAACATTAATAGTGGCTTATTAGCCCTAAGTCACCATTTTAAAGACTATCCATTTAAAATGTCCTGTATTGATAGCTTCTGTATAGGGACAACAATAAATACAGTTGCAATTGCAGACCAATTAAAGTAATAAAAATGAGAATATAAGGCCCTGTTTCTGTTTCATCCTCATGGTATGAGTGGAAGCAGGATAGAAAGTTGCTTTGCGACACTGTTGTCCATCAGCATGGAGGACAAGATGAAGAAAAGGTTTATATTTTCAGAACATCCTTCTTCCTTGTTACTACAAGCAAAAGTGATGTGAGCTTCAGACCATTTGATTGGTATAACCCATATGCTGTATCAATGTTGGACCCTATTTCTTCCATGAAAGTCATGGAGTCTGGATGACAGTAGCCTCATTGAGGGCCACATGAGGATGTGCAGAGGATGTTTCCCTGTTCTTGAAAACAAGATAGGTTTACACATTTCCAGCACCTGGAAAGGCCTGTCCATCTCCTAATTTACCTCCAAAGCCACCCTGTTGTTTCAGGGAGGTTGACTGGGGGTATAGATTAGATGAAACTTGACTGAGCCATTATGATGGTAAAATTCGGTGCTTGACATTATTGATGCCTAAAACACCCTCCTTGTAATAATCAGTGAATTTATGAAGAACAGATAGGATGAAGGTCGGGTTGGGGGGGACGGTACGATGGTTAACTAGGGGTTTTTGGATTGGAAGGGTGTTACTTATTTCTATTTGGATATTGGACCTACAATTACTGCTTGATTTAGCCGTTTCTAGTAACAGATGGTTATGAACTATAATATACTTAATGTTTCCAGCAGTGTTAGTAATAGCTCAGGTCAAATTTGTGGCACAGATAATCAAGAGTGTAGTGCTCGTGTGTTGTGATTTGTTCAGAAACCTACCTGAGTTCAATGATAAATGGTACAGCAGTTTATTGGGTGAACTTTAATTTTATATGCAAGGCAATAAAATTTTGAAGTTAAGGTTGAAAAACCAAGAACAAAATGCAATGAGCACTCCAATGTTTTAATGGACTTTGTTCCCTGATATTTAACTGTCTTTGAACATTCAAGTGATCTAGTCTGTTGATGTGAATGCCCCATTAAAGATGTTTAAGGGAATACAATGAAATGGGTATGAGCAAGTAGTTAAGTGCATTCATGTGTCTGAATAAGAAACGTCCATGTAATTTACCTGGCCTATATAGTGCTAATTATGTATTGTTGTGATCTTGTCTGGATGTAAGTGAATCTGGCTAAGTGTTTTTGTTTAATTTTATTGAATAATGAATAAATCAGTGTAGGTATAAATGATTATGGATATTGTGTTGCTAAGAAGAGAGACTATAGTGATGTATGCTTGCTGAATTCTAGTGTACATTCCTTTTTAGTCCTGCATAAATAAGTGCAGTGTATTCTAGTTTATTTAGTGATGGACAGGCTGTTAATTCTTAAAATAGCTAAGGAGTAGGAACCCGACACGGTGAATGATTTATGTGTTTTCTTTGTGAGGTTGTTTCTGTTTTGTAACCTTTAAAATGCGGGTTTTATGAGTGGTATCATTAACCTTTATACTCTCTCTAGTATGTGATGTTAGTCATTATTGCTCTGCTGTGTCTCCAGATCACCTGTCTGAATTATAAAACAGCCTTCCTTGGAGCTAAATAGCAATTTTTTTCCTTTCTAGAGTAAATGCATGTTGACTTCATTGTTTTTCATTGGTGCTCCCATACTGGAGCAGAGGTCAGAATCTGGCCTTTTCTGCTTTCCATCCAAATGTGAAAGGTTGCTAGGAGTAACTGCATATTTCTAAGAATGAAATATGAAGGGTCTTTTAACTTAGGAGAATTGATATCAATCATAAGAAACTGCCAGAGAATTTGTTTTGAAGTGTACTCTATCTTTGTGAACTCAGATTGATATGCTCAATAGGTGATTTAATGTTGCGCTAGGCTTTGTTATGCTAGTTTTAAAATGTTTCAGTGAAGAGTGAATCTTCATCAAGAGAAAAATATAAGCTAATACTGAAAGTGAATCACAGTCCTTGTTTCTGTCAATTGAGACTTTTTAAAAGACCTTATATAGCAGGAAGGATTTTGCAAAAGACTTTGAAGTTACACCTTTAGTCTACATCCTCGAAGTGAAGGTGCCAAAAATGTTTCCTTTAGAAAGCTCTACCATACTCTAAATAAAGTTGTGGGCTTTTTGGAAGCAAATGAATCTACTGGAAAATAGAAGTTTGGGGCTTTTTGGAAGCAAATGAATCAAATGGAAAATAGAAGTTTTGCGTGAGCCTGTGGATTACTGCACTGGTTCTGTGAAGGTTGTCAAGCAAACTGCTTGTTACTGCTCTGTAACTCATGAAGATGACTCATCTCCTTTTTTTCTTTTTCCAAGAAATGAAAGGTCTTTACTCACAGTTTATGTAGACAGATCGTATAGCAGATTGTGGTATGATGAATTCATTGCAAGCTCCCCGAATGTGACATAGTCAGCCAGATTAAATACAGAGGTAATATGGAATTGTTTTCTGAAACACAGACTGAGCAGTATTATTGTGGATGGTTTTGGTTTTTTTAAACTCAAACTTGCTTGCCTCATGCGAAAGACTTAGGATTCAAGCTCTTCTTAGCAATGCCAGTATGAGAGTTTTTTTTAAAAAAAATACCTTACTGTTGTAATAAATGTTTTACTGATGTTAACAGAGGATAAAATACTAATTTCAGTGCAGCCTGAGGCTACCATGATATATTCACTACTGTCATCTATTTCCATTGAAAGATATATGATATAGTACTAGAAAACAAGTTTGAACAACAAAAAAAGTGTTATTGTTGGAAAGCTTGAGAATGAAATAGCTCAGATTGGAGGTATGTCAGAGTAAGCGCACTCAAGCATTAGATCTTCAAGCCAGTGGCCTCTTCCTGAAACATTTGGTATAATGCTGCATGTTGTTACAGTTATTAAAATTCCCTGTCTGCTTCTGTTCCCAAAATGATTATTCTCTCAATATTTGCAAGGCAAGTTTCATGTCATGTTACAAATTTCCCTATTTATTTTTGCAATAGAGAAAATGTGAGCATCAGAGGTTCCTGCATTGAACCCTTCCAGTAGCATAATTCCTAGAGCTGGAAGGGATGCTCTGTGGGTTTGCACACTCTCCTAATAGCAACTAAGGTCTATTTCAAGAGTCTTGTCCTCCCCTCACCACACACACTGCAACTAGACTTTTACTGAAGTAATACTATCAAGTTGAAGTTTAATTTGCTCTATGCTACTTATATGTATTTAAAATTGTGAGCAAGCTCCATACATACATGTCAGTGAGATAGTGAAGAAGGTAGAAAGAAGAGCTGTGATGCTGATTAGAGGAGGCTGAGTAGAGTTTTTCATAGGGTTAATGCTTTCTAAATTGGAGGATATAAGATTGAAAGTGAAGGGCATACTCCTTGCTGAGGGAAAGTGGTAGAGTGGTCCTAATCCAGAATCTCATTAAAGCAACTGTCAGGATTCCTCTATTTTACCATCACCTCCCCTATTCTATAAGAGTCAACTGTCGTTTTGAGTGAGCATACTGCCAAAGAGGCATTTACAAATAAATGAAAAATGTCACAATTGATTTTGCTCCTTTCAGAATACTCTGTGTCAGCTTTGTCACAAACCCTTTGTTACTCTCTTTTTCAGATCTCTTGTCTGGACATTGGAAATAACTTTGGATGGTTCTGGGCTGCTTTCTGTTGACCCAGGGTAAGCTCCCTGGATTATGACTTTTTATTAACGTTTGTGCAACAGTTAAATAACATTGACTTTTCAGTGCTTATAAAGGATGAAATGCTAGAAATTCTTACCAATTACCTGATGAATGTATATCAAAGCTGCATAATACAATCTACACTTGAGAATGCTACTAGCATAATGGATTTATTTCTTAGTTTCTTCTATAGAAGTATTTGTGAATTATGGTAATTACTTTGCAAATGTTGCATGGAAGCAGTACTAGCCACATAAAATATATATAGCTATGGTTTTTTATTTGTTTCTAAAGAATATGTACTTCTAAGTTGATAGTGTTCTTTTCTTCAGTGTTTATAATTTCTTGTTCTCTTTCAATGTATGTTATATAGTTATTATAGTGCATAATGCTGCTTGTAAACATATCGAAAGGTAAGCTGTTTTTCTTATGTATTTGCTGGCTGGGTAAGTGAACCTAATGGGCAATATTAATAAACCCCTTTTAATGCAAAAGTGTTAACATAAGAATGGATATCTGTTGGAGTTCCATTATAAGAAATACTTGAGATGGTTTAGATACAGTCAAGGATCTAAACTACTATCACTTCTAATAAAAAATGTCTTAGTTATTTTCTGCTTGAACTTCAGTTTTGTGATAGCAATCAAAAACACATGGACTGTTTTACTAAAACTGCTGTGAAAGAACTCCATTAACATGTATAGAAATGCTCATGATCCTTTAAATAGGACTTGAAGGTTTTTAATGACAGACCTAGTGCTACACTTAAGAGTAATTTTTGTCCTTTTTTCATTTTCTGTGATGTTCAAGAGTGGAACCTGCAATAGTAATAGGAAAGGAGTTTACCACTTTCCACTAAATTCAAAAAGTAAATTCGCACTGTATAGAAAGAATTGTTTTGTGACGTTTTGTATGAGTATTTCTGAAGGGATTCTTCAACAAAGATTCACACACATTTTGCAATCTGTCAAACAGCACAAAGTCTCTATTTCAGTGCACGTTATTTTTCTTCATAGCATATTTTTAAAAGTTGCTGCATTTTATCACTCTTGCTAATAACAGGTTTTTAAAAATGGAAGAACTGAAGAAAATCACATTGCTGTCATTTTTGTACTCTGGAAACTCCCAGGAAACCCAGGAAGGAATTGGCCTCTTTAAGGGAAAACAAGAACAGTTTATGGTGTCACCTGCCCTATATACAGATCTCTTTTTTCTATTCCTCTTTCATCTGGGATTGTAATGTAGCCCGATTAGCTCTACTTTTAACACAGCAGAAATTTCTTTGCATTAGTGTATGCATATTTGTCAGCTGTTTGAGCATTTTTCATGTGTTACATTCACAGCCAGCTTTTACAGTTCTGATATCTTTGGCTTAATTAAAATGAAATGTGTTGAATTTGTTTTAAAACAAATATCTAAAATAACTGTTAACTTTCCTGGAAGTTTAGAATTTTAATTTTTGTTCTTTTAACTAGAAATCAAAACTTGTTTGCTAAAACTACCAAAGAACACCCTTAACTTGTACTTTGGACACTCTCTTTTGTTTACATGTTAGTACAAACTCTCTAAGGCAATCCCTAATACTGCGTTATCAGCAGTGGGCTGCCCAACCTTGTTTTTCTTCTGTTTGTATTAGAAGAAAATCTGAGATGTGAATCTAGTACAAAGACAGAAAATGAGTTCTGGCAGTCTGAACACCGATGACATAATTTCAATAAATAAACCAGACAGTTCAAGGCTGTTGTATTTGTGTAATTAATTATTATTGTTACTGTAAACAAAGAGAGAAGAAAGGAAAACTTAGATGAAAATGAAATGGAACTCAGCACTGTCAGCTTTACGCATCCCCCAAACTCCACCCCCCCATCTGACTTTAACAATACAGTAAACTGTTTTGAGGTAAATCTAAATGGAAGTCTGTAGCATTTCAAATCTAAATGGGGCATGCACTTATGAATAAAGCAGTGCTGCGAAGGGAAATCTAGAACACTTGTAGCGCCTTGAAACAATAGCAAGGTATTGGCTAAATATGACTTGGCAGATTTGCAGAAGCTTAGACTTTCAATCACTAAACCTCTGCATATAAACATGATATTCAGTTTCATAATGTTACTGATGTTGATTTGTCCCAGCTTCTTCTATAGAGCTGGGCATACTCTGATGCAGTTATGCATATGTAAATCTCTGTATGCCAGCTGATTGCATATATGAGAATTATTTCCATATATTAGTCTGAATCATAAGATTTCTCTCAACTGCTGCATGTCCCTACAAGCAATGGATGAAATGTACTGATTAGCAAAATTACCATGAGTTAGGCAATCTCCCACTAAAGTTATACTCTAAGATCTCCATCCATCAAATAGCAAACACAGAATAATAAAAAAAAAAGAAACATACATATGAACACCACCGCTGCTTATTTAGTTCACTGAGGAACTTGCAAGTAGGGAATGAGCCTAGGAAAAGCCAAAGGGATACACAGAGCATTCGCTCCAGCGAGAACCCTTCCTGGTAGTGGGCCAAGGACAGTGCTGTACTGCTAATACAGGTTTTCAGTAAACTTATTTTCAACCAGGAGCAAGGGAATAGGGAAGTGAACTGGGAGCTGTTTCTTTCTGAATCAGTTTCTGTTCTTAAACTGTAAATGAAAATGTTAAAACTATTAAAATTTCAGTTTAACTGGTGGTGGTTGTTGTTGTTCTCCCCCCCCCGCCCCCTCCCCCCTCAGTAATTAGACTTTGCTATTGATGATGACAGTAACTTATTTGTTTGGCTCCTGAACCCAGAATATTCCTGCAACTCCTTTTCATACACAAATGTCTCTCTTCCTGTTTAAATTAATAAAGGTGCTGTATTTCTAGGTCTTGGACTTTCTGGTCTCGTATTTCAGCAAGATGAATCACAGACCCTTCCCAGTCTCCAAATACATGACTCTTCATGGTATAAGATGGCTTTTCCATATATGAAGAAAAAGTAATTGAAGAAGGGGGGAAGTAAGGGAGGATAATCTGGTCAAGTGGGGAAAGATAAGATTTGGAGGAGTTATCATTCATGAGTTTGTCAATTAGGTTGTTACAATTTCACTTTTAGAAGATCCATTTTAAAATCCTGAAGATCCTTTCTCATTAAAAGCAAGGCCTGTTTCTAGCACCTCTTCTGATTTGCACCATGTTATTCCTTGAGTGTCCATGTTATTCCATTGACTTCAGGGAGATCACTCAGGGAATAAAGAAATTGATTCTATATTCACCTTTTGGTATCTGAGGTTCTGCTCTGTGCTGCTGCTGCCTTTTAGCTGTTATAAAACATTATTATCCAACTGGTTTCCTCTGAACTGTTTTGTGTAGATGCTTTATAAATAGTATTGCTTCAAGTAGTGTAATAGAACTCATAGCAGAAAGGACATGTGAAGAAGACATGCCCACAAGACAATGCTAACAAACAATTTGCAGTTCCTCTTTGCCATGGCTAGTCAAACAGGAATAATGAGGTAAAACGCGTTTTACTCATTTTTGTTATGGCACAGTGGTCAAGCCGGAACCACTTAATTTTAGGGGGTTGGACAGGGCAAAGGAAACTGCTGATCATTTGCTTAATTGATCATTCTCTCACAGTTGCCTCTAGCTGTAATGTGTTAATGATGGTCAGAGAGATTAACCATCAGAAAATCCCCCAAACTGTACAGCAAAATACCATGAAGTAGCTTAATGGTGAAATAGTTTAATTGTTGCTTAATCAGCAGAGCAAAGATAGGGGAGGAAGCTCATGTGCTGACCCCTAAAAGAGTCTTTAGTCAAAACAGTAACTCGAAATGCATGTAGTATGATCATCTATGCATAGTATATTTGAGAGTGGAGGGAAGTGTCTTTGACTACATTTCCTCGAGTTATTATTTTAGCAAGAACATCTTGGGAATAGTTTCAACGCTCAAAAGCGTTAGCAGAACCTAATGCATTTTAATTTTTTCCCCATTAAATTGTGGTATTTGTTTAAGCAACAAATAATGATAATTGCAGCTGGATTTTTTTGCATTTACTGGAAGAAAATTGTTTGAAATTCCGTTCAGAATTGGTTCCCAAGTACATATGCCTGCATATAGATTTGAATTACTGTAAGAAAATCAATGCATTGCCATTGAGTTAGTAGTATTGGCTCTATTTGATAACCAAGTCCTTGGGCTCCTTTGAAAATTATAGCTATAATTAGTGATGGCTGAACACAACTCCTGTGACTCTTCTGTAGCTCTAGAAACAGGTTATGCTAACTTGTCGCCGATTCCAGCAGTCTTCAGTAGAGCCAAGATTTCACACGATGTCTTCATATAAAGGAAGCAAATACACCCTTCTATCCCCCACCATCTGTTGTTGGGGGTATTTCCTTATTTTCCACTGTTTTGGGGAAGAATTTGGCTCAATGTTATCGAATTAAGTATAGAGACATAATTAAGATTTTTAACATCTGTAAAAACTTGACTTGCATGCAGGAGGTAGATTGTGACAGCCTGCTATGCCATACTAAAATGACACATAAGTAGAGCAATGTTTTAATCAACAGAAATGTGTTGCTGTTTAAAGTTGATTCTCTCTATAGGGTGCCATAAAGTAATTAGAAGACCATAACATAATCATTCAGTATTGCATATTAATTCCTTAGAGGGGTGAATTTATCTTTTCTGACTGCAGTAGTGTACGACTGACCATGAAAATACCATAGAACTATAAAATGATCTGTAAAACAAAGTATAGTTTTTCTAGACTAGCATATTTATTTTACAAAACTCCTAAAAGGCTCATACTTCTAGTGATTTTTGCTTGTAGCAAACTGGAGTGAAAGTATTTGTTGTAAAATTAAAAATCAATGTGGAATGCTGGTAACTTTGCCTTAAAGAAACTGTGTGTAAAATATTTGTCCTCTGTGAGGACCGAAGACTATTAGAAAATCTGTGCCAACACAAGAAGGATCTCTTTCGTTACAGATGATGGTGACTTTTTGCAGCTAGTGTAAACTAATACACCAATAGCTGCATATTGTTAATTTAAGGATGAGAATTCTGAGCAGATTTTTCCTGGTGGTGAATGGAGAGCTAGGTTTGTCTAGTTGAGACAGTGTAACAAATTACGCCCTTGATTGGTCATTGAAAAAAAAAAAAAACCTAAGAAAACCCCGATGTTCTAAGCATGAGTTTGTAATAGAGAATTGTGTTGACTGGAAGGGGAAGGGAGCTGCCCATGGGCAGCTCTGATGGAGGAAGACTAGAAATATTATTCAGTGGGTTTGATCAGAAAAGGTTCTGTGTGCAAGCCCCTCTGAGCTGACAGGTTCCCTGGCTCATAGCAGGAGTTCTGAAACCCACGAGGACATTATTTTCGTGTGTTTTTATTGTGCCCATGTAGGACATCTTTCTGATTCCGCTATGAAGTGTATCACACTTTGAGACAGTGCAAATTACGCCCTTGATTGGTCATTGAAAAAAAAAAAAAAACCTAAGAAAACCCCGATGTTCTAAGCATGAGTTTGTAATAGAGAATTGTGTTGACTGGAAGGGGAAGGGAGCTGCCCATGGGCAGCTCTGATGGAGGAAGACTAGAAATATTATTCAGTGGGTTTGATCAGAAAAGGTTCTGTGTGCAAGCCCCTCTGAGCTGACAGGTTCCCTGGCTCATAGCAGGAGTTCTGAAACCCACGAGGACATTATTTTCGTGTGTTTTTATTGTGCCCATGTAGGACATCTTTCTGATTCCGCTATGAAGTGTATCACACTTGAAAGGTTCTTTCCAACATACCAGACTTGTGTGTTTCTGCTGTGTTTCAGTTTGTACTCAGCGTTTTAATTAATTTGGGCATTAACCCTTCCTTTACTAATATTTTCAGCAGCAGTGGTGGACGTCAGTTGTTAGCAAGGTACCTGCCTGTCATATCCCAAAGTAAGGCCCTTTTCTTGAAGAATAAACTAGATCTTGAGGTCTAGTTTGCTATGGCAAAAGCTTTAGGAATGTCCAACAAAAATTTAGAAGTCCAATTAAGGAAACATTGAATTTAAGCCCGGCCTTGACTACCTCGCTCAGTTTGATACTTCCATGGTCTTGCAGATGGTTACTTGCCTTTAGCACAGAGAAGGGTATGAGTGGCTCCATACATGCAAATTAGAACTAATGACCCTTCTGTGTGACACTGCAGTCAGCCTTTGGTTTCAAGCAAGGTGGCATAATCGCTGTTTGTTAATTGATAAATATCTAGAGTAGTGTGCAGAACAATTTTTCAAAACAGCCAAGGTATGTATGATCATTATTTCTCACATGTATATTGAAAAATTAAAGAAAATATTGAAGCTTAAATAGATGCTTCTGACGCTGCTGTAGTTCAGGGAGGAGGTGTACTATTTAGCAGCTTCATGGCATTCTTGTTATACTTAATTATTCTTTAGGGCTATGCTGTTCTAAATATAGCACATCTGAGTTCAAAAGCGAGTGTTTCCTATACCTTGAGACCTATGAAGGAGATGATCTTGGAAGAGTTTTGACATTTGTTTCAATGGAAGCAGGATCAAGCACAAATGCTAGGTTAGCAGGAATGACATTTAGAAGTGATCAGCAATACTGAACGGTGATCAGTAAATCGAGCTGTTCAAGCTGTTTAGTTAAGACTCCTTTATGTAATGTTTTGTCAATTCTGTAGATTTGGGGTTTTTTATTAGAAAGAATATGGCTATACCTGTATGAATAAACCATCCTCATCCTGGTGATGTCGATGACAAAGCTCTGATGGATTTCAGCAACATTATGAATCGATCTGGTGGAGATTCAGTTTATGTGTATAGATAGAGTATTGGTCAAAGAAAAATATTTCACAGTCCTAGTATGAACACTTTCATTGCTCTAAGGTATCTCAATGCATTACGGAAAGGAGCTCACCTCCACCAAGATAAATATTTTGCAATGGTTTTGTTTTCACAAAAGCTAAAGCCATAATCAAGAAATGATGACCCAATTTTTGATTAAAAAAACAAATCACCCCAGCTCCCTTCCCCCAACAAAACATCTGCCCAGCAAATAAATAATACTGTAATTAAAGTAACTGAGGTTTCAGCTTCAACAAGGAGGATATCCAATATGTGAGGCTTGCAGAAAATGGAACTTAAAAGCCTGAGGTGTCAATGCATTGGTTAGAGACAGGATTGAGGGACTTGAAAGTAGGCAGGTCCAGCTTTTTGGGAAGCTTCTCCTTGAGGGTTGAGTATTCCTGTTGTTTTCACCTCCGGTCCTCCAAGTCCACCTGTGCCTTCTATCAAAATCAGCTATGCCTGCTGTTTTCTTAAAACACTGTACTGGGAGTTGCTGACTTTGTTACTGCAGACCTTGCGGATTTGCTGCAAGTTCACTGAGTAACATTTATTACAAGCTTTATATTAGCTCTTACTTTTATAAAGTATGACTCCTTCAGGTAAATAGGATTCTTTATCCTAGATAGTACTATCACTGTTTTAGTCAACACCTGTATGATGAATATCTTCCAGAAAAAGATAGATTGGATTTCAGAAGTACAATTTCATGAGCTCAGTTTACCTCATCTGAAAGAGAATTTTGTTGGTGCATCAGTTTAGATGACACTTCTCCATGTTCCCCCATTTACAACGTGCTGTGCTAAGAATAAGTAAATGTGCTCTTTCTTTTTTTTTTTCCTTTACAATGTAAGTAATAAACACCTTCTATTCCTTTCTGGACCTCCTAAAGCTTATTCAGTCCATTTTCTTTGCTTTTCTACTTCTATGTTCACTTCTTCATTTATCCATTAGTTCCCTTCCTCTTAATACACACAAAAATCTGCCTAGTAGCTACATGTTGAGACACAACGCGTAGAAATAAAGGAAATGGTGGGGGCAGGACTGAAGTGGCTGGCAGAGACAGAGCAGAAAACAGGGGATGTGGCCCTTTGCATTTTAGTGTTGAATAGTTTGGTGGTTCTGCAATGTTTGTAAGAATACATTTGCAATAAGAAGTGCAAGAGCCTTGTTTTATAGCTTTTATAGCAAAATTAGTTCCTTCAACCAAATGTGAGAAGCCCGCTACCTTTCTTTTTCCTGGTGTTTTTCATTCATGTTTTTCCTACACCTTAGAATCAGCTGAAGCTTGACAAATGCAGGTGTTCTTACGACTTGTCTTCAAGCTATACTTCAGATTTTTCTCTTGCCTCCCTTTGCAATAAGAAATATCTGTCCAAATGTTTTTATAGTTTCTTTATGACAGGCATTTCAGATACCTACTGCTGAATAAATAAAACCGCCTTCCTAGCTTAAGGAGCCTGGGATGTTTTTTCAGTTGTTTTTAAAAATCTGTTGCAGTACAGAATGTAGTTGGTTGTCATAGTAAAGAAGATGGTCTGGCATTGAAATGAGAACATAATTAAAATTATTTTTACTTTTCTCAGGACTTGGAACAAACTGTTACTTAAACCTTTTCTTAGAGGTATTACACCTAACAAGTTCTCTTGAGAGAGATGGTGGCAAAGCAGCTAAGCTATCAACAAAAGTACCGAATGGCTGCATTCCCCGGGGTTTGCTTAAATTTGAAAGTAGATAGGAACTGTGAAGAAATACAACACGATCTGGTAAAGAAGCTGCAGCATAACTCCGGTGGCCTCAGACACAGTAATGTACCAGTATAAAAATCTCATATTAACCTGGAATATAGGCAACATCATAAAACACCCTAAAGTTGCTTAGGTTACCTTTGTCCTTGATGCATCATTTTCAATGTCTTGTGATGTTGAGATCAGTTTACGCTGTAAACTCTATGGAATGGAAACCAGGTGTCTCTACCTGCTGTGGAAAAGGCTCAGTGAACCTTTTCTGGGCTGTCTGTGTTAGATTATGACATGCTAAATGCAAAATGACCACTGAGCTGAAACAGCAGTCAAATGGTGTTATGTTCTTGGTCTTAATTTTATGGCAGGTTAAGGTTCACTAAGCCACTGAAGCCACTCGCGGTCTGAGGTTTTCTTTCCCTGCCCACATCAATGTACATGATGGAGTCGTAACTGGTCGTCTAGGATTTGAAGCAAGAGGAGGGGAGAACAGTAATTATTGGGTGTTTCAAATGTTTCCTATGCCCCTTTTTTTTTTTAATCTGGAATGCTTGTTAGTCCGTGCAATTTTTTTTTTAATTGTAATCCTTTCTCAGAATTTGTGAATGCCTTCCAGTACAGGATCAGTAGTAATGGTTTTGCAGAGTCACAGCCCTTCTCTTTCCACTTCTGAAACTTAGATTGAGATGTAGCAATTGTTTTGTTTGTTGTTTTGAGGAGGAGCTTGATACAGGGTTCATGGCGAAATAGATGTTTTCCAAAAAGTAGTGTTTTACCTGATTACTTTTGCTGGCTTTCAGTGGATTCTGGAAGATGATACCCTAAGCAGATCCTCTTAACTAAGAAAGAATTCAGCTCTTCATTGAATTATCCAGAGACCTCAATCTGTATTATTATATTACATTCTCAAAAAGGAGCACAGTGATGTGGTGATTCGTAGACTTGGACAACAGCTTTGAAGCAGCAGGGGACAAATCTGTTTATTGCTGTATGCAGCTGTACATCTCTCTCTTACTTAGTGGTACACAGTGCTCCAAGTGCTCTGACAGGATGGCAGAGCATCAGGGAGAACTTACTCACCGAGGCTCTGATAAACCTAACCTCACGGTATTTCTGCTTCAAGTTAGTGGGGGATAGAGAAAATTTGGTTTGGAAGTCAGGATGGCACGAGTTTGTGGTTCTCTGCTTGAGTAGTATGCTAAGGCAGTCCTGTGGGAATAGCACGAGCTAATACGACGCTCCGGCTCCTAGGCAGGGCTGGTTACAGCTGCCTGGCTCAGACCGCAGCCTCGAGAGCAGGGTTCTTGCAGCTACATGAGTTGTCTTGCCAGTAGTGAGCTGGTTACTAGTTGGTAAGTAGTCGGTTACCATTTGACTTTCAGTAAGAGCAACACTTCCAAGGACCTCAGTTGCAATGTTATCTAGGTGCCTAGTAGCATTTTTCAAAACTGCTAACAAGCTTAAATGCTAAACTTCCCTTGAACCACCTGATCCTTGTAAACCTTTGGAGCTAGGTAGCAGACCACTCTAGATGTTTTGGGGAAATCCTATCGAATATCTGTCTCCATTATTATGCATTCACACACATTTGAAAATCTGGGATCAGGTTTTTGGTGTCTTACCTATTGGACAATTGTGAGAATTTTAATTTGCAAGAATAGGTCTACATTACATAGTGTCCCCAAGGTCATGAAGCTTAAAGTTCTGATTGAACTGTAGAATTCCTTGAGAAAACGGATTTTTTAAAATTATTATTTATTACAATCTTTTTTTTTAAATATTAAGGCACATTTTCTTTTACCTTCTAGACTTCTTGATGTCTTCATTGGAGCGGAGACGGTCTATTGTGAGAGGGATTGCAGAACATCCCACATTGACATTCTGATCGCATTGTTTCAGTTCATACACAGGTGTGCACATACATGCAGCAGGGACCCTACTACAAACAATTTTGGCTTATCAGAAAAGGTGTATCTACAACTTTGCTTGAAATGTCTCTGTGATTCGGGGACCTGTGCTGGTTAGTATCTTCTGCATTAGTCTGTATATGTGTATATGCAAGAATGGGATGCTGCCAGATTGCTTTGCTGTGCTAAATATTAAATTATCAGATATGTCTTTTTAAAGTAGTGTGTTATTGGGGTCAGCTCAAGAAATTAAAGATGAAGGGTTACAAAGCTGTCTTCACAGGCTCTATTGCCTCCTTGAAAATAGAATTTAATAATTACTTGATGTGCGTGTGTGTGTGTGCCTGTGTCCAATTATTATCTGACAATAATGTTTGTTTAAAAAAATCCCAACAAAACAAAAAAAATCAACCTTAATGAAACAGTTTTAACATCTGAGTGAAATACAGAGAATGATGAGTATCAGTGTAAAAGATTGTGTTGCATGCAGGTTCCAGTCAGTTTACATTGTCTGGCTTTTTTCAAAACTTAAGTCATGTTGAAGACTTTAAGGTGCCTTGTTTTTAGCCAAACACATGAAAGAAATAGTGAGCGAGTGCAACAAGGAGCTCAGATAAATATAAAAGTGTTGCCTCTTCTGGCAATTGAGGCATGTATATTTAGTAGGAGCTCAGGAGTAGACAGTGAGCAGGCATGCTTGTGTTCAGTTTCAGCCTTCTTTCTAGCCAGAGCAATAATAATTTGCAAGTTTACAGGGATAACTTTTCTTAAGGCTGTTGGTGGTTCTTGTGTCATGTCTTCTGGTCAAAAAAAAGTAAGCTGGAGTCAGTAGTATCATAAGGCTTTAAATGGGGACAGACTGCTGAAAGAGTGCTCTGTTACTCAGGAAGTCATGTAGGCATCATTAGCTAGTAACCCCTAAGCTGCAGCCTAAATCTACAGCTTCTGTATTGCACCACTCAAAATGTAGACTCAGCCCTGATGTGAAAGACAGGAAATGTGGATCAGATTTCATATGATGCCTTTTAATTCCTTTTCTAATAGAAAACTAGTGAAATGAATGGTACCTGAATAAAGAAGCAACTAACACCTCCTAGAAATACGGATGGTTTTATTAAGGAGCATATGTATGTATACGCAGGTGTATTTTTCGTGTACCTGTAGGCAAAAAACCCTTTTTTGTTTCTGTGAAGGTCAGTCTGGAATGATTAATTTAGAAAAGAAATGATCTAATTCCAGTATTACCTACTGAAACAATGAAGCTTTATAGTCCATTAGTTTTGTATGTAAGACTCCTATAACAATATAATTTTCATGACCATATTAGAATGTCATTAGTGTGTTTAGTAACTACTCTTCTATGATCCATTAATTATAATAGATGAAATTAGATATGAATGGAACTTATATTCTGAATTCTAAAAGGCTAACTTTATTTGCAATAACTGTAAGTGTGTAATCCTCAGGTTCTGGTCTTAAAGTATCTTATTTGATGATGTAACAAAATTGGTGATTCCAATGTCTTAAAAAATTAGCATCGATAAAATCCAATGCATGTTTAATTGTAAAGATTTTATTTCAGAACAACCCCTTTTGTTGGTGCTATATTGCATTAGTGTGCTGTGTTGCAACAAATCAATATGGATTTAAATGAAATAATCTGCTGCATCCTGCAATAGCAGGGAATTACTATGATACTAGTTTAAGTCTTTTCCTATTCACAGCATAGTTGGTCACCTCTAATGAGTTTACTTCTAACTTGAATCAGTATAACCAAAAGTAAAATCAGGTTCCTAAGCAGGTTCTCTTTGTTAAAGAAATAAATACGCATGGTAATTTTGGTATCATTTCTGGTCAACCATGGCAATTAAACTGTAGGTTCTTTCCTCCTCCACCCTCAAACTTGCATATGGGTAGGAGACAAACTGAGACCAACTCTTGCCCGTTTCAGAGAGGACAGTAAAGCAAAACCACATAAATAGATGGCATAGTGGCATGTTCACTGGGGTTGTGATAGCGGCTCTAGAATTTTGATACTGCTATCTAAAGCAGTCTTAAAATTTTAAATTGATGACCTTTCCTGTCTACATGTGAGTTTCTGAATTTCCGTTTTGTAGGAAGGCAAACAACCCCCGTATG
Organism: Aptenodytes forsteri; assembly: GCF_000699145.1. Lineage (NCBI taxonomy): Eukaryota > Metazoa > Chordata > Aves > Sphenisciformes > Spheniscidae > Aptenodytes > Aptenodytes forsteri. The sequence goes on from NW_008796193.1 coordinate 4,676,738, forward strand.
CTTAGTTGCCTCTTTCTTCCTGTTGTTGGTTCTTTACATAACAGAAATTTTTAGACCTGTCTACACTGCGGCACAATAGAAAATGGGAAAGAGTTAATTTTTCCCTTCACTCAACTTCCTTTTGCAGGGTCTGCCACGTGAGGACACAAGCAGAAGTTTCCGATGCCTGTCACTTTTTCTGTTGCATTTCATTAATCTTAGGGGGGTTAAATTGATGTTACAATTTGTGGTAGTCTGCATTAGAATCAGGTTCATTTACAATTGATTTCTAAGTTTGGTTTGGCTTGATTATTTTGTTTGTTTCGTGGTTTGAGTGAAGCTTGAAAGAAGGCATCACAACAGAAGATGCATGGAAGATATTAGCAGAAAAAGTGAAATTTTGTGTTGAAGCTCTTGTTGCTTTGAAGTTCAATAAAAGTGAACAGTAGAGGCAAACTATTACTTAATAGTATCTCTTGCATCTTTAACATTTCAAATTAAAATGTTTTGCATCTTTCCCAAAAATCCAGATAGCAAAAACTACTTGTGGTGTTATTACGGCTGTGAATGTTAACTAACTTACGTTTCTTATACTTTAATGGGAGTTGCACAATTTATCTGAATAAAGCTATTGGTTTATTTGATATCGCTTTCCATGACCACCCAATCCAATGACAAAACTCTTAATTGATTTCTGCAGGAGATGCAGTTGGCCTGGAGTAAACCTGGTGAGTCTATAGGTACTGTGTTGTAGAAAGATGGCTTGATGTTCAGTGCACTGCCCAATTGCACAAAATAGGGTTTTCTGTAGGCACTGTAGATGTGCACACTTTATTCCGCCGACTGCATGTTTCTGTTTTTACTGGAAGTGTTATTCTGGATGCTTTGCTCTAAAAGGTTTCTCTTTTTCTCACAATCAGCACATTCATTTTTTTCCCACTACTCTCTCATATCCCTTGTGTTTCTAATTAACATTTCAAAACCACTGCCTGTCCTCCGTTCTGAATAATCTGTGCTTGTTTGCATTCCGGTAGCACACCTCTACTGTGAATGCAACACCAATTAATATTATTTTCAGTAGTTAAAAATAAATAGTTTTCATGTATGGGTTTATTCTCAAACCATAATATATTCACTAGTTTTTATCTGACAGGCCTTGAGTCCTAAGAGCTGGATTAAGCAAAAGTTTTAAACTCTATTTAGGCTGAGTAAGCAGGTATCTTTATCTAATCAGTTAAACAGACTGTGCTTCTTTATAGCTTTCTACAGGAGTAAAGAATGAAAAAAGGCAAGCAGTAAGTAAATATCTCAAAAGATATCTATTATTCGTTAAAATGTGCTTCACCTAGAAAAATATTCTTAATCTGCAGATTTCCTGTTTGCTCTTAGGTTACCAAACCATAGGTGAATATGAATTTCAAAGGCAAAGCTTAATCACTGAAAATAATTTGCTGCCTTTTGCTTGCAATTTTACTGTACTGATTTTTTTTCTCTTAAACTTGATCATTTAAAGTAATTGCAGTAATGAAATAAGGGATAAGGTAAAGGCAAATTATAGCTAAATGCTTTGAAAAATAAAAGCTTTAGGACTTAAAATTTGCTTTCAGAATTTTCAGAGCCATCTAATTTCCTCAGTAAAATGTCTCTTTAGCATACACTCACCCTTATTTTAAAAAAAGCAGAACTATTTGTCTTTTCTGAGTAGGAGTAAGATCAAACTTAACCAAGAATGCATTGGAATAATCAAGATGCAAAGCAGAGATATTATATGTAAACATGTTTATGCCTATAATATAATGAAAAAAGGGAGACTTTTTTGTTGGTTTTTTTTTTTGGCAGAAGACAGCAGGCTAACAGAAGCAAAATAAAAGACATTTTTTCAGGTGAATTCTTTTGTCTGCCTGTCAGAGACTTCCTTTGAATGTTAACTTAGGTGTTTCTGATCCAGGAAAGACTTTCGGTAATATAATTTAAGCATTATCTTAGTTTCTTGCTCTCATGCTTGGTTTGATCATCTCTTACCATGAGCAAGACTAGAACATATGGAGATACGTGGCAGCCTGTCTGAGGACACTTAGTTAGTTTATGGCTCAGTAAACACCCAAAATGAGAGAGATGGCAGGGTGGTCCTCTTCATGAGAGCCATGAAACACAACTGTCCAAAGCTACTGTACTTGGAAGTTAATGAACAGAACCATGTAAGTAATTCTGACTATATGAGGTCAGTGTCACCTTGTTCCCTGTTACCAAGCGCTGATAGATCTTTAAGCTTAATACCTTTTGTTTCTCAACTGTGCAATTGCATGACATAAGTATGGTGTCTGTAGTTCTATTTCAGAACATGCAACTGATTTTGTAACTTAAAATAAAACCAAATTCCCGCACTTGGAATTTTACAAATGTATCAGTGGTGTTTTCTTTTTTTAGAAAAAATAAGGTATTTAAATGTATACTAGAGCTGACCCCTGAAATAAGTACATCACAAAACTCCCCTTCATGAAAACTGTTCATGAGACTCTCGAAATTGCATCTTCTTTGATATCTATGTTAAGAAGTGTGATGCTATAATTTGACAAGCTTAAACACAGTGTTATTGCAGCTCAGAGATCAATAATTCTGTGACGAGGGATCTCACAGTATATCTTTGGTAGTCAGTAGTATTCAACACTTACTGCTTTTGCTGTACATTATTTATTTGTGGATAAATTAGCCAGCTTTACAGAACTTGCTTGATAGTTGTAAGCGTCTCATTGTGTTTCCTTTTGCACAGAAGGAAAATTTGGGTCTAATATCAGGCCTCAGAACTGACAGGAAGTAATAATTATCTTTTGAAATTGAGAGGATTTATCAAATGCTTGAACCTTAGGAATCAAGGTGGAAATTTGACCTATGTACTAAATGTATGGAGGAAATTAGTCCACTGGTTTTGTGAATCTGAGGGTCACAGCTACAGATAGAGAAATTCAAAACACTAAGTTAACCAAATTATGGTGTTGCTGTTGGTTTAAATATTTAAATCAACATTGCATATCACTCTAAAAGATGTGATCTAGCTCAGCTAGATGCTTGTGGGCTCGATGCAGAAATCAGTGAGTTAAATTCTTTGGCCTGTGCAATGTAGAAGGTCAGTCTGGGTGATCACAATTGCCCTCTATAAATGCTGTTTGTCAAAAACGAACATTCAGCTGAATGCATTTGAAGAAGCACGAAACAGCATTTATTAGAAATGAGATGTTAATAGATTACATGGGTTGGAATAAGCAGATAATTGTGAAACTCTGCAATTAGACTGGATGGATAAATTGAATGGCTTTAGGAAGCTGATGGAAAAAAATGCTGGTTTCACGTAAGCTTGAAAGTAACATTGATTTATCTTTTTAAACCAAAAAAAAATCTTCTCAAACTTTAACACATACATAGAATTGACTGTGGTAATTATGACTGAGATTTGCAAAACTCTGTCTCTTTGCTTCCATATATATTTAGTATACAAAACAGGACTCCATGCGTACAGTTTTTGTTTGAGCCCCAGCGTGCTTAAAGAACCTGGTTGCCTGGGGAAGAGCAAAAGGGAAGGGTTAGGAAAGGCAAGGTTAAGGAATCTGAAAACAGGCTCCCAAATGCATACCACGAAGTCTGAATGTGCCCGTGCCCATGCAAACACACCTGCACTTAGTTTGTTTTATGTACTGTTGCACCTGTGTGGAGTCGTGACAATAAAACAAATCTTTATATTGGCTATTTGTTTTCTGAAGGGTTTCTGATACCTGTGAATTCAAAACTTATGTGGTAACCTTTGGGAGTAGTTTAGTGAGCTAAGAAAAACTTTTAGTGCTCAGAAAGGCCATGATTAAATCCTTAGCGATATTAGTGTTACATGGAAAATGCTGAAGTCAAACAAAGTGGCAGTCTCTGCTGTCTTGATCATGAAAAAATAATTGCAAATAAGTATAAATGCAAATGCTTTTAAATCAAATGGGCATTCTTTAATATGCAGCATATTTGTCTTATTTTCTGGGTACTTTCGCTATTCCTCTTGGTGATACTTAGAGGTGAAATGTACTGCTAGTCTGATAGGACATTACTTCCCATCTTCTCCCTCAAAATATCCATAAACAAAACAGTGAGTGGCTTAGGAAAATGTAATTTTGTGCACTGGTTAGTGACTCTGAATAATACGTTTTAACCTTAGATAAGCTGGGAGTTTAGATTAAGTTTTAAGAATATTTTAATTTTTTTAATTAGTGGCATAATTCTACTGTTTGACTTATTCTTATGAACTGCTGGTCTTTGTCTCGTTGCTTTCCATGTAGCTCCATGTGGGAAGCAGCTGTCTATTCAAACAAAAACAAGCTTACAGGAGTAGTGTCTTGATTTGTATAGGAAATATACTGGGTTGCCTGTCCTGAACCCTAATCGCCTTAAAATATGTCAGAATTTAGTACTGACTTTTCCCATACCTGGAAATATTTAAACAGATGCCCATGGGAAAATTGAACAGAGTAAAGCAGATTGAATCAGGTTTAAGAATTCATGACCTTTCTGTCCTACATATCAAATTCATTTTTCTCAAATGCTGTTCATATTGTGCTGCATATTAATTGCATATCGCGTATTCTTTATTCATAATATACCACTGACAATAACATAAAATTACATTTTTAATTCCCAATGATACCTTAATTTAATGTTTCATTTACTTCTCCTTTAACTAATCTTCTGTCCTCTGAACAAATTTGATTAAAATCGTTGCATTTATTAAAAAGAAATGGGCTAAAATATATCAGTTTGGTCCCGCAAGGAGCCAGTATTAAAAATTCTTTTCTGTGATACGCCTTTTGTTGCATGGCAGATTTTAGGGAACGAGATGGCTGATTAAAGCTCAGAAACAGCTAGGATATTGAAAAGTGGAAGAAATTATCTGCTTTAGTTACTGCTTTCTCATTTTCCAGGTAAGCTATTCTACCTTCTCCTTTCTCTTGTCTCCTGAAGCTCTAGTAATTATGAATTTGTGAGATTTGGGATGGGATGTGGGAGAGTGAGGAGTGATTTCAGGTGATCTGTTCTGCTTACCTCTTTTTTCCTAGTGCTGTTTGGCAGGAGACCGTCTTTCAGCCTTCGCCGGCTGTCAGGCAAGTGATGAGGAGAACTCACTCTGGGCTCGCTTCCCTTTTGTGTATGTCAGGCTGAACGGAGTCAGTGACATGATCTTCAGGACGGGATAATGCAGCCATGTAAATGCTCCTGCTGCTGCAATTTGATACTATCTCCTGGTCAAAAGAGGCTTTCTCATTTGTGACTCCAAAGCAACCAGTAAAGCCTTGTATGTGTTCCGGCATGGGATGAAGGCTCTTAAGGTTAAATGTTCTCCTTTCACTGTATAAATGGAATCGTGGAGCTATTTCACCGGCACGCAGCAAGTTTTTAATGTTTAGACCTTGTTTCTTTCACGGAAGTGAAGATATATTGCAGTGCTATCTAGATGAATTGCTACAACTGTGAATGTCAGTCTTGCCATTTTTATGATGCAGTCAGTATGTCACACTTCACTTATGCCAACATACATAGTTCTTGAAATCTTGCAGTGCAAGCTTACAAAGTGGTTCTGAATGGATGCCTCAAAATCCTCACTTTGAAGCTTTTAGGAAAAAGGGAAAACTGGATGGACTAGAAAGTTCATAAATGTGCATTGATTCTTGATGGAGGTTATTTACTGATAAAGCATGTCTTATTTGGTCTTTTGTGTTTGTACAAGACAAAAATCTTAAGTTTGTGTTTACATTTAGAAGTTGAATTAATCTCTTGTAATTTGTAACTTTATGCTTATTTTGTTAGTTTGGCTTTGATTAAATTGTTAGTGGTTTAACCTTCTTAATTTTCTATTGAATTATGTGATTATCTTTGCCCATTTGGTGTTATGCATTTCTGTGTGATTAGGATGTTGTAATCTTCCTGTTTCTTGGTCTGTGAGATTGAGTTAATGATACCTTCTTAGGAAGTATAATATAACATTGTTAACTGATTGGCTAAACTGATAGGGAGAAATTAACTTACCTGTAACATTTAAGCATAGGTCTTCTCCAAAACTAACATTTTCAAAAGAAAAGTGTTTCTTTATATACTTGCATTTATTTTTATGGTTGTCCCTCTCTCTTCTCATTGTATGGCTGATTAACTGTATTCAGAAACATGATTTGCTGCTCATATAGTGACAGAGCTTTTTTGGAAGTGTGAGTTAATGAAATCTAGTGCTGTCTGTGCTGGCTTTTTTAGGTCCTTTGAGCACCCATTAAGTAGGTTAGCTGCTCACTTGTTCGGCACTTTCAACAGTGTGAATTAGCAAACATCTACCTTTACTGTATGCACCTATTTCTTATATTCATTCTAATTTTCATTCGTGATTAGTTTTATCTCCTTCTGCCCCCCTGCCTTGATTCTGCAAATTCACAATGTTAATTTTGTGATGCCACAACTTAGTACAGTATCCCCACAGTATTAGGCATCATCAACAATACAGCTGTTTCTTGGTCACAAATGTAAAAGCTTATTTTCTGAAGTCCAGTGCACCTCTGTCCGTCCTTCAGTAAGGAAGGAGCTGATTGTGTCAGAGCTGTGGCAATTTGATGGCTCAGCTGGGAGGCAAAATTAACTGCGCAGGGCCCATGCGTGTGTGTATCCGTCTTTTGAGGAATTGTGTGGGATTTAAACTATGTACAAGTTTTCTGTCCATGAATGAACTTCAGCCATGGGGAATGGCTCTCGGCTCCAGTGATGAGGCACTTTTTTCTTTTTTTTTTATTTTAGGAAGATTCTTGGCTTGTGTTTGTAGATGTATGTCTATTTGTGTGTAGAAGAGTAATACATAGTAATTGTTTTGTCAGACCTCATCTGTAACATGTAGATTCCTTACTGTAGACAAAGTGAAAATTTTGTTACTCTTCTACAGTGTGCAGGAAATAATATAGAAATATCCATTGGCTGTTCAGAAGTGGGGAAGGTCTTTGAGAAATGAGGTAACATGCTGAAGTTTCCTTTTTTTTTAATTTTAGTTGTAGCAATCATAAACTCCTAAAATTTAATAAATGTCAAACAGAAGCCTAGATAACAATGCTTCTAGCTGAATTTTATTCATTTGGGCTTTTTCCTTTCTTGCTAACGTTTCAATAATTGTAGCTTCTAGTGCTTTTGTGAGGAAGAACATTTCAGGAAATGTGTATGTTTTTCCTTGCAAACTAGTGTGGGAAAGAACTGCCTTTGGGATACTGGGACCATTTCGTTGTCTAGAAAATAGTGTGTCAAAGTACTTGTATCACATCCAGTGATAACCTCATAGCATTTTTGAGATTGAAGGGACTGCGCCTAAGAAGTGGCACTGCTTCATGCTATCTGACGGTTTAGTAGTGGGCCCTAGATGTAAAGCAAGAGGTGGCAGGAACAAGCAAGCAAAATTGGCATTTGTACAACATAGGTAGCCTTGCCTCTATCCACTTATTTTCTGTCACATACACAGTTCTCTTCTCATCCTTGTCTGACAACCCTTTATAACTTGACTCAGTCTGTATTATTACTTTCATTTCTTGCTATTACTTCATTCCTCCTTAAGATTCTTTTTTTAAAACTTTGAGTAAGAAATCTGTCTGAAGGGAAATATGGGTTTTGTATTGACTACAGGTGGTGATTTGGCACTTCAAACTTATGCTTTTATGTTTCTTTTGCAGAGCTCTTCTGATCCAATCTGTCGAGTGTTTCTTTTGCAATTTGCATAGATCTTCAGTTTGCACATCTGCATGTGGTAATGGTTGCCAGTGTTAATAAGTTAAGAATGGGTCAAGAGAGTTGCTTTAAAATGCGTATTTTTTTTAATGGTGCTTATTTTCAGACTAGGCATCAACTCTTTTGTGAATGACAAATCGGTTACTCATTAATGTCACATGCAGAAAATCATGCATATATCAGTGTTTGACAATATCTGTTTTTAAATAATTTTACAAAAAGTTCATAAATAATTTTGGCATGGTTTTATGAGCATAAACCCTTGGTAGTACTACTGCCTTAAGATACTTCATTCCAAAAGGAGAACTGTTTAAGTGGTACTCATTTCTGGCCGCCCCCCCTCCTAAGTGAATCATCATAGACAATCTCCATGGATTAAAAACAGAGTTACAGTAATGAAGTTTTTATCACTACGTAGTTGCCCTCTGGGTGCCCCAACTTAACTGTTGGTCCTGGATGAACTCTTTTGCTGAATACAAAATACTGTCTTGCAGTCATTTTTCTTGTCATTTTTCTTGTATGGTTATCGATTGTGGAGACTAGAACTCATAAATAACCTTCATTACCATTATACTAACAATATATTTACAGGCATTTGAAATTTGATAACACTTTGTTTTTAAGCGATACCAAGTAAAACTATATTCTCAAACTTAGTAAGTAACCTTCAATAAAGTTCAGATGGGCGTAGCTTCCTAATTTTCATTTGTATACTCAATGTGTTAAAAAGATTTAAAAAGAAGAAATATTCCAAACTAGTAGCATTTCTAGGTATTTCATTGTCCTCCATATCAGACTGTGAGTTGATTGCAATAATCCAATGATTATAGATCAATAGCCTGCTTATATGCATTCTGAGAAACACTCCTTGACAGTATATTCTTAATAAAGGCTTAAATATTTGTGAGTATTACAGGAAAATCTACAGTACTTGGCTTAGTCCAGTTTAGGCCCCTATTTTTACAAGGTGTTATAAACAGTAGAGAAATTCCATCACATGTAGAGCTTCTTTTCTAAGTACACCAGGCAGGTAAAGGGTATGATCAGAAGCAGAAGAGAATACAGACCCACCTATGTTTGTCTGGCAGGCCATTGAAAAAAAAACCCCAACAGGTTTCTGGATGTGAGTTAGTTGGGCAGTGATGCTGCTATATGTATTATGTTAACATCAGGAGGCCTTTATTGAGGACCTGATCTCTACTGTACTTTATTGCCAAGAATCATTCCATAAAAAGACATTTTATGTCTTTGTCCAAAATAACTCACATATTAGCTTTGATGAGGTGCAGCAGGCTGATGGAACAGAAAATGATGTTATGAATGCTATGGTAGTGCAATATAGTAGTAGAGTTATAAATGAAATAAATTTGGTTTAGGTTGCATAATAGATAGGGCTAGATCAACACCTGTGCATCAGATAAAACTGCCTGGCTTCTGTCCAAAGTAGTTTGTTTCATAGTTCTTGACTGATGATTTTGAACAACTTTCATTTGAGTTTCAGGTAATTGACAAGTTTATAGCAGAATATGCACCTTTCTGGTTACAGTTGTTCAGTGTTAATATCAATGTGGTTTTGCAGGGTCAATGCTGATGAATGAAAAACATTCATTTCTCTTCTATTGTGAGGAGGAGTAGAATTTTAAGGCCACGTTTCTCTGTGTAGAAGGATGGTATATATCCTAAATAAGTAGACTCTGTATATCCAGAACTCTGGATAATGAGAGCTTTGGTGTGTAAGCACCAGTGGGGAAAGAAGTAGCTTTTTGGAAGTCTTTGTTAGTGAGTACACATGTGCTGAAAGATAATAAATGATAGCCTTTTTGATGGGGCTAGAAGAAATACCCAGATGAAAGCTTTTCTGTTATAGAACAGATGCATCAGGTTGGTTCTTTAGCTGGTATAATTTGACATATTGATGACATGGATTACACTAGCTAATGACCTGGAGATTATTCAGGGGTTTGCATGCTGTCTTTTTCAGAAAATATGAAGGGGAAGTCAGAGACCACTTAATTAAAAGATGTAAAACACTGAGTAAAAAGGAGGATAATGTAGTTAAAATATGAAGATGAAAGAATAACATTTTAACCATACTGCCTTGTAGTAAGATTACATTATACTGCCAGTGTATTGGAGGAAACCATATGCCTGCTGTCTGAGACTGCAGCGTGGAGATGTATGGGAATCTCACCATGCACCACTCTACTGGTCGCTTATCTATTCTAGTGTGACAAATAATTCTGCTCAGCTTGTCAGCAGTGACAGTTGAGACTTTTTGCTTAGATGCCTTGACAGTGCTTGTATTAAGCAGCCAGGGCCATACACTCCATTAAGTTTTTGTAAAATGAACTGTCTGCTACTTGCTGTCTCGCTGATACTGGCAGCATTTGTGAGCTATAATCCTCTCCAGCTGCAGGCTGCCTGAGCGAGTGGCTTCAGCCACCTGACAGGTAGAGAGTCAGGATGTTTTTAGTGGAGTCTTCGGGGCACAATATTTCCTTAGATAGACAAGATGGGATTCCACTGACAGCGAATGTTTTAAAAGATGGTCAAAGTATATCGCGGAAGACGACCAACTTCTCTGAAACGAAAATAGACAAAAAAGTATTGGTTTTTGATACACAAGCAATGGACATATGCAAATAAGTGGAAGGTACCACTGTATGGAGACATGAGATGTGGTCTGTGTACCACTTAAATCTCACGATGCTATTGCTCTGTATACCAATTATATCACAGTAGATCAGTTTGAAAATACAGCAACTTTTAGAGTTGGGCATTCCATTTTTATGGAAGAGAAATACTGACAGAGTTGAGTTATATCTATATATAGATATATATAGATATATATGCAAATGTAGCCATTTATAGCCTGATAATAAATAGGTCCATTATTGAATTCTTCATTAAATATATGGAAGAAATTGCAGAATGAGATTCCCTTCCTTGGTATCTCTACTGTGTCAAGGTACTGAGTGATGTTGTGGTTGAGCTTCTGCCTGTAGTAGCCGGTGTAGCACTACAGGTTCTCCAGTGATGCAGTTGAAATACCTTGGCCTCTGGATATATGGGTTAGTTTGCTAGGGTCTCTCAGTGGCAGTTGGAGAAGTCTTAATTTTTGTTCACTTACCAAAGGTGAAACGTGAATAATGTCTACTTCATGAATAGTAGAATATAAAACTTTGTTAGGAAAGTGTTTTTGAAGTCTGGAGTTAAAGGCATTTTCTGGATGTAGATAGGCACTCGTGCAAGCACAGCAGTTGTACTAAACAGTTTACTGAATATTATACTAAAATCAATAGATACTTAACTTCTGAAACCTGCGTTTGGTTTTGAAACAATTTCACTGTAAAAACGTAAATAATAGAAACAGAAACAGGAATTTGGAAACTTTAAAAATTCTACTTGATGTTTCAGTTGTACATACGACTTAAATCAGTATTTCTTATTCACTGCATCATGTCTGTTCTGTGCTACTCGGACATTGCAAGAATGTGAAATTAGAGCATACTGCTTGTTAGCAAAAGAACAGGGATACAGAGGTGAAATGAAGATGGGAGTCCAAATGGAAATTCTGAGTTCTTTCTATTTCCTTATAAATCTCAGTCTATCTTTTATTTTGTTACAGCCATTCTTAAATAACTATGTAGCATATATTGATATTATATACATTAATGTAGGATATGATTTATATTACTGTGTATGGTACTATTGTTAGCTGTGGTTCACACAAACCAGCTGTGAGGATTTCAAGACAGTCAGTATACGCTATTGCACCTAAGGTGTTTGAGCATCTCCATCAGGAAAAAAGTTATTTTCAGAGCTATGTAACTTAACTATACAAGTTTGTGCATCCTATGTTAAATCTTGGCATGAAATTTCTCACTAAGGAGAATATACAACTTTTTTTTGCATCTGATTTAACACTTTTTCCCCCTCCACTTTGGTGATTGCAAAATGGAACTTGGCAGACTTATAGTATAATATGTGGGGTTATACATGCATCTTAGGCCATACGTATGTGTTTGCATTTTTAAAATGTTAGGAGTGATGGAACCAATTTATTTCATGTGCTATGTGTGGGGGAAAAAACCACATACTGAATGTTAAAAGAGCAAGTCTTGAGAGAGTCTGAAAGAATGGGAAGCCACAGGCCAATAACTGGCTTAACACAAGGAAATGTACACTGAGGAGGATGGATTGAGCAATTGAAGATGGGATTATAATATGATAAATTGCAGCTGGTTCAGGAGAAGGACTGGCACTGAAGCTAAGCCTGATTCTTCAAAGCCTGCCAGAGGTTAGAAAAACGGAAACAAAACTTCTTGGCTGAAGTATGGATGAGTTTTGTTGCAGCCTAGGTGTGTAATCTAGATGCTCTGTGTTTGGCAGGTTATGTTTTGTTTCTCCTTCCAGTATGTATTCCTGCAGCCCCCAGAATGGATTTATTTATGAGTATAGCTTCTTACATGAACAGTATTATATTGATGTGAGAGTTGTTACAACTACACGTGTGTTATCAGAGGGCTGTGCTGCTCTGGCAGTACTAGCGTAATAATAATGTGCTGTTATTGTCTGATACAGTGAAAACTTTTCTTTGGGTAGTGGTAACAAAAAGTGAAAGTTATAGCCGTAATTCAAAACAGACGTAGGTCCTAATTCTGCACTGAAATCTGAGCGGGAGGAAGCTCACTCCACCTACGGCCATTTAGTTTAGGACATGAGCCATGAAGACGGAGAGTGAACAAGGAGGGCCATATCTGGATTCCTGTCTCCTCTACACCCCTCTGAGTATTAATTTGTAGTCAATTATCCTTTACATGCTTGGTGCCCTTTTTCTTTCATTGACATTAAAAGTGTCTATTTGATTATGGGTGTGTGAGTAAGGTGTTGATCTCCTTTGCTTTCTGCAGAAGTAACTTTTGATACCAGATTTTGTAAAATCTGTTATTGTTCATCCCGAGATACTCGTATGCCAATATCCTTCTTGAAAGAATATTTTCTTAACAAGCCCTGATAATGTAAACACTGGCATACCTGTATGAGTTACAGCCCTACATCAGTGTAATTAGAACTGGGATTAGGGAAAAAGAAAGAAAACAAAAAAAAGGAAAAAAGATGCTTTTAAACTCTGATTTCAAACCATGAAATGAAAAGACTAGAATTTCTTACTTTTGGCAGGGAATGAATTTCAACAGTAGTATAATATTCTGAGCCTGACAACTGAGAGGTTTAAAAATTGCTTCATTATAAATTGAAAACAGTGCTTTCCTATTGAGTGTATAATTGGACTGTTTCAAAGTAATTATTTCCTTGCTTATGTTCTTAAATTGCCCTTTTCAGGCTTGGTTTCTTATTCTTTATGAAGTGATGTTTATTTTTATTTTTGAAAGCAAGAATTGTATCACCTTTTTATACAGACTCACGAAGTATGATTATATTTTTCATCTTAAAAAAAGATGCTGGCTATTGGAAGTCTGTTAATGAGTTACAGTTAATTTGCACTCCTAAACATGTTCCTGAATTGCCAGATAGTTTGTGATTTTTTTAAATTTTTTTTAATAATCTTCATGTAGATGTACTTCTCTCACCCACTACATATTAGAGGTGAAACAGAAAACAAAAAGACTACAAAGGTGTTAAGCCCTGGTCATGAAGGCTGGGTGTCACTATGTGATCAGGGTCTTATATACATACTCGTAAATTGTGTTCCATATCCCAAAGAAATACTTAGGTTGTCTTAAGTTTTGGTATTTAAGAAGGAGGCTATGTGTACATGTACTTCTCTCACCCACTACATATTAGAGGTGAAACAGAAAACAAAAAGACTACAAAGGTGTTAAGCCCTGGTCATGAAGGCTGGGTGTCACTATGTGATCAGGGTCTTATATACATACTCGTAAATTGTGTTCCATATCCCAAAGAAATACTTAGGTTGTCTTAAGTTTTGGTATTTAAGAAGGAGGCTATGTGTATATTACATGAGATACAATTTTCTTTAGTGTGCTTCTGTTTTGAACCAAGTTAAAAAAAGTTAAAGTAAAAAAAGGTGGGGTTTCTTTTGTTAGAAAAGGTAAATACTTTAAGCTTTACAAGTGTGAATCTGAGATGTGAAAGTACTATATAAAATCACATGACTCCATAAAATGGAGTCCTAAGAAAAATGACCCATTATTGTGAAAAAATTACTGGAACATTGAAGAGTTGATGGCTCTTTCCCTTTGGCATAACTTGCATTTAAAGAGAAGGAAGAAAGGACAGTTTATTTAACTGGAACACTCAGCAGACAAGGCTTAAACTAGAAAGAAGTGTGATTTTTTTTTTTTTTTTAATTGACAGTCTCTATAACCTTGTAGTCTCATAAATTATCTGTTAAGTACTAATGACCTGGGAAAGGCAGATGTTGTATCCAGCTGTCAAATATTTTTTTAATGCTTCCTTTTTTTTTATAGAGACAGTTAATTCCAGGGTAAAGCCTAAAACCATTTTGGGGAAAAAAAAATTCCTAATTTTGTCCTCAGATGACTAACAAGAACAATGATAGTATGCAAAAGAAGCATGAACATGTAATATTAACTACTAATTTTATAACTAGTTCTAATATATTTTGGGGTGGAGGGGGACAGCAGTTGTTGTCCCTTATACCTTGGTAATCTGTAGTCTGGCTATGGGAATTGTAACACTCCGTTCCCTATTGAGCCAAGGCCCTGCACAGCAGTGACCTGAGGTGTATGTGTGTGGGTGGGGAAGGAGGACAAGCAAGTTAGGGCTGGAGAAACCTGTAGCTTTGCTTTTCTTAGGTCCCCTGGCAGAATAATTGAGCAGTGTGTGGTCTATTGCAGAAACTAAGTTAAACTGCTTTCAAGGTGACAGAATATTCCTTCACTGTCCCATAGGTGTCTCATCCTCACCATGTTCGGCAAGGTCCAAGCTTTTCCTGATGCTCCAGAGCTGTAGATGAAAGCCAGGTTACGTGGCAGCCAGGCGTGCGTGCTGCTGCTCGGTGTGCAGCCCAGAGATGTCTTTCAGGGTCTGACCCGAGGCTCCTGCTCTGGCTGGCAGGATTGCTAGAGCATGTGCCAGTGCTCTGCTTCCCCTCACAGCATGTGCTGGGTCACAGTCACTGCTCTGATGAATTGGGTCATTGTTCTTAACCCGCATGTTGGGAGTTAAAGCACTGTCTGCCTTCCAGGTATCTGAGGGGATTTTTGGCAGTCAGTTATGCAGCCTTCTCTTTCCATGTCAGAAGAGGTTTTTTTTCCTATAATAATAAATTGTCATTTTAGAAGTTAGGACTGTGAACAGTTTCATTGACAACAATGTGGTCAAATGATAGCAAGTCTGAGTTAGTCATACGCTTGGCAGTCTAAGTTTTACTCTTGCTTCTAGGTATGTGGTTCAAAACCACAATACACTTGGAGGTCTCGAAGTTATGCAGCCAGCTGAGGCCTAAGTTGTCTCCTTTCTAAATGAAAGGGAGTTGGGAGGAGGAAGGGATGTAGTTGTTGTTGTTTTTTTTTTAAAACAGATTTTGCTGATCAGAAAGAACTTCATTGCACATGCCTGCTTTCAAATGAGGAAAAACAGAATCAGTGCAAAAAAAAAAAGTGAGATCACTTGTCAAAAGTTTAGAGATAGCACATGTAGTACTGCCTCTTGTCCTTACGATACAAAGAGTTCAATCTTTAAAATGAGATATTTGTTAGTATTGGAACCAAACTCTCATGCAAATCAATGAGGGTTGATCAGACTATGGCCAGTGATAAATCGTAAGAATGTTTGTATTTATTTGTGAATATTATGGTAAGATCAGTGAAGTAGTTAACGGTAAAACAATTGCCAAGCACTTGGAGGAATAGTGTTTTGTCAGCTGTTGTGTGTTGATGAGACTTCTGGTAATAGCTGTCACCCGGGGTATGCAGTAGGCACCCATAGGATCTTGTGGGGGGTGTCCTATGTCTCCTAAATTGCAAAATGAAACACACTGTTAAACTGAGTCTTCTTATTTCCTTCTACAGATTGAAAGCATGGAAATGCATTATACTGAACCACAATAGAATTATTAGCTTAAAAAAGAAAAAGCTTTTTTCACTTAGACATTTTTATTCTTTGGTACATTACTAATGGACTGACAAAGAAAAAAAAAGCTAGAAATCTTTGGTCTTAAGTTTAGCCTATGACAGATTGCAGTCACTGCAGATTTTAAATCTTTATTTCAATACCTTTTCGTTTTGTAACTATCTTTTAAGTACACTGTACAAACTTTGCCACTAATAAACCCAAAGGTATGTTTTTACACTGCATTCATCTCTTACTGGCTTCTTCACATCCTAGTGTCACATCGTACATTTGACATATTTTCATAATTCTCACTTTTTTTAGTTTGTGTCTTCTTTTATACGCCTAACTGTGTCAGAAAGCAGTCATAAAAATGATTTATTTTTACTCTATATGGAAGTTCTTGGGTATTCAGAAAGATTATATGAGGGTTTTAGTGCTGACTTCATTAGCTGTGATCCTGTTCTTATTCAAATCCTAGCTTGCAGAACCAGTAAAATAATGTCAGAGGTATTTCATGTGTGTGTGAAAGTATGTAATTTGTTTTGTAATTACAGTGAATACAAAAGCAAGAAAAAAACCTTTGTCATTAATTATTACATGGGAAAACAAAACATTTAAATTTTTAAGAACTTTTATATTGTGGGGAGCATTGGGAATGATGCCATGTCAAATATTTATCCATCTCTTCCAGACAAAGTGTTGTGTGAGGTAAGAAAGAAAATGCAGCTACAGCAGTAGAAAACAGTTCTTACCCCATTATACATCTATCATTCTTACAGGGAGGAAAAAAAATGTGTTCTGCATTACTTGAGGGTGCTGGGAGTAGGATGGAGACTAGTTCTGTTATGAGAACAAATCATTTTGCCCTTCCTGTAACAGGTCAGTGTTTTTGCAGCTGCTTTTTTTCCTCTGAATATACTGCACTTATGTGGCTGTCACTAGAAGCTCGATGGTTACCAGTAATACAGTTCTGTATTTGTCACTCCTGAGAAAATGTGGAGGAGAGCTGAGCAGAGAGGTTTCCTCTGCTGAGAAGGGACCTCTGAAGGATCCTTATGGATGGCAATGTTCCACTTTGGCTTTGACTGGAGGAGAAGTGTGTGTCTGTTCTACAGAACGGAACAAACTGAATTGTTCTGTGTTTAAAAGTAGAAAACTACTAAGTTCAGATAATCAGGGCCTTGGTCATTAGGCCATGAAATTAATACTTGCCTGTGTATTTACTAGCAGTGTGATTGAAATCACAAGGCAACATTTCTGTCACCAAATTCGATGTTGCCGCTGACCCTACATGTTCCTGGTAGTCTGAAGAGAGGAGTCTAGGAATGTTTTGTGGGTAGCAATCAAGTTACCTGAGCTCTGCAAGTGATTTCTTCAGCTTGTGTACAGGTACTTGCACAGCTGGCATAAACGCTGGCTGTGGTCTTCAGGGTAGAGTCCCCAAAGACAGGCTTCATGGTCCTCCCATCAGTGTCAACTGAAGTGTCTTGGCCTCTTCCTGAGCTGGAATTTTAGCCTGCAACTTGCTTCAAGAAATAAATTAAATAATACAAATGCAGGTGTATGAAAACAAGAATGCAGCATGGTTCTCACTTACCATAAATACGTTGGGTTGATTAATTTGTTTGACAGTTTCCTTGAACTTATGCCACTGACCAAAATAACATTGCTGTTATCTGGGTTGGTTGTTTCATCAAGCTTATCTCGTATCAGGCAGTTCAACTCTTTGCCTAAATCAAGTATTTTTGATGCTTATGATTGCATTCAGAATTACTTTTGCAAACCATTTAGGAACAGTGACCTGTTTACCCAGGAATAAGGTGAAAAAACTCCTGTATGTTTTTACATTAAAAAAAGAAAAAGTCTGATAAAATGGAGTATGCATTAACGAGTGACTGATATCAAGACCTGTCAGCTTCAGGCAGACTTCTGAGCTATGTCTGCCCCTTTTATCAACTACAGTAAAAGATTTGTGGATCTGCTTAAAGGGTGTTTTATTCAACAAGTTATTTGTTTGTGGAGTGGTACACTTTAAGTTACAGGAACAGGCTTCTAAAGTGGTGTTATGCTAAACATTACGGAATCACAGGACTGTGTGAAATATTTGCTTTGTGAATTTTTTCCCTAGTGACATTAATCCGGTTTTAAGCATGTGAAACTTCTGTGAAATTGCAGCGATTTATTTAATTTTGTTGAATAAAGTCTCATATCAGGAGGGAACCAGGAGGCTGTGGATGCTTATTGGTCATGATATTAACTTGCATTTAGCTTCAATGAGAAAAGCCGTTAGGCAGTGCTTAATTTTGAGCACAGTAATCCTTGTGGTTGTCAGTGAAACTATTTTCCTCCTTAATGTTCAGTACACCTTGAGTGGTGTTTGTGAAGGGCTGTGTAATACCCAATTCCATACAGTTTTATATACTTCCTTGTCACATCATCTATAATTGGATATTAAATACAGAAATATGACTGGCATCCCGCAGGGGTCCATATTGGGACCGGTCCTGTTTAATATCTTCATCAATGACATAGACAGTGGGATTGAGTGCACCCTCAGCAAGTTTGCAGATGACACCAAGCTGAGTGGTGCGGTTGACACGCCGGAGGGACGGGATGCCATCCAGAGGGACCTGGACAAGCTTGAGAAGTGGGCCTATTCTATGATTCTATGAATTTCTGATATGTTGAGGCTGTTAAACTTAGGCAAAGAAGTAATTGTCTAAGGACTGAGCAAACTACTGTGAAAGTTAATGTTAAGTTGGAAGATTGGGAAGTTTTTTCTCTTGACTTCCCAAAATCCTCTCTATTTTGCTAAATCATGGTTCTCTCTTGATCCCAGTAGTTTGTGTTAATTTCGTGGACCTTTATCTCTCTGCATCTGCAAAATGCAAGGGTAATCGTTTGCACTCGGGCATTGGATCAAAGCAAAAAAAAAAAAAGCTGTAAACATGCATTGCCTTCATAGGTTTGTTTAGAAATAGGGAAGTGAGACCAGTGGTTTTCTGCATGGTGTTGGGATGATGCACGTTAGTTAGGAGGTTCTGTCTCAAAACCAAACTTAATCTGGGTCATTCCTTCAATTCCTTGAAACCAAATTTGCCCATATGTTAAAAAGTAGACTATTCTGCTTGTTGATTCATCATGGTTTGGAGGCTGAGGCGAAATACTGAATCGGTACAGAAGTGTAAGGTTAGAAGTTGAATCACTACCTGGACAAGAACCACCCCAGGATCTATAGCCAGTATCTGTTCTTCTACACCCAGTGGACATCCATGCCAGAATCTCTTGCTCTGCTTTCCTTAATGTATGGCAATCCAGTCCTTGTCTTGCTTAAGTAAAGTCTTGTTTAACCTAGTTGGGGCTATGGCTGTGCTGCTTGGGCTGTCTGGTCTTCTGTTAGAGGTGTTACTAATATAGCGCTTCTCTTTAAACTGAAGGACAATCGTATTTGTCAATACTTGTGCTGCTTTTTGGTATCAAAACCATGACCATCACCATGATCACCCTTCCCACAGAAATTGCTCTCCTGTTGGCTCAAGTCCTAACAGGAAGCGCAAGTTGTCACGTTCTAGAAACAGACCCAGAAAAATGGTTATGGAACGTAGTTTGGGTACCTCATTACTCATTATCAAGTAATTGGTATTACTTGCTGAAGTCAAGGGGCTGAAATAAAGCAAGTCAAAAAAAAAAAAAGATTTCTGGTAATGTAAAATTCACACCAACTGTCAGAGCTTAGATTTTACCTGGTTGAGTGCTGCAAATTCACTAGTATGTACAAAATGTGCTCTGTTCTGCTGTTGAATGATGAAGAACTTGCTATAGAATGAGGTAAACGTTTTTAATTGCCCTGTGTCAAAGGGATTTCAAAGAACTGACCTGTATCAAAGTAATTTGTACGAAAGCCATCAATATGATAGAAATCTCTCTAAATATCCTTAAGATACACAAGTGTTGTCTGATGTGACTAGTTTCCTTAAAAAAACCTGCTGAGTATTATTGTGAAACTGTAAGAAAAAGATTGACTTTACCTGTTCCTGAGATTCTAAATTTTAGGCTACTTTAATAGTAATTAAGAAAGAACAAAAAAACCCAAAACAAACCCACAAAAACCCCCTGTTAATCTTTGATTTGAACAGAATATTTCAGGCAAACAGGATACTACTTGGCCATTCCTAGTTATTGTGTTTGCCTGTCAGAGGTTTTTGCCAAGATTATGGCATCATGAAGCTTACAAAAATAACTTTGGCTGCAAAGGAAAATATTTTTAAGAAAAAAAAATGTAAACCAAATCAGTTCTGAGAAGGCTCAAAGGGTAGAACTGAGTGTTCCTCAAACAATGACCATAAGCTTTGGCAGTGTTCAGTGTAGCATTGCTTCCAAGTAAAAACAGTTTACCTTGACAGTAGTGTCTGGTTAAGTCTGTTCTACACCATCAAGGGAGTTTCAGTTGTGTTGTGGTGATAGTATTAAAGCCACTGTGCATCACTACTGCTGTGCAGTTTTTTGGAGGAGAACTATTTAAATTAAAGGGCATAGTACCATTTTACTGGGGAACTGCATAAAAGATATGAGAATGAAAGAGCTATCATGCTGATCAAGGCTATGTTTAAAGGCATCAGAAAGAATTTATGTTGGAGCAACTGTCAGTTAAAACAGTAATACTGCTGTGCAGTTTTTTGGAGGAGAACTATTTAAATTAAAGGCATAGTACTCATTTTACTGGGGAACTGCATAAAAGATATGAGAATGAAAGAGCTATCATGCTGATCAAGGGCTATGTTGAAAGGCATCAGATAGAATTTATGTTGGAGCAACTGTCAGTGAAAACAGTAATTAATCAAGACCCTTACACACCCTTTTTTTAATTTTGATCTCTATTAGAATCCTATGAATATGACAATAGGTGTATTCTGATTAATGACTAGCCTGAACCAAAACGTTTGTACAATTGATCCATAATTCAGTTACTGTTTATGATTGGCTTTCTGTCTAACGTAGTAAAATATTCCTATTTATTTTCTATTCACAGACCTAATATTTTCAGAACTTCTGAGATTTGAAGGGCTGTGGAGACGTAAATGATTTTGCATGTCTAAATGACCAGAGAACAATTTAAAAAAGAAAAGAGGAAAAAACCCTAAGACTTTGTCCAAAAAAAGCTTATCATATACATATGTATATTTATATGTATATAACGATATAACACATACATATTGATAAATATACTAATACAGATGTATTTTTATATACACATTAAAAAAAAAACCCACAGTCTCTTCACAGCCGTTTGCCACTGTTACGTGCATCAATGGCATACAAAGGTTACCGCTGGCTCTGTATTTAGTTTATTGTTGATGTGAAGTTGACACTTAAGCGTCATAAAACATTTATATACTTTTCAGAATGCAGGCTGCATTTACAGAGTGTGCAGTTTGCCTCTACCTCTTCCTTTCTCTTACTTCAGAGCCTGTAATACTAATTTCTGAAGTTTTTCATTGAAGTGTCTGACTTGTTCAGTGTTGGTCAATAAATGATGTAAGTTGTGCGTCAAAAGAAAAGATTCTCACTAACACCCTGGAGTTTTTAAGCTGATTGGACTCTGGCAGTGACTGTAATTGCAGGGGGAATGACAGGCACTATGCTCTGCTGACCCCTCACTGTGGTTTCTATAAAAGGTTGGACATACTAGGTAAGATTTTTGTCTCCAGTAATTTTTGGTTAGCATTTATAAAGCTATTGCCGTCGTCTAATTTTTGAGCAATTATGAATGTCAATCAACTGCTATGCTGTCCTTCAAAAATAAAAATAACAAAAAAATCAATTATTAAAAACATTAGGGTAAAAATACACAGCCAGATGAATGGTGCAGGCACACTTGATTCTTCCTGTTCTCTGGAGCTCCTTATCTAAGTCTGGGTGTTGCACTGCGAGTCGGGCTGCAGTGTGCTCATGGAAATTGTGCTGCTGACTCCAGTGGGAATAAAACTAGTGTTTATAGCCCTATGTGGCAAAGCTTTTTCTTTTAGTGCAGCTCATGTTTGAATGAGCTTCTAACATTCCTGATTCTCAGCAGAGCATTAAGACCAAAAGGTTGATTACTACTGCCATAAACCACTCAATGTATATACTCTTTTTTTATTTGAGGTCTCCCCATCTCCTTTCAGAGGAAACAAATGGATTGTAATCCATTACCAGCTACAGCTTTTTTTTTGCCAGTTTTCTGTTTAAATTAGTTTTTCTATATTAATTTTCACTTTAGCTGTCTCCTTGATGTAATAATTGAGTCTGCTTCAGAGTGCAAGGAAAAAAAAATCATTGAGGAATGTGTTTCAGAGATTTAAAAAGAGGCCATTTGTAAAATTGCATTATTTAATAAAGCTCTGGATGATTTCTGGTACTGGTTTTGCCTCTTTTACATACTGTTATACATAAAGATAGCTGCCTAGGAGGTGGCAGTATCTAGAAGATTTTATAGTGTAAAGGGACGAAACTGTGGCATCTGTCCTTATAGAAGGACAGATCTTCCTTACAGAAGGACAGATCTGTTCTACCTGTAATACTGATCTTACTGGAGTTCAATAACTTATCTCCTGTTAGCTTGAATGCAATTCACATTAGTTAATGACCTGCAATCAACCTGTACATAACTCTAAATGCCTCATTAGTAGAACATTTAAACATAAGAGAACGTGGCATTAAGCATTTTCTGCAGTGGGGCACAGGTGGTCCATAGATTTTTGGATGAGGTTGTGAAAATTTCAAAGCAGATAAGGAAGTGCTCTTGGTGAGCATCATCATCTGTGCTTGTGCAAAACGTAATCAGTCCGGGGGGGTGTGTGGGGTGTGTGTGGCGGGGGAGTGGATCAAAACAGTTCATACCTCAGGTAATTATGAAATAATTTGTTTAACTTAGATTTTGCAAGCCATTACAAGCCATCAGCTGGTGACATCAAGGTGTCAAAAGCCACCGGTGACTGGTCATGTTATTTTCTAATTCTAATTTTCTATTATAAAATAACTCAATTTCAGACTTTCTTATGTCGATGTGCTTATGCTCCTTGGTTCGTATGTGTGTAAGCGATTATATATAAAACCCAAAAACTACATACAAGATGGCAGAAGTGGTTTTTTTTTTTAAATAATTAGGTGAAGTAAATTATTTTTTTCTTTAGACACAGCTGTTTATATAATAACCTGTGGGGTTAAATAAAGTGTCACTGGGTTGCAGATCCATAGATAGTAGTAACCATTGTAACTGTTAGCCTAAAGAAGATGCGTTTAGCGTTATCTCGTTAGTGTGTTATTAATAGGACAACCTTATTTAGGGTTGTCAGGAAAATCAATATTGAAATACAGTTGCCCCGGTCATTAACATCATCAGAAGAAGTAGATGCTTTCTGGTTGGTAGTATAAGGAGATCCACGACAAAGGAAAACTCCTGACTTGCACAGGAGAGAGTACTGTAGAGTTCAGTGTGCCTCTCCTGAGAGGCTGGGCAATGGGGAAATGAAAAAAACACTGGATAGTTGAATGTGGTATCCGAGGATACGGGAATAGGGAAAGGGGAAATGAAGATGACATTTTGCACTGACACTATGACATTGATTTTCATAAATCTTCAGTTGTAGATTAATGAAATTTTTTTTTTTTACTTTGCACACCGGGAGTGCTGCTCTGTGTGCTCTGACAGCTCATTAGATGCTTATTGTGGTAGGAGGAGTGCTGAAAGTCCAGGATTTAACAAGAGAAGTGTTTGGTACTGTGCATGATACAATGTTGATTCTGGTGCTTGTTTCAAAGTTTTAGAGTAGCATCAATTTATTGTCTCGCTGGACTGAATCTTGTCTGGTGTTAGACATGCTAACTAATGCAAATTTTAACTGTGTGATAGATAGCTGGAACCAGAAATATCTCCCAGGTCTCCATTCTGCCACTTGAAAGCTTAAGGTGTAAAAATTTATGGCTGACTTGCCGAACTTGTGCCATCGTGGGGCATTCAATTATGGATCTATGAGGCTAGCTTGATATTTTTCATTTTCTAAACTTCCATGCAGTTATTCATTTCAGGACAGATTCAAAGTGTAGTGTTCTGGAAATTGTGTGTCCCCTCTCTCTTAAACACTGTTGAACTGCTGCTGAGAAGCCTCAAGGGGAATAAAAAAAAAACAAAACTGAGCTGAATCAGATCACTGAGAGTGTGTTACATGCTGCCACCTGTTCACAGGGATGATGAGGACTTTGGGCAATGCCTGCTTATTTAATGACTATTTTCTGTGTGGTCATCGAAACAACTGTTAACTTTTGTGTTAGAGTAGTTCCATGTTTTTTGCATATATTGAAGTTACTTGAATTTGTGATAATTTGTCAGAAACTTGAACATCACAGTATTGTTGGGCTTCTAGCCTGCTTGACGTTACTCTGCTTCTTGCCCAGGGTTGTAAAATCCAGATGTGCTTGGTTGGGCAATAGGGGACAGGACTAGCATTGAAAGGAAGTATAGCCCAGGGGACGGTCGGAGTGTAACCATTGTGGTCAGCAGGACCGCAAGCCAATACATACAGGTTTTCCATTCTAAATAGGTTAAGACTGTTGGTAGGTTGAACATTATGGCCTGCTTGAACCATGCACGTTGTTATTTATAAACATCTTTCTTAGGAACCTCTCTTTACACAATATGTAATGTATGGTATGAACACCCTCCTCCTTTTTTTTCCTGCCTGTGCTGCTGAAGATGTAACTGTTTTTATTACTGTAGATAATCATTAACTTAGAGCATTTTTGGTGCTATTTGTACACAGGGAAAGAAACAGCTGAAATGCAGCCAGGTTTGCTTTGGCTCCCTAGGAAAACCAAGCAAAATCTGTGGGGGAAAACCAAGCTTTGCTTTGGGGGGATGATCGGTCCCCTAGAGGAGCTGCTGCCTGAGAACTTACGTGAAGTTAAAACAAAGTCAGTACTGCTGTATTCAGGAGACCTGCTCCAGGCACAGGGTAAGGAGACACGGTGTCGAACCGCTTGGTCAGCATTTGGCAGGCAGATGCGTGACCCAAGTGGGAGAAGCTGTAACTGTTCTTTGCTGTGGCCAGAGGAGAGCCTTTCCCACGCACTACGTGGAACCCTCCTTACTGGGTTTGTATTTTAATAGAAGCGGTATCCTTTCAAATACTTAGGAAGTGTGTTGAATGGCGATGCTGGCCAGTCTGCAGATCTGTTACTTTTACAAAGGTTTACCTGAAGTCTCATTTATTCCGTGTCCCATCTGTGTACGTTTCTCAGTATTTTGCAGACAGGGCATGCAGTTAGAAAGCCTGCTCTAGGTTGGGAATTCCCAAACATAGTTGACCTAGTTGGTACTCTTGAGGGCAAGACGTGGCCAGAGAGAGCCTTTCCCACGCACTACGTGGAACCCTCCTTACTGGGTTTGTATTTTAATAGAAGCGGTATCCTTTCAAATACTTAGGAAGTGTGTTGAATGGCGATGCTGGCCAGTCTGCAGATCTGTTACTTTTACAAAGGTTTACCTGAAGTCTCATTTATTCCGTGTCCCATCTGTGTACGTTTCTCAGTATTTTGCAGACAGGGCATGCAGTTAGAAAGCCTGCTCTAGGTTGGGAATTCCCAAACATAGTTGACCTAGTTGGTACTCTTGAGGGCAAGACTCGTGTTGTACAGTGGTAGGGACAGCAGCTCACTGCTCTGTGCTATGTCTGGCAAGTTTTTGGGAGGAAGTGTCAGTCCGCAGCACAGCTTCTTCCCGTATGTGTGGTAATGCAAGGGGCTGCAGTGCCATGCTTGGCCGTGTACAGGCCCTGGAGAGGCTGTTCCAGACTCCCATTTTTCTTGCATGTTCCTTAATGGTAGTTTGTGTGTCACTAGTTGTGGATACATGAACGACCTTTAGGGGGTTGGTGGTGAGGGCTGTGGTGGTGAGGTACTCTAATAGAGGCATATTCCTTTATAGCTAAAACTTGATGTTCATTTTTTTTTTTCTTAAATGGTTATGGTATTAACTAATACTAGTGTAAGGTAGTGTAGATAGATGTAGCCTGTCTCTTTAAATCTGTCTCTAATCCTGTCTAAAACCATATGCTTGGCAGCTTAAGAGTCGTAAGTACAGGATGCAAATGTGAAACATCAGGGATGTTTACACAGAGTGCTAAGGTATGATTCATACTGAAATAATTTTATGTTGTGAATTCATAGCTAAGTATTAGCAGCATTCATATGACTACCCGATCTTGATAATGTGTGAAAGCTGTGACAAAAACACTTGTGATGCACTTTTGTTGAATCTCAGGAACAAAGTTTGAGAAGACTCATGTATAACTGTAAGAAATAAAATGCATAAACATTTCAATAAACATATTTTAAAAGTTTGACTGTCAAAGTAAATTGACAGAAACTCTATGGTCTTGTATGGGGAAGCACGTAAACATATGATCACTTGAAAGTGATGTGGGCTGATTATTTCAATGGGTTGTTTCCCAAATGGTAAAATAGTGTTAGTACTGTTCCCAAATGGAAACATACTGTTGGTAATTTCCCAAAGAAAGGGAAGTGACAAATTTATTTTTGAGAGAGGAAAAGCCAAGTAGGACAATATATGATGTCAAACAGCTATATAATTATAGGAATGGAAAGACAAAAATAAAGCTGAGAAATAAAAATATTTGAATGAAAAATGTTACTTATCCCAAATCCTAAAATCCTGATGAGAAGCTTCTCTTACTTTGTAAAGAAAGACTGACTTGCATCAACTGTCTCTATCTCCTGTGTTATTTTTCCCAGTGTTGCCATTGCTGCTAATCTTTCCTGTCAATGCTTTCCCCGCTCTCTTAAATCTCATGTTTTTTCCAGGCTTGCTTGAAACTGAGAGGTAGACTAATATCTTTCTCCCTGAGGTATACTTCTGACTGTTTGCTTCTGCTGGAGGGAAGAGGTTAGAGATGGAGCCCGCTTAATGTATGTACTTGAAGTTTTTCTTCAAGATGATTAGTGCTTGAGCTTACTGAAAGTACGAATCCCAGACTTCCTTTAAAATATAAGCCAGCAACTGGGGATAAGTAGTGGTTAACTACTTAAGGCTATTTTTGTTCAGTAGTTGGTGGAAACCTGAAAGACTTGATGTTTGACATGAATTTCCACTTTCTTTTACAGGTGGGCTTTCTATACAAGCAGCAGATTATGAAAACATACATTTTAAAAAGTGGTGAAATGGTTTTAAATGACTCTGAAAGTGTTACTTTCTTAGAGATGAACTATTCTTATGTGCTTATCAAGTCTTTTGCAAGTTGAGACGAATGCTTGATTCTTTGGGCTGTCTGCAAAATAGCTAAGCAAGCTTTTATTCAAATGAAAAGATTGCTATTGAAATCTATTTAAAGATAAATTGCAGAAGTTACTCTGACATGCTAGCTAAATTTTCTAGGAGTGTTTGCCGCTCTTAAGAGTGTGCTACAGAGACACAAACACACACGAATAGAAGAGACTGGTAAAGGAAGTGGGAATATAAACCTCCATGCCTTCTCATTAGCTAAAGCAGAAAAATGAAAGTCCCAATTTTTATCCTTTTTCTTCAGATACCCCACCCCCCCCCAACCAGAATTTCAACATAAGAATTCAAACTTAGCAATGCAGCTGATGGAGACAGCAGATTGGGAAGTTAGCAGTGAAGTAAACAAACCCTTTCCCATATCATACTCTTCTGTGCTTGCTACCCTTAAAAAAAAAAAAAATTAAAAAATTCTCATTCTCTGAACATCCATGTGATAATCTGTAATGTAATAAATACACAGGTTCAGCTGGTTTGTTTTTTTTCCTGAGTGCCCGATACCAGTTTATCTATTCAGCACAAGTTTTTGAAAGCAGTATGAGTAGAAACAGAACTTAAAGGGGATTTACAGGTGCGTGTGCTATTTGCTTTACAGATGGACAAAGAAGAATTTGATACATTGGCGAGCGAGTCTTCAACTCCTGAGTTAGTTGTAAAGATGTGTGTAGTGTGACTTGGCCTACAGATGTTCTAACAAGTTGGACTTACTGGTGTGAATGTTTTTTGTGATAGCTCCACTAAATTGAGCATCTTTGCATTATTTATAGCCATCTGCTTGATTTGTTGAAGGCTCTGGCTCAATTGGATTACCTTTTAGCAGTAACAGCTCTCAGGAACAGTGCAAACAGACGTGTCTGGCTGCTGCAGAATAAATAAGAAAATAAATAAAGTCAGTGGTGTCTTCCTGCAAGTTTCTTTAGCTGCTTTACTTACGGAATAAAATGGACATGTAATGAAAATATCCCAAAACAAAATCTGTGATGACCTTTGCCCTGTACTGTGAAAAGGGCGTATTAAGGTATGGAAGTATCCATGTATTTACAAAGGATTAAACAAAAAAAACCCCACAACCTAATGAGTTACAAATGCCTCTGAGCTTCTAAATTTAAAAAAATCAACTCCATCCTACAAAACTGAAGTGTAGATTTTTAAACTTAATTTGGGGGGGTGGGATGTGACATTTTAAACAAGATGTTTAGAAAGACCAGCCAAGAATGATGGAAACCACAACATACTGTAATCCTGTGGCCACAGGCAAGTCTTTCAGTCCTTTTTCAATCTCTGTTTCTAACAGCAGCACTGGGAGAACAGCATTCCTCTTCTGCATGATCTGGTTTGGAGAAAAATTATGTTCACAAATGAGTCATTCACTGTGGAAATACGGGACGAATGAGGTAAATTGCAGTGACTCCCTCTTGATTGTGGGTGGAGAAAGGAAAAGAACATCTCTATTATTTTTAGAGAACTACAAGTTGTAAACAAGAGTGCGTGACTCCAGAATTTTTCTGTGTGCTGAATAATCAGGGTGAGATTGAGAAGCAGAACAATCTTTGACCTTTGCTGCTTTTCATAACAAGGTTTGGAAGGTGAAAAGATGACCAAGATTTTGTACTCTTGAAGTCAGCAGTGGTGTAATGTCAAGGAAAGCTCAAGTATGCATTCATTTACTTGTGCTAAATAAAGCTGTATGAGTAGACACAAAATGGAGGATGTCATTCAGCTAAGAGATGTGAGTTCTTAGGTAAGTGGAAGGTGACAGTGTTGATTAGGAAGGAAAATGTTGAGGAGTAGACTTTTAAGCTTCTTACTGTGTTCCCGCCAAAAACCTGCACCTGGGTGTAGGGGCGCCCTGTGTCAGTAGCCATTCCTGAGAGCTAGCGGCTCAAAGGGGATGCAAAAACTCTAAGTTCCACTTTTAGTCAGGAAAATTGCTCTGGGAAAACTGTATTCTTAGTGGAAATGCACAGGTCAGTATAGTCCTAATTTTTAAAAAAAAAAATTTTCTTTTTCTTTTTTTTCCCTGTTGAATTTGACTTTTTTTAAACTGCTCAAGAAAATCAATTGTATACTAAGACTCAGCATTATTAACATTGACACAATGGAGCAGTTTCTGTAGTTGGGAGCTTTTTTACATGTTGATTACTGTTTGTTTACAGGGAAAAAAAATTAGAAGGCTGTGGAATTCTGCCTCCACGGAGATGAACAGAAACTGTCCACTCTAAGGGCCATGGCTAACTGGAGCACACACAATATCAGTAACGTTCTTACTTGTAATTATCTAATTTGGGTTTTAGCATCTGCCTCTTTCTTAATTGGGTAAATTACAACTGATACAAATTATTATGACAATGACAGTAATTGCAGATTGATAAATTAGAGGAACAAAGATGCTGAAACTAATTTGATCGCTCCCCTAAATCATCTCGAGCTGCAGTTGTACGGAAATGCTGCCATTTCTTCCTTTTGTGGAAGTTGTTTTTCATTTCCAAGCTGCTTCTCGATATTATGAAGTCAGCCTGTTATTATCTTAGCATGACATTTGGCCTGCAGTTCCCAGCTAGGAATGAAAAAGGCTATCATTGGTCCTCTCTGCACAGAATAGCTGGGCGGAACATTTCTGTGTACAGGAACTGTTATTCTCACCTTCTGAAGAATGATTTCTTTGAGTCGGAGAATATTTGACCTTCAAAGTAAAAGCTGCAGGCAGTACAGTTTGCCTTTATAGCAGTCGTGTATAGTGCATGTGTGTCTTCCTTGTTAGCTTTGAGAATAATCTCTTTCACTTTTCTGTAAATTGTAGTGATCCTTGTTGAACTGGTTAGTCCCATTTGGACTTAGAACCAAGTTACCAATAATGGAGAACAGGTAATATTTAAGAAAACATCCTTCTTAGAAAAGCTCATATAATTCTTAAAAGCCTCTTCAGAGCTGTTTAACAGAGAATCAAGTTTCTTCTTTCCTATGCAAGATAGACAGTGACCCCCCCCCCCGGAAAAACCCTCTATTGTTGCCTCTCAACTTAAAGCTAAAGGAAAACGTGTATGATGTGTGGATGGAAAACCTGTCCACAAGGTGGATGTACCCCAGACAACTGCAGGCCTTGCTTTTACTTGTGTTTACGTACACTTGCCAACTAGCAAAAATATGTTTTCATTAATTTGAGGATGACTTGTGAGGCTGCCCAGTAGAGAGGTCAGTGCACCTAATAGAGCGGTCAAAGCAGATCCTGAGCTCTTTTAGAACTAGTTAGGATGCTTCTTATTTATTCTCTTCCTATCAGAGGAGCTGCCAGATGGACTTCAGGGGAATTTGGATGTATCGTTCTTGACAAATTTAAGCTGGAACTTGTGCTTCTAAATTCTTGAGCACATTAAAAAATTTTTTTCACTAATTCTTGAAAACTCAGATGTGCTCTGGAATACTGTAGCACAAATAAACATTGTCACCAGTTAAAGATACCACAGTTAGCAAAGAAAGAATTGTTTTTCTATTGAAAAGATTTTTGCACTAACATTCAAAGATTGCACTGAAAGAATGAATATTTAAAATTTGCTCTGTCCACTGTTCTGTCAACTGTTGAGATTATTGATGTGTTCTCTAATTTTGACCCAGAAAATTCAATATAGTGGGCTGACAGAATTAAAGTGTCACAGATGCACACCAAGGGGGGTCCAATTACTGTATCATGGTAATAACTGTGTTCTTACCTGGGACCACAGTATTTTCTAAAGAAGAGTTATTTGTATTAAGGGATAAGATTATTGATTAAAAAAAGCTAGGGGAAAAAGTCCATACTAAATAGTGATTAGTCATTTTACAATGCTTGTCTGTATTAATATCTACTGTATTGCAGTGGGTATTAATATATTCAATTTAATACTAAGGTTTCAATTTCAAATTTAAACAAAATTATACAATTCAGTTTAGGATTGTCTTCTATATGAATACTGTGTATTGACAAACAGTATGTTTGTGGTTAGTGATTTTGCCAAAATCAGTGGAGTTTTGCTAGATTTATATCAGGATAAGTAAACTGAATTTTGCCCTCTGTTCTATTAGATTGGCCTCTTTCATTCATCATAATATCTAGGATTTCTTTACCTTTCCCTGGATAGGTTGACAAAGTCTCTTTTGCTGTACAGGACTGGCTTTGGGCTGTAAAACTCCGAGCAGCTGTTTGAGTATTTAAGAAGTTAGTTCTTTGCTACAGTTTTGTAGTGCTTTTGAAATCCAGTCCTGTGTGATATATATTGTAGTAACTTTCATTCAGTGGTGAACCTGGAAATTCAGACCCCATCAGTGATCTGCAGTTTCTTTCTCTTTCTGATTGTTGCCCTTTTGCAGGAAAGGGTTGCTGGTGTGGAGATTGCATTACAACAGATGCCATTTTTCAAAGTGAGGTCTAGTTGCTTTGCTATTAGGACATCTGTTCTGAAGAAAAGGGCTATTATGGTATGTTTGTGTAAAGATGTTTTTGCTAGTGCTTTTCCCAACTTGATGTGTCTCTAGGAGGCTTTGGCAAGAGGCTAAAAGCTGCATTTTATGGAGCGTGTGTTCAAATTCACGTGACATTTGAATACATCTTTGGACAAGGAGCTGAATTAGTTCTGTGTTTTGGTTTCTGGTACTCTACTCCACTCTGTGGAAACCAAGTGGATAATCTGTCCTCTGTTAATGCAGTGTGGGTTTTGATACACTGTTCTACTTAATACAGAAAAACTTTCAACTCTGCTTTTCATTGTGGGAATGTATCAAACTGTTTGATCTTATTCTGTGTCTACGCTAATCCATACCTACTTGCTATGAACTGAGAGCTTTTATGAAATGGTCCACACAAATGGGATATTGTTCTAGATAATTTTGGTATGGGTTTTTTTTGTTATAGGCAGGTCTAAGTGACAGGAATGGTAATGAACATAACTGTCCTTTTTCTTCCATAAAGTATTACATAAAAGTCCATGGCACTGTCTGCTCTAGAGCAACATGCTAGTTTTTTGCATGGATGAGGCAGATACGTGCCTCTTATTACTGAGAGTATGCTCAGCAGCACAGTTAGGAATGATTAAATGCAGCTCACAGCAACATCTTTGCCCATGATACAGTGATTCAGCACTTCAGGTTTCTGAGCAAGGAATAGGGCTGCAGTTATCCCCTAATTGCTGTCAGCCTTGTATACAGCGAGTGTTTTCTGCTTGGGTTGTGTGCTTTGCCCATCCTATGCACTTGCAGTCTCTTAGTTAAACTATAGCAAGTTAACTTGCATAGGTGTTATACCCTGGAGATAGCAGTTGAATAGCATCATTCATTAAAACAAAACAAAAAAACCTACATAGTCTCTGCTGCTTTTCATTTTGAAATAAGAAAATGATCTTGGCACAGGACATTTCCTGGGGATTAATGACTGCCTGGGGTTAATGGCCCTTGGCTGCGCTGTGGGCCATCAACTCCTCCCTGCTGGTCATTAATCTGCAGGAAATGCCCTGTGCCAAGATCATTATAGTTGTATTTGGGTTCTTTGAGAGCTGAATTCAGGAACCCACACTGCTCTAATGTGTGAGAGCCTGCTGGGTTTTCTTACATTTAGACCCTATGCATTATTTTTTTTCCTGAGCTTATCTGAAGTTTCTAAACGTTTCGCTTAATGGAAAGTGACTGTAATGCTTCAGGTCCTTTAAAAATGTTTCACTGAGCATCAGCCAAGGTAATGCTAAACTTTGTGGTAAAAATAAAAGTTCTGTGTAGCGAGCAGTTTTGGAAAGAGTATATACTTGGGGGTAGTCTGTGCCTTTTAGCGTAGCCTAGAGCAACAAGCAGTGCATTGCACTTGGCTTGGGAACTTGAAGACAGTCCTGACCGGCAGTGCGTCTGTGCTTTCTACTGTAAGGTAGGATTGCAGGACTCATGATCTGCATAAGCTGTAAACCACTTCTTCAAGCAAAGATGGTTCCCATTTTAAAGAGATTTTTGCTTTCTTGGAAAATTAAGAGTGAGAAGAGATGCACTGATTTTCCCTCCTACCACCTGCCGACAGTATGCAAGAAGTGGGGTTTCTGTTCATTCTCCCCATATGATTTCAAGTTCAGAATGCGCAGCTTTTTTTATAGATTTTGCATAGTAAGTTTATGAAGCTTTGTTGTACTCTGCACTGAAATCAGTTTAGGGTTGAATACAAAATTCCAGGAAAAAAAATAAAATCCTTCATGTAGGTCAGTTCAGTATTGTGGCCTGGAAGTGGCAATTCATGACTAATGTCATATTTCGTTATTTTAAAAAAAAATACAAACCACAAAAACAAACACCGCCACCCCACCCCAACTACCAGTCTTCTACTTACTAAGAAACTATTTGATCGTACTAGATCATATTAAAAATAAGGTTATAAGGAACTGCTCATATGACAGCAAATGCAGTGTTGAGGAACTCAAATGGTGATAAAATTGGTACTGTGCATACATCTAATGTTCCTGGATGACCATTTTTATTTCAGTGAATTAATGAATTCACTGAAAAGACTAAAAATCAGTGTTGTGCCCTTATTTTTTTTTTTTCTTCTTAAATGCTTTTTCCTTGCTCCGTTCTTTCTCTCTCTGATTCAGACTTTACAGACCTGTTTGTAAAGTCTCCTGCTCTTTCCTTCAGAAGCTTTGCAAATAGGCAGCCTGTGCTGTCCTCTTCCCAGTTCTCAGATGTACCATGCTGTGAAGCTGCTTTGGGTCAACAGGAAACCTTCGTAACGTGCATTTCAGATCTTGAAAATGCCACAGTGTGCATGAGATTTGAAGACAGCAACAAGCTTAGTAGAGACTGTCATGTCTGTATAGACCTTTTGACAGATTTAGTAGGATTTCAGCAAAGAGAGGGAGAGATGTTTCATGAGGAGAAAAGGTCCTGGATCAGGTCTACATACAAACTTACAGATCTTCAGATTCAGTGTGGGGTTTGGATTTTTTGGGGATGAAAGTATATTCACAACCCAGTCCTTGTGTCTACAAGTCAAGGCTTATTCCTGTTGTTGTAGAGGAAACACTCTGAAGTCGTTCCCTGTAGTAGTGATTATGAACTGTCAGTCTGAAATTTTTTACCTAGAAAATGTGATATGGCAAGAAATAAGGCTTACTAATACTTTATAAGTAAACAATACTATTATAGCTACTTAGGTTGCATTTTTATTCCAGAAGGAATGATAATTCCTAGTCTGTCAGTAAGCCTGTAACAATTAGAAGACAGCCTGCCATATTACTAGGTTGCCATGTGCTTTTTAAAAATAGATGCTTATGTTCTGCCTTTTACTGGTGAACATCATTGGATATCTGAGATGATGTAGGCAAGTCAGAAAGTTGATACTGTTGTCGATGCATTCGAGAGGCTCCATTTGCAAAAGCAAAGAAAACTGCAGTGAATAGCAGGGGAGAAATGACAGGGCTGCCTTTTGTTTGCCTAATCTAGGAAGATGAAAAGGAAGGGGGAAAATTTTTGCTTGTAGGGAAACCTTGCCCAAATTCCACAATATCTTTATTTGCTGCTAATTTGGTGAAGTCATCTTTTATTGCTCTCAGACTATAAACTTTGTGCAGAAGATACCTAGTCTATGCTGCAGCCTTTTGGGTTGGTAGGCATCAATTTTCTTTGCAAACCTTTGCTTACTTTCTCCCAAAGACTGTTTTTTTCCCTTTGGAGAGAAGGAGGGGGAAAAGGGGGCCCTAGAGGAAGGGCAATAAGCTGTGAAAAATGGATTTCCCGGCCTCTTCTTTCTTTGCACCCAGCCTTGATAATGACTGGTCAGAATGGGTCCCTGGTACCGAGAAGCAGGGAATCCCCTTTTGGCTATATTGACCTTGGTAAAGGGGGAGGATAGTTGCATCTTTGTACATGAAGCCTGGTACATGGCAGTGTTTTCACCCCAGGGTGCCTAGTTTTTACCAAACTGTATCCTGCCTGTATCTGTAGGTTCAATAGAATCTCATGAAACCCTCACCCCCATTGCTCCAGCTCTCATAGCCTAGTGAATTCAGTAGAAATTTTGCTGTGTTCTTGGTTAGAGAAGCCTTGAGCAAAAAACATTTGGTGTAGTGGGGAGATGTGTAGCCTGCAACCTGACCTCTGCTGCTGTTTGTCCAGTTGCTTTTAACATTGTGAAGTAGTTGTAATGCATCCGCATTCTCAATGCTAACGACTTGTATATGTGTAACAAATTTCCTAAAGTACATACAATGATAAGCCAGGCTCTGTATCCTAATTTGCTGGGAGGTGTATTTATAACAAACTTTAAGTCTGTACTTTTTGTCAAATGTAACTTTCAGATGCTGTTTGTGTTGTCAGATATGCCTAAATATTTTCCTTTGTTACTCTCCAGATGTGAAAACAAAGGTATTTCTTGTTGGTTGTGTGCTCTTATGATCACTGGGTTTTCAAATGGTTAACTAGCTAATGGTTATTTTGTAGTCAGCAACATAAACAAGGCTGAAGAGTTCAGTATGATATTTATCTCCAGTAGGGCTTGGTGCTATCTTTACTGTATGGTTAGAAAACCTGTCAGAAACTGAGTAAATAGTAATTAAAATATCTTGTGGGCTGCAGGTAACATTTCAATTAAAATTAATTTTAAACAGAGAATTCTAAAGCTGTTTTGTTGGAGCTAGAGCCATCAGGATCATAATGAAGATGAGTTAGGTAATACTTTCTGATGTACGCAGCAGAATGCCAATATTTGATTGTTATATACTAGTTTGACCTACTGTGGCTTCTTATCTGTTTTCAGAAATCATACAATTTTTGTCTTACTGTAATGTTTTTCTAACTGTCTAAATGTTTACAGAGCAGTATATGTACTCCAACTCTAAAGTCGGAGCATGGCAAACTGTGGAAGCAGGATGATGCCCATATTCTACTACATGCAGTATTAATTCATTCCAAAGAAAGATGATTTCATTAGTTATCATTTTTGATTGTAAAAATTAATAGGTAGTTCTGTACATTTCTTAGCTTAATTTTAGCTACTGTTTTTCTTTGCTTCTCGTTTTCTACCTGCCAAACATTCGAATGTGTTATCCCAATAAAGAGATGGAGGCTGTGATACTGGCTTATTAATTGTAGAAAAGTGAGTAACTGTCAGTAACACTTTTAAAAACTTGTTAGCTGGATACTTGTCTATATATATGTGTTGCTTAGTTTTGTTGGCTTCAGCAGAAATTTATCATTCTCTTTGAAATGTGGAACATCTTAGAGGAAAGAAAGAAAGACTCTTAGCATATGCAAACCCCATGATACCAGGAGAACTCAGTTTGCAGTCATAAAGAGAAGCAGTCATGCCCAAGAGACATCACTACTGGACTAAGAAAAATGTTTGCCAGTCAGCAATATATAATGAATAATGAACAATATTTGTCATCTCCCCGGAAGTGGGGCATTGCAATGCAAATGGTGCAGCTGTTACTCTTTAATTGCAGCTGGATTAATAAAATGTAATTTTTACAGCCCATTTGCAATATACCACTGGGGAAAACGTTTTATTACCACTTTGGGTGTCTTTTAGTTAATAAATTTGTGCCTTTTGAGCATAAGCGTTTGGCTTCAAATCCCAGATACAAGTTTATTAAAAATTGTAATAGTTCTTGGAGACTATAAAATGAAATGAAGTGCACAAAATGTGCATTTCCAGTGCTTGAGTTTAAAACCATTTTTTCACTTGACTAATTTCAGTGTTTCCAACACTAGAAAGTATTGAATTTAAATAATTATTAAATATTTAACCAACCACACATCTAGCATTATTTTCAAGAGATGATTTATATTTGTTAGTAATTAAAGATTCAGAATGGCACTGAGAGGATGTGGTCATAATATCTAATTTTTAAAACTTGCTCAATGTTTATGCAAAGCAGTGGCACTGCAGGGAAGCAGAGCTGATATCTGAAGTCAGAAACAAGAGCAAGACAGTAGTTAAATGATTTGATTTACAGAATAAGGCTGACCTGGTCAAAAATAGTTGACATTCTTTGAAGGATAAACTGGGTCTTAATGCTCATTGAATGGAATCACCCGTTAAAGTTGAGGCTAAATCAGTTCTTGGCTGTTGGCTAATTTCCCTTTCCTTATCACAGGCAAACTCTCTGAGCAACTGTCAGAGACACAAAGCCTACCCCTGGACAAAAATACTTCCCTACAAACTCCGTCAGACGACCAGGGTAATTTCTCAGTTACCTATGAAAAGAAACACTGCTCAAGATGCTGCTCTCCACATTCATATTCTTGCATCTCTTTGCCATCTGTATTAAGCAGTTATTCCCATTCAATTAATATGAAATATAGTGAAACAAATCACTTTCTTATTTTTGGGATATGAGACCTTTGCTTCCACTTTCATAATTTTCAAGTTTTAAGATAGTAGTATACAAAGGTGAAAAAGGTACCACAGTGCAGATGTTGCTCGTTGATGCTGTAAACCAGGCACTGGCTAGCTTTTTTCCTTTGCTCTTTCTGTTCTCTAGGAAATCCATCTGAGTAGCTGTAAGTAAATGTTGATATTTTGGGCTGACAAAAGTTGAAGATGCTCTCCTAGAACTGGGACAAGGTTTGTTGACTCTAATTTGGTTAAATAAGCATGGTACCTGGCAGTTCCAGTCTTGTTCCTTTTACAGCATAGTATTAGAACTCGGTTAAATTGAGCAAATATGGCTAGAACGAAAGAAAAAAAATCAGTTCTACTACTAGCATTTTAAGGAAACTTGCGAAAACCATGCTCGCTGTCCTCTGTGTTTAAAAAAAAAAAAAAACAAAACAAAAAAACCAAAAACCCAAACAAAACCACAAACCAACATGTTTTGGCAAACAAGATTCCCAGAACCCTTAATCCAAACCCTGTCGGCTTCAGGGGGAAGGCTGAAGAGGAGGAGGCCTAGAAAAGATGATACTCTGTGATGTTTAGAGAAACTCAATTTCACCATTAGATTTTTGCCAAAAAATTGATTCTGCTCCTTGTTAGAGTAGTGCTTGTGAAGACAGGTGAGGTGTTTGCAGCAGTCAGCCCCACTTCATGAAATGTGCACTGTGATCTTGCAGACAGTGTCTATCACTTGTGCATAATTGCAGGCAACTAACTCTACCTTTTAATAAGTGACAATATTTAGCATGGCTATCTTAGTAGTGACATGGAAAAACAGTTTTGCTATGGTGTTTAGCTGTAGCTTTACTGTAGTGGCTAGCCATATTTTAGACTGAATACATTCCTGTTATTCCTTCATCCTTTCACGATTTTACTCTGAAAATTAAAATTGGTCTGTGCAAAGGGAATAATCTCCTATCTTTAGTTTATTCCAGTCTTATCCAAAATAATGAGTCACAGGACAGGATTAATGCAGCCCTTTTATGGATGAATGTACAATTTAGAACAAGGCTAAGGTGAGAAGAGAAACTTGGAGAGCTTGCTCTGAGCAAACACTAAATGTAATGGGTCTTTGTTACCCTCTGATAAATCTTCTTATCTCTGAGCATTGTGTGGAAGGGAGGGGTAAAAGGTGAACCTAGCCCTCAGTTAAATAGAAATTTGCTTAAAGGTGGGAGCAGAGTAAAAGGGACTATGTTAAACTTGAACTGTAATTACTGCATCTGTGTCAGGGTTTGAAGCATCATACACTGCACAAAGCTTCTACAGAAGAGCAGTCTAGCTATAGTCCTGCTTTTTTTGTTCTTATTTTCCTTGCTGCATGATGAGTGAACTTGACAGGGTTACTTTACACGTGGTGATTGTACTTGTGTGAAAAGACTGTTTTAAAAACTTTCTTTTTTTTTTTCCATTTTTAAGTCTTTAAGGAATTTGAACTTGAAAACTCAAAATGAGCAATAAATACGAGCTTGCTGTACCTCTTGCTACATACAGAATTTTCTCTGAATTTAAACGCGAAAGAGTCAGAGTGAAGCAGAGAATGATCTAACCTTGGGACGCTACCACATGTCACGTGGCTGTCAGTAAAACAAGATCTGTCTTGTATGGGCACTTGCTATTACACCTTGACCATGGGAATCATGGCTGAAAACAGGTTTTCTGTTAGCTTGACGTATGACTTGCTAGGTACTCAACAAAAAATCTATAATGTTTGATTTTTAATCAGATGCAGCGGTACAGACAGATGCACGTTACTGTATTCAGTAATATGCCAGTGGAAATGTTGCTGAAGGATCTCCTGTAAATTAATTTTTATTTGTAATTAATTGTCTGAAAACTTGAGTGGGTGAGTTAGGAGAAATTCTTCATGAGCATCGCATCACCTGGAGGAGAAGGTTAAAATGTAGAAAGTCCATTAAGCTCCTAACTCGTGTTCGTGCCTTCTGAAAATTCTCCCTTTTCCCATTCCTTTATTTTCACAGACACATTAAGATTGGGGGTACTGATTTAAAGCACAATAGTAATTTGGATTTGCTTGTGGTGTTAGCAGTCAGATTTGTATTTATTATTTTGAGGCACTAAGGAAATTGGCTGTGAGCATTTATATTAAGTATTGTTCTGTCTCCACATTTTTCGGTGTGTTCACTGCTATGGTATTATACACCCTTTGTGAATACAAAGATGCTTATGAAACGTTAAGGCTGACTGTATTTAATTTCACGTCAAGAAGGACTCCATGCCATAGTGTTCAGCTGAGCCATTGTGAATAACCTTGTCTTGAACACTGGCATAAAGCGCTTTCTTGTGTGTGATGTGAGTGTTTTTGTGAATTCAAAGCCTTTTTTTTTTTTGGTGTATTTTAAAATGTGAAAACAACTGGGCTTTCAGCTGTTCAGAATTGGCGGAGCAGTTTTGCTTTGCTGCTGTTTGGGCCTGCTAAAGTGGCATATGAAAATCTTGGTTCTGTGATTCAGTTTGGAGGGTGGATATCTGTGGACCTTAACAGTTCCATGAATGTTTTTTTTTTATTTATATATATACAAAATAAATATATATGTTCATTACAAAAGCATGTGCCCGACTTCAGTCATGGAGCTTTCTTACTAATTTCTTGTGTCACTGTCAATGTTGGACTATATGTGAAAAAGTTTTCCATAATATCCTTTTAATATTAACAGTCTTTTGTAATAGTAAAGCCAGCAGGAGGATAAAATTCAGGAAACAATTTGGCCGCAATTAAATGGGAGGCAAAAGTACAATTCTGATGATTAAATTGGATTCTCATTTAAAACACATGTGGTAGAAGGATATGGGAGTCTTCAGGAAGCATAAAATGCAGTTAACCAGCACCAGCATTTAGTGACTTGCTAATACTGTATGTGATTTCTAATTACTTCTGTAGTTTGTCATTGTTTAA
The DNA here is from genome assembly GCF_000699145.1 of Aptenodytes forsteri. NCBI lineage: Eukaryota > Metazoa > Chordata > Aves > Sphenisciformes > Spheniscidae > Aptenodytes > Aptenodytes forsteri. Next base: position 4,717,181 of record NW_008796193.1, read on the forward strand.
CACAATCAAATCTAATTGGCCAGAAAATTTTTCTTGGATCGTCATAGTCTCTGACTATGTTTTTACTGTTATTGTTCCAGCTTCTTTTTCACCACCCCAACCTTTACTGCTTCATTAAGTCTTAAATTAGACTTTGACAATCAGCCTGTTTTATTAGAATTATCAAAAGAAAGAAATATACATGGCAAAGTCAAAGGGGAGGCTCCAGCATCATATTTTATTTCATGCTTAGCAGTTCCTTCAGAGTTATCAAAGGCAGGGATCCTTTATTTGTAATTAAATACTCCTCACTTTAAAATCATGTCTAATAAATGTCAAGTGCAAGAAGAGGCACTATTATTCAGTGAAAGTCCTTGGGTATGTTTTAGGGTGAAAACGTGTAGGCATGAAGGTTGTTTTTGAAATGTAGGGTTGCTTTCATTACAAAATCCTATAGTTAACCACTTCAGATAAAGCTCAAAAACCATTGAAACATTTGGGGAGCTCTTCTTACCCTACAGGAAGCTCTTGACATTTATGGTAATTAGAAATGAAGGTATCTATTAAATACTTAAGTTGTTCAAATAAACACCAAACTGGCATGGAACTGTAAGAGTTATACATATTTTAATTAGAGCTGGTCAAAACTGTTCAGTGAAACTGTTTTCTGGGTTTGGTGACGGTTGGGTTTTTATATTTTAGTGAGACCCAAAGCCTTTGAGGAAACATTAATATAAATGCTACGGGAGCGACCTGGAATGAGATTTACTCTTCAAAAATATTCTTGTGATTGGCAGATCCAGCTTAGTTGTTGCAGGGCAAGGATTTGCCATCCCTTCTCCCTCCCTTGCTCTCATGTATGTGACTTAGAGCACCTATCCCAAAATAGACTATATGCCCTGTGAGTTTTTTTTGGTTTCATTGAAGAATAGGAACAGACACCTCTGTTTCATTCATTTCTCAAAAACCTATGTTTCTTTGTGGAGTAGAGCCTCATTTCTCCAGCTGATCCTGGCTCCAGTGTCCTGGTTGCTTGTCCTGATCGTGACTTATCAGCATTAACTCAAGTATTAGGATTTAAGAGTATCTAAAGAGAATTGTGTTTAGGGCCAAATTTTGAAATGTTACTTTCCTATTGGGCAGTATTAGCAAAATGTCGTTAGTTCTTAATACATTTTTAAGGGCTGCAGGAATTAGGTCTAACCTGTAGAGAAAAACATTATTGTTGCCACTTATTTGACTGTAAGTCTGTCTGATTAAAGGTTGCAGAGTGCACCCCAAAACATGTTTCCTATTCTGTTTATGCTTGCCTATTACTATAACATTTGGGTGCTTTCCTGCCATACAGTGAGATAGTTTCTAGGTTTGTGGTTTTTTATGGGCTTTTTTGCTTTGTTTTTTCTCCTCTTGAAGGAAAAATAGTGTGTGGATTTCGATTTATGTAACAATTAAGAATGCATCAAAAATATATCTGGTTGACCTAACATGGAAGAGATGCTTTAACTATTGTGTTACATAGTAATAGCACTGTAATTGAAGTACAGCAATAGAAGTCGCATTGTAGTTGGAAAGGCATTTTTTTTCCAGTGATGAAAGACTTCCCTACAAAATGATGGAAGTTTATTCCCAGTTTGTAGGTTTTTTCCCATTGTACAGTCCATTTGGTGGTGATGGAAACAACTGGAATAAAATACTGGTTAGCAGAGGAAGCTATGACACTTGATTTTATTGTAACTTCTTTAAAATAATAGTTACTTTTTTGGCTACCATTCTAATTCAGTTTAGAAAGTTACTTCAAAGGATATTATGGAAACATGTTTTCAATGCATTTCATAAGAGATTTTGCAGTATATGATTTTCAAATTTGATAAATACGGCACTTCCCTCCTCTGTTTGTAAATGCAAGTCTATTCAGTGTACTTTTCCATGCATTTGCTTTTTTTATACTTACTTTTCCACATGTGCCCTGGAGAAAAGCATGCAATCCACTGTTACTCTGAGGTGAACTGGATTTCAGTGTAGTCTGTTTCAAATTAAATGAAATTGTTTATTAGTTTTGCAGTTCTGGAGAGCAGAGGCACCCTTGGGTTTTTATTGAGCGGATGAGGGATATGTTAGCTTATATATCCAGAGAGGACTGATGCTAACTGGGCTTTTCACTTTGATAAAGTCCTCGGTTTCAATGATGATATGCAGGTCAGCCGCATTTTTTAATTAAAAAAAAAAAAAATCCTATGCTGGAATTACCTAACTGTTGAGCAGTTTATATATGCAAGTATGCTCTCTTGTGGTAAAGCCATTTTATTGAATGCTCCGCCAGTTCTAAATTTTGACAAATTTTATTTAAGACTATTGTTTTTTCTAATACATTTTTCTTTCATCATGTCATGTATTTTGGCAGGGTTTACAGTGTGATACAGTGGCAGAGCTCTGGATGTGCTATGTGAGGTTGTATAGATTTTGAAATTGTATTCAGTATAGGGAGTGATACTCAGCACTTGAGCAGCACATGATTTTTTTGGTAGAATCCAGCTTGCTGTGGAATAAAGTGCTATTTGACTAACAGTGATTATGTGATTTAGGGTGAGGTACTTGTATAGCCTCTGAACATCAGGTAGTAAAGGAAGAGGGGTTCTCATTCTGAAGCATCTTTATAGAATTTTAGTAACTGCATGATTTATGCTTGTTACGACAGCTAAGATGCTGATTGAGACTGAGTCTCAGAAGTTTAGTCACTCTAGACTTATCCAGTAATCAAGGGGGGGGGGGGGAAGGAACAACCCAGAGTTTGCTCTGGTGTGGGTACTCCTGGGTGGCTTGAGCGGCAAAGGTGTATTCCTCTGCTTAGCATTTCAATAGTACTATCACAAGTATACATATAAATTCAGGAAGCGTAAAACCAAATACATCTCAGTTGCCTCTTCTCAAAAAGATCAGCAAGACTGTTTTATTCTTCATGATTAGCCTAACATCCAGGAAGTATAATTTAATAAATAGCTAAGATATCTGTAATCATCTAAATATTTCTCATATTGCAGCTGGGGTTTCTACCCAGATTCTTTACCTACTGTATAATCTACATATAAATTTCCTTACTGTTTTGCCTGGAGGTGAGGATAGCCAAATGTCAGTAAAAACATGAGGTTATGTTCAAATGATCTCAATCGTGCAAGTCCTTGTATATACTTCCCTTCAAGGGAAATAATGTCCTAAAGAAGAATTTCAGAGAATGTTTCTTGAAGACTGTGAAATTCTGGATTCAATTTAAAACCACAAACACTCAGCACACTTCGTGTAAGCACAACTGCCATTGACTTTTGTGGAAGTTTTGGCAGCCTGGCGACTCAAAGATCACATTTCTGTGGTCCCAGAGATGATTTGATGTGTGCTGCTGTACATGAACATTTAATGTCAAAACAATCAATTATTTAGCAGGTGTGGGCTATAGTAGAATGATCGCATTTGGCACAGAAGTTGGATAATGTGTAGAAGAGTAGGAGATGGATGAGGTAAGAGCATGCTGGAGTAATGCCTTCCATTTGCTGGAGCTTAATTTAGTTGAGGAGGTGAACAGCTTTTTTAAAAGAACTTTTTGATGCATGCATGTTACTTCTTTTGTTATTGTTTAGTTGCAGTTGTTTTCATTAATGAGAACTGAAAAGTGCAGCCATGTCTTCCAGTTTTCTTCCATTTTTATGTAACCTGAAAGAAACATTGAGTTTAAAAGGTTGAGCACGTGACATGTTGACTCATCTCCTCATGAGAGCTTAATAGGACCCTGAGCAGAAGCCTGTGCTAGAAGCTTAATACAAATATTTTATGGAGAAACTTAATAATATTTTAAGGGACAGAAGTTGGTTAAACAGCATCAGCAGTTTCAACTATAGAAGGCAGACAATAAATTGCACTGTTTACAGTGATAACTTTGTATGAAAGTGTCACGTATGAATCTAGAATTTTAAGATGATCCTGTGTTACTGTATGTTCATATACAAGCGTATGCTAGTGATGCTCTTTTACTGCATCTTATTACACATAACATTCCTGTACAGAGTCTGTTTTACCTGTAGCACATGAGTGTTTTCCGTTGAAGACTTTTTCCATGGGACTGGTTGCTGTACTTGGCAGTCCTCTTCTGTAGTGGATTTCAACTTTCAAGCTGTTTTTGTTTCCTACTGTCCTTCACACTTCTTGTTTTCCTCCAAGTCCTCACCTATACTCCCCTTCCTCCTCCAATATTTAAAAATCCCAAGAGTTTCAAAACAGAGCAATGCTTTCATTTGAAGTTTTAAGTATCAGCTACTCCTGTCAGAAACACTTCATCCATCTTTGATATTGATTCAGCTTTCCGTATTATATGTGTGTATTAAATATGAGATGGTATACTTTTTTCTTCTGGTTCAGTATGCTTTCTTCAAGCTTTCATTCAACTGTTTTCCTGTTGGATCAGATTTTCTGTCTCTTCTTTCTCACCAGAGAGTACTGACAAGGTAAATACAGAACAAGGCAACAGCAGCTTCCATTTTATCCCCAGTGATGTCAATTTAGAACACAGAATGATGCATGGATTAAATAATAATAACTATATCTGTGTTTGAAATTTGTAGCTGTTCAGTGCTTGGCTTTGCAATTTTAATGCATTTTTGTTGTTGTTCAATTTTCTAGGCAGGCTGAATAATTCTAGTCAATCATGCGATGCAGAATCATAGTAGTGCCCACAGAGTTGACCGGCAGCTAGCGGTGTGCCTGGAAGCTACAGATCTGTAAGCAGACCCTTCTTGTTATGTTTGAAAGAGCAAGACCACTAGTAGTTTGTCATGTCAACATTAGATAAGGATGAGTGATGCACAGCTTAGTGTGGTTCACATATGCTTCTAGATGAGCAAAAGAAATTTATGGTTTGGAGTATGTCAGGCTCTGCAGTAAGGTTTTTGGAGAACATCACTGACTGCGAGTCTCACTGCTCTCTGTGTCCTTTTCTGCTCTCTTCTTTGGCCTCTCCATGTTTTCTCTGCCTCTTCTCCCCAACCCTTCTGGTCCCAGTCTGCTTTTGCTGCACTATGAACTCCGTTTCCCTAAAAGTAGGCATGCTGTGGTAAGATTTCATGTTTGTTATTGGTGAATTAATGAAATCACCTTTCAGAAACCTGCAGAAACATCTGCTCTTGGATTGGGAAATTCAGAATTTTAACCCACAGAATAAAAATCTGGCAGTTAAGGTGTGTGGAACCAGATGCCATGCAGTGGTAAGTTTGGCAATCCAACATATACGCAGTACTATCTAGTATGACTGCTAGCCACGTACGCTGTGTGAAAACAACTGTTATTTTTTCCACTCTCTTCCGTTCTGTCTTGTTGCCAGTTCTTCTTTTAGTGTCCAATGCTCAGAACCTGAGCATATTGTTTTTGTGGTACAATTATGAGCTTAACTGTTTATAATACACATTCTTCTGTGTCTAGCAGAGTAAGTCTAGGAAGATGGAGGGGGAACTACTAACAGAAACTCCTTTCTGTAATAGGTTAATGTATGGAGTAATAGTAAGGATCACTTAACTTTGGGCAGAAGGAGAATCATATGGGAGTTGTATTGGTGTTGCAACTGAAAATGTTTTAAGGCCTGAAGACCTATTTTAAATAAGTGATGTTTTATCTTTTCTTTACAGTCAGTCACCAAAGCTGGAGACAGTTTTTCTTCTAAGTGGGTGATTTTCAAATAATTAATTCAGTCATATGCAGAATACTCGTGTTCTTAAAAGTGTTCTGATTTTCGTATGTCTGCTGGAGAGGTTTTCTGTATATGAACTTTGAAACAAATTTCAAAGGTATCATTTTTCATTGCCGCATTTATCAGTTTGGCAGCACTTCATTCTGAGCTTGATGCTAAACATGATTATTGTAAGTTGTTAACTGTGCTTACTGTAAATAACACAAATCTGCCCAGCTCTGCTAGCAAAGTAGTGTGAGGCTCACAGGGTAGTGGTGGTAAATTTATTTATGTGACATGCTACTGTTCAAAAATTAATTTTATTTTTGTATTTTCAAGAAAAAGAATACTATTTTGTGGAGAGGGGAGTTTTAAGCAGTATTCCTATCTTGTGAAGAAAATTAGGCACTTCTGGAGTGCCTAATATTTACTTTTTATCTTTCAAAAAGGAACTGTTTCTGTTCTCTGATCCTTAAAATCAAGCCCTCAGCTGAAAAACATGTATAAATAACTGGTTATTCTTGGTATTTAAAGTAACGTTTAGAGGCTCCAACTGGAGGCTGGCACCTTTCGCATTTGGTTGCTGCATGCAAACAGCCCCATCTCCCAACCCAATCTCTGCCCCAAAGAGCTTAAAATGAAATTTAATGGCAGCGGGTATATCTGGAGGAGCACAAGTTAACGTGAGAATGCTGTGCCTGGTACAGCGATCAGGAGTCACAGCTGCTTATCTGTTGTCAAGTGTTTATTGGGCATTATAGCTGCAACAGTCTTTTTGGGGCAAATTTCCATGCACTTGTGTACGGCTCCGTTCCCATACATTAGCTAGCTTCCGAGAAGTGATGGGGTGAGGCAGAGGCACCCGCTGGCTGAAAGGTGGTGCATTAAAATCAACAAATTTACAGCGTATCCCCCTGAGGTGGGACAGCTATGTGCAGATGTGTCAGCAGCAGAGCCATTCCTGCTGGATGGAGTTGTAAATGTGAGTACAGTCTTAGAAATCTCCTGAAAACAGGGAGCTGGGTAAAAAAGAGATCGTTTATGATCCCATTAGAAAAAGCCAAGGCTTGAACTTTAGTAGACATGAAAAAAATCCAACAGGGAGGGAGGAAGAAGGTGAGGTAGAGGAGGAGAGATGCCATGTGTGTCCTACCCGAGGGAAGATCTTCGATCAGGCTGTACTGTGCAGCAGAGACCCTGAGCATGGGACTGCAGGAAACCAGCTTTCATTGCTTGTTCGATGTGTCTGCAGAAGGTTAAATCACACACGCGGTGCATGTTAGTGGCCCCTGGAGATTTCTGTATTGATCTGTTTCTTAATAATGCATAATAGGCAATCAGAGCTTTCCTGATCTTTTCACAGACATAGTATCAGCAAGAGTCTTAAATCACAGTGCTGCTAGTGGTTGTGTCTGACCTGTCCTCCACCAACACTAGAGTAGCTTTTATTTCCCCTGGGACTACCCCTGACTTACCTGGTGGAGAATCAAGCTCTGTGTTTGGAACGATAAGTCAGCTTTCCATGGCCTTTCAGTGGGGCGAGATGATATATTTTGTTAAAAATTTTATTTCAAAATAAAGTTGGTACAGGTCTTAGATTTTTTTTTTCTTTTTTTTTTTAATTTTTCTTCCAGCATGAACAAGAACGTTGGTTTTGCATTGTTAGCCAAGTTGTGTGTTCTGCCCTGTTTCATCTTTGCTCTCATTTATAAGTCTCTTTTGTGGGTTGGTTTAGGATGGGAATTTTGTTTTGGATGCTGAACTAAGCAGGACTTTGCAATTCTGATGTCACCTCTGTTCCACCTATTGGAACATTGATTTTTAACAATGTATGCTCTTAAATCAATATGATCTTTATTGGTACTTGTTGGTGACATAGTTAAGTCTGGCAGCAGCTAACTGCAAACATACATTGCTGTAGTGCAATGGGTTTAATTAGAAACCAAGCAAACGAGATTTCAGAATTAGTTATTGCTGTGTGACACCGTGTGTAATACTTGTCTCCCGGACTACAGGAATTCATAATTGCTGCTGTAAAATAGGTATTTATCCTTTGCCTTTGAGAGTATTTAATTGGTAGCGTAGGCTAATGGAAATTTGTGTAATTGTGTTACTATCAGTATTGTGTATAAGTACTCATTGTGCAAACCGGTTATTAGTTATCTGATTTTGCATTTGACAACATCAGAAGTTAATTGGACTACCGCAATAATGCAACAGCAACAATAGTGCAAAACTTGGCTTATAGCACTAATATAAGTTTGGCTGTCTTGTATCATTTCCTGGCTATTGCTTTTTTTTTTGTCCTAGTAAAGGCCTAGTTAGTCATGGCTTTTCCTTGTGTTGGTTCTTTAATAATAAAAAAAAGAAAAAGCCACTGGGGAGAAAACTCATTTAAATTTGCTCAGGAAGTAGAAGAATTGCAGGCTATTTTGGATATTTTGAGTAAAATGTTTAATGTTTTATTTATATCTGGCATAATAAATACGCTGACCAATAATAAGTCAGCAAAACTCAGTGTGGCTGTACTGTTCAAAATGAATCAGCTCCTATTTTTCCTCTGATCTTGGACAGATGGTAGGCCGCTAGCACTGCAGTTCACCAGGTGGATATCCCCTTGCTGGGGTTGTCCAAGGAAGATGAAAACCAGAAGATGTCAATGGACTGAAGCTGAGCAGTCCTGAGTGCCTGTCTGGGCAGGGGGAAAGGTAGATCTGAGATGTAGGTCCCACATCCATGGCACGTCCTAACCACGAAACTGCAGGCAGAATCAGGTGGGAATCGCAAATCTTCTCTACTATTGAATCCAGGGTCATTGAGTGCTCCTGATCCTAAGTAGCGAGGAAGAGGAGAGTTGCCCCCTGTATTAGGGCTGCCTCTCTGGAGGGGTGCTTCGCCGGTTGTGATGAAAGCAGGGAAGAAGAGGCTCTTCTCCCTGCCCACCGCCTTTGTGAAAACATGGGATGACTTAAATGTGGTGTCTTCTGAAGGATTAGATGAGGTAGCACAATTTAGGGCTGGGCAGAAATACCTAACATAATTCAGGATAAGCTAGCTTGAGTGCAGTCTCGTTTCATTAGTGCACAGCTCTGAGTTACTGTAGTATATGTAACATGCCTGAACGAGCTCATCGATTACTATTTTGTGCATCTCTACACCATAAAACATTTTGCTATATAAAAATGTATCAAAAACTGTCTCCACGCTCTTTGTCAGCACTGAGGCTGAATCACCTTTTCCTGGGCTCACAAGTCCTTTGTGGTTCCCTGGACACAGGAGGAGGTTTTAAACTTGCCGAGTGCCCAAAGTCATCTTTGCCCACAGAGCTCACACACCTGCTGCTGAAACCCCCGAGCTCTGCGTGTCCTGGTGGGGGGCAAAACTAGAGGATCAAGACTGAAGATTTTGTGGTGGTGAGCACGTGTAAAACGGCAGTTCAGCCTTTGCCAATGAGCCAAGAATTGTTTTCATTTTTAAAATTTGGCTGGCTGTTTGATGGGGCAAGATGGAGAGGTGTGGTCTAGTTTTTGGACTCTCCTTACTTAAAAACAACCTCGGGACCCAGTACGGTACGTTTCTGTTGGAATTATATTTTTCTTTTATTGCCAATTTATGAACTCTGCTGATATAAGGAATTTAATAAAAAAGCTGACAGACTATTATCTATAGTTGTGCTATAATAAACCCTATTTTGGTGAGTTTTATAACTTAGCATTTGTGAAATACAACAAATTATTAGATGAAAATAGTTGTAAAATCTGGAAATTGACTTTTTGCTATTTTTTATGATTTAATCTATTTATAGAGAGACAGACATATCTTCTTTTCACAACTGGAATGAATCTTGATGAGAATACAAGTAAAAATGTAATATATATTATCTGACTTATTTTTGCTAAGGGAAAAAATACAAACCATTTTGAAGGTGAACCTGTTGTCTTTGTTCTGTCACTGAGAAATCTGCCTTTCCTCTCATTTGCTTTATTTCTTGTGTCTGAATATGCTGAGTGTATGAACCTTCCTTCTCCTTAAAGGAGATAACCTTAAAGATAAAATGTGGTGTGTGTGCCCACTAAACTTGATAAACTGATACTACTTTCTTGATAGAATTTCAGAGGGCATGAAGGACATATTCCAAAACTTGTTAAAATTGGCAGAAATTCTGCAAACTTCAGTGCATTTTGGACCAGGCTGGAAGTGAAATGTATCACTGAGTATATCATTACAAGTTATTTTATTCTCCTTCAGAATATTACCCTACCTTGGTCATCTTGTGTTACACACCCCAATCTTGCTGCTGCACTTGCTGCTTTGAAATACTACAATGGGCCTCATTCTCAGTTTGTGGTGCTCTAAACCAGCAAATATTTCTTTTATCTCAGTATCAAAGACTAGGCTGTGGCTTTAACTTTGACAAGAAGCACTTGGAGACAGTGACTGACCTTTTTAAATTGGTAAAAAAGAGCCCCCAGGGAATCCCATTAGGAGCAGGGAAGGTAGATAACAGCTTCTTCCACCCAAAAAAGATAACAGCGTTCTGCTGCTTGTTATTAGGGAACTTTGTAACTAAACCCAGTTTCTTTGGCCTTCTCTTTCAGTTCAAAGCAACCAGCTTTGTCCTTAAATAACTAAATATCTACCACTTAAATTATTCTCTGAATATTTAAAGGCAAACTCTTGGAGTTCTTATCTCAAAGACAAAGCATAATGCCAACATAGGTTCCCTGTTTCTTTCCATGTAGTGACTTGTACTGGCTCTTCGTTCTTCCAGGCCTTTGTTGAGGACCAAAGATGCAGAGTGGATCCATCAGGTGCTACAAGGGTTGGTGGTAGCACTGAAATTGCTTGTCGATTCCCAGCTGCAGCCTGGCACTAGCTAGAGCGGTGTACCCATCAAACCGCATGTGCTGCTGAGATTTGAATTGCATGTATTGATTTTTCTCATACATATAAACATATGCTGTTCTACCCGTAATACAAGAAGATGTAAGAAGTACTATGACTAGATGCTTTCTGGAAGTTTTAGGTGGAAGAAATTGGAAGGAGGAGATAGGTTGGTTTGTTTTAATAGTGTTATTCCTCCATAGAAACTTTTAGTTGTAGTTTCCTCAATGTTTGATTCTTTTATAATTGGCCAAATTTTCCTGACTGAGATGGAGGGATCCTTGCTTCTTTTCCAGGCTTATTCTATCATATCTTTAGGTCTTTGAACTTAACTTTGAAATGATAAAGTAGGAAAATATATATCATCACCTGTAAGTATGAGCTGGTCATTTTCAGTAGCAAGACTGGAGATTTGTTGTATTTATAAATACAAAAAAGCATGACTTTTGGGGAGACCTTATGAAAATTAGAAAGACGCAATAATTTCTCTGTCATGCGGTGGTCTGAGAACTTGATAGTGATCATAACATTGTCTTGTTCTATTTGCTCAGGGTTTCTGATTTCAGAGCTTACAGATGTGGCAATTGTGAATTCGATGTTGAAGTTCATAAGAAATATTTAATCTACCCCTAACTTCCAGCTTTCTAGTAAATAAAGTAACGACAGCACAAAGGAAGGAGAACTTTTCAGTATTTACCATTTGATTGCAAGTCAGAGATCTTGCCATACATCTTGAATAGAATACCAAGAATTAAAACAGTGTTGAAATAGCATTATTTGGTGAACATTTTAATTACTTCAAACATTGTAATAAAAACTGAGTTTTCTTAGGTTTGGGGGTAGTAAGTTCAGATTATTGAAACGTAGTAGTTCATAAAGTTCTTCACCAAGGCGTGAAGAAAAGTATCCTTTGTACAGTCATTTTGCTTTCAGGTTCTGTGTTCAAACTTTGGATTGAGAACACCAACTGTTTTCAGAGGTTGGACAATGTTGTGGGAAAATTATGGTTTTCTTTAAATTCTTCTTTTCATCATCCAGGGGTACGGTTGCATATTATTGCCTACACAGGATTGTATAGAAATTGGAAAGATATATTTGAATGGAAGGTTTTTCTGAAATACTTTTCTACCATGACAAAGTGGGAGAAAGCCATGGTAGTTATCAGAATTTACTGCAGTCATGCTTCTGTGTTTTATGTGTTTCAAAATCAGAAAAGTAAATGAATGGAGTCAAAAAGGATGTTTCAAAACTGTTGAAAATCCATGCTCGCAATGATGCCTAGACTATTGTTCTAATCTGTTTTAGTTCTATGGTAGGTCATAACAGTGGGTGACTAATTTAGATATGCAACAAAGCCATCCTATTACTTCTTGGAAATAACAGAATATTTTGAGCTTTTACACTTAGACAAAGACAATTTAATTGCAGTAAGACCTCCTGCGAAACAGTAAAAGAAGTCAATCAAAGAAGAAAATGTTGCTTCTAGAGTCTTAAAGTGCAACGTAGCTCTGTATTTCTTACCTGCAACCAAATGTGCAAATTTTTCATTTAATGAAGATACTTTGAACGCTAATCATAATAGCAGGAAATGTAGAGCAGAAGCGTATACCTATCTGATCATGTTGATTTGTGCACTGTCTGCTTTTACAAAATCTGGGATGGCTGCACAGCTGGTTTGGGTTCATATTTTAGGCCATTGAAGGTGTTTTCTTGGCAGGGATGAGACTGCCAGAAAGCATCTCCGTTGTTTTACTCCCACAAGGGTTTTCACATCACACACCACCTGCCTAACCACATGGACGTGACTGTTCAGGGCAGTCTGACTCTTGGGCAAAGAGCAAATCAGAGAAGAAAGTAAGAAGGAGATACCTAGTGATGATGTATTTGAAAAACTGCTGTTGCCGGTTGCAGCCTTTCTGATACTGGGGATGTAGGCTCCTGGAGAGCAGCTGAAGGTGATCCTGGCTTCTGCCAATAAGGAGCTCTGCCATTACCAGCTGCCTTTAAACTTTGCCCTAAACCTTCTCCTCAGAGACACTCTGTGTGTGTAATACTTAACTGGCAGGGTAGACCCACTTGCTGAAATATTAAATGGCTTGAAATGCCAGTGCAGAAAGCTTAAAAAAATGAAAAAGGAGAAAAAAGGTAATTTGTTTGCTCTGGTACTCTCAAGTATTCACTGCTGCATTACTGTGACTGACAGATCTTGTGCTGGGACATGGGTTGCTCTCCTCCCTTCAAGGGCAGAGAAGGGAGATACGAACGTTGAAGAAGTGTGTAAACTGTCAGATATTTTGGTGAGGTGCTAGTAGCAGGGACTTACTAGAGAAATCTTCAAAGTCTTTGGACTACGAATGGTGACAGTTTCAATTAGTACTTACTCTGTGTGTAACACTGTGTACTGTGTCTCAGACTAATACAGTCTCTGCAGGAGGTAGAGCTGTGCATCTGGTAGTGGGGACTTGGAAGGCTTTGAGCTTTAATGTGCTACCATTTTCTGGCAATTCAGGGAGCTGTGTTTGGGAGTTTACCTCTCTAAAGAACCAAGAATAAAAGCCTGTAGCTGTGTTGCTTAGCCCTAGTCCCTTATGTCTGTTGTCCTTGCTTACTGCATAGCCACCAATGTACTCCAGACCCTATTGACTTTGCAACAGATGGTCTTCTCATGCTGCAGCAACTTCTGTATCTCCAAGGTGGTCTCTTCCACATGTGGGAATACCTTGCTCTCTCCTCCACAGTGGTAGGATTGAAAGACCATTCTAACCCCTTTGTCTTTTCATCAGCCTTTCAAGGGAAACTCTTTCGGTTACTGCTATTGCGTCCCCACAGAACCTGTCAGATGCCTTAAGCTTCTATATTAATGCTGCAGAGTAAGACACTGCATAAATAAGTATAAGATGGTGAGAACAGGAGTAGCTTCTGTAGATTGTCCTCAAGAACTAGCAGACCTACTGATACCTCAAGTACCATTAATTCTTGATTGGGGCATGCCAAGCTTGTCAGAAGAGCCATCTGCTACTTTGTTCTGTAAGTATTTATTTATTTATTAGTAAGGTGAATCCCAACATCTCACATGGAAGATTTGTAAGGGGAAAAGCTTCCTGCAAAACATCTTTCCAAGAAGGATGGTTTAGCTTCTGTTGTTGATTATTTCTCCTGATACTCGGCATCATGATGTGTTTCTTTTTATATTGTGCTCGCTGACTGTTTTTCTGACTAATATATCTTAGTATTTGCTACTTGAAGTGGTATACAAAGAAGCTGTCATCACCAGCTGTGTAGAAGACATCTGAGAAAACCATCAATAAGCATTAAGAAGCAAATGAAAATGTCTCAGCTGCCCTACTGAATTTGACTTTTAGTACTGTTTTTTGCCATCTTTCTCCCTTGGCTCAATGCACTTAAATACTCAGAGAGAAACATTTTGCTGGCTGCCTCTTGCATGATTTCCAGGTGCATAGGCCTATGCCCAATTTCCTGCGATGCAGAAATAAGTCAGTTGATTACATTTCTGCTGCCATTCTGAAACCTGTAATCTTCAGGCTCTGCTAAGATTTAAGACATACCAGGATAGGTTACTTCTGTGTGTCTAAACGTTTTAGATTGAAAATAAGTGTTCAGCCCCTATCAAGAATAATTTAGTGTTCTGTTAAGAAGGAAGAATAAGAAGTAAGCTATTACCACAGAAAATTTCACTGCAATTTTCTTTTGCAGAAGCTTAAATTCTGAGTAGAGAGGTTGTCAATTAGTGTGCAGATTTTTTTAATTGGCTATAATAAAAAGCTAATTGGTGTTTTGCTTAAAGAGTGAATTAAGAAAGTGTTGCTATAGAGACTTTGCATGTGTATAGTGCTGCTCTACATAACAGTGAATATAATAGTCTAATGACCTTTCTGAGCCAGCTGTATAGCCAAGGAAAAAGTGTTAAATTCAGGCTTGCTGAAGTGATCATTAAGGAGTTTGACTTCACCCATTTCATTGCCTGAAAGCGTCTCTGGCATTGTCTTGTTGAATGTTTCTCTTGACTCGTGTCAAACCATATAATAAACGCTGGTCTCAGAAGACCTGAACTTTTGTAAAATCCGAGTGCTCCAATTTTGAATGTGTAAACCAATCTGTAATCTGTCAAGCATAAAATGTACTACTGGGAAAATTTCATTTTCATAATCTGAGAAACCGTGATGATGGATCGTAAGTGACAACATCTAATCCATTAGCTGTTGTATTCCTCCCTCCTCTCCTTGCCTTCTCTACCCACTGATTTCTGAGCCGCATGTGAAACACAGGAATTATGATTTTAAGTCAAATGGGATTTCTGTTCTAATTTGCAACATTCTGTCCCAGCAAAAATACTTATCTCCTCAAATATAAACTTTGCTGAGGAGAGAATAATTTCTTCAGGATTTGTGAACAGGAATTTTTCCTTGGGCTAATGCTTGCCTACTTAAATTACTTCAGAGTCATCATCTGTACTTTTGCTAGCTGCTTAAAAGTTAAAGATACAGGTGGCATGGACAACAATATACTGAAGTATATTATGAACATAGTCATTCTTGCACAGGAAGGTGGTCAATACTGAAATAAGTGTGTCTATATGGTAAAGGGGAAAACTAAAACATGACCTTTTTTTTTCAGTTCACTGATCCTGAGTCTCATTATTACTATGTAAATGGACAAATTGTACTGTCCCCTTTTTAACTGCATATCTACAAGATGCAGGGGAATGAGATTCTGCAGTTGTTAGTTATAATGACAAAAACCTTAAAATGTTCTTCATGTTTTAAATAATGCTGTGACTGTCTAAGTGCAAATGACTGGACAAAACTATAACCTGTTGACTTTTAGTGGAAAGAGTTCACCATGTTCCTTTTTCCTCCGGTTTTCAATTAAAAATAAATCGTTCTGTCTCTGCTAAATTTGCCCCTGCACTTGTTCTTCAAACTGGTAAAACACAAAAATCTTTGAGTTTGATTAGTTTATGATTTGACCTTTTTCTTTTCTCCCTTTTTTCTTCCCAGTAGATGCTTAGAAGAAGTCAATGATTCTTCTAAGTGGGGGAATTTAGGAGAGTCTCTTAGAATTCTCTGGAATTGTACAGTTGGCTTCTTTCTGTACCTCTGGATCATGACTGAGTAATATCATAACTTAGCGGCTGTTTTTCCCTTGATACACATATGTAAGCCCCATATATTAGTGTTAATGCCTCTCTGAAATGCTTCCCTCATATATTCAATATCCACTACTGATGTCCAAACCCTAAAGTCTTATGAGTTGCATGGCATGTGGCTATCTCTAGAGCTTAATAGAAAGTTGGATTTAATCTCATAGTTCATCTTTTGAGCAGTAAAACTGTAAGACAGATAAAATGTTTTAACATGAAGGTTTTATCGGAGACCTGTGAGCAAATAAGTGTTTTTCTGGTCCAGGGAAAGGACTGATTTGGTTTTTTGTTTTTTTTTTTTTTCCCCTTTTATCTTGCCCAGTAAGACCATAACTGTAATATGTGCTTACATGGGCTTGTATAGTTTAAAGGTGTTGTTTTGCAGAAAAAGTAGTACAATATCATATTTACAACTGTCAAGGAAGTGTTGCTTTTTGGAACTCGGTAAATCCATCCTTACTTCATTTTAAATTTTTGCTGCTTTGCTGCAGTCCATTGTCAGCTGTCTTTGTGAAGAGGGGACCAGGTCTATGAAGGGCAAAACATGAATCTACTTTAAGACTGGTATTTTCCTCTTAGTTTTACTTGACTGTACAAGGCTCTGAGCATCCTGATCTAATTAATGTTGTTGTTATTCCTGTTTTAAATGGGGATGTTGGACCAGTTGACTTTTTAGGCTTCTGCCAACCCAAATTACTTTATGTGTCTCTGACAGGGTTCAAATCTACAATGATAAAGGGACTATCTTCCCGTTGTTGTTCTTCCATTTTTATGAACTGTGACTCTGCAGGGTTACCTTGAAGGCAATTACAACAGCAACTGAAGTATGAATAGTTATAGTACCATCAGTTGTAGGGTTTTTTTTTAAAGATAATTTATCTCCAGATGACAATTCAAACATGTCTTTTAAAATTTTATTTTCCAGGTTTTATTCTCCCCGTTATTTAAAGGATAACTTCAGTCAGACTTTTGAATGCATACCTAGGAAAAGATGTAAAAGCCTGTTCATCCCCCAACTACTCTTTCCCACTTTCTTATCTGCACAAGGGGAAGCCTGTTTCAACATGGCTGCTACAGCCATTATGTTGAATCAGTAAAATTTATATGAAAACCTAGTGTTTGGGAGATGGAAACTGCACTCCTGCTAGTTCAGTGCATTATTTGTTTATTGGGATTAGGGCTGGCTGCAGTCCTACAAAATGAAGTGGACTATTGGATGAGCTTGGTGGGTTCTGCATTGTGGATGTCAATGGCACGCCTCAGAAAAGCAGCTGCAGTGCATTTCTTTTTGCAAGATTACTTTTTTGTTGCCCCAATATGCTGGTGTTTACAGAAAATTACAATGGCACAACTTAGTTACTACTGATCCTTTTTCTCCCCTTTGTTTTATAATTTATGTAGTGCAGCAACGGAGGGTTATTAATCATAGAATCATAGAATCATTGATGTAGTGCAGGAGGGTTATTAATCATAGAATCATAGAATCATTGAGGTTGGAAAAGACCTCTAAGATCAGATCAT
>NW_008796193.1:4737835-4747322 GCF_000699145.1 Aptenodytes forsteri
CTGTTGCCAGCAGGCCCGGTGCCGTGTAAACCTCCCCATGATCAAAAAAGCCAAAATTCCTCCGATGGCACCAGCCCCTGAGCCACACGTTGATCCGGTGTGTTTTCCTGCTCCTTTCAGTATCCTTCCCTGCCACTGTAGGGATAGAGGAAAACACTACCTGTGCTCCCGATCCTTGAACCAGTCGCCCCAGTGCCCTGAAGTCCCTTTTGATCGCTGCAGGACTTCTCTCTGCAACCTCATCACTGCCAGCCTGTATAACCAGCAGCGGGTAGTAATCAGAAGGCCGTACCAAACCAGGGAGCTTCCTAGTGATGTCTCTGACCCGGGCCCCAGGGAGGCAGCAGACTTCCCTGTGGGACGGGTCCGGTCGGCATATCGGTCCTTATTAGTGGAGTTATCTGTAGAATCTTTGTAATAAGCTTTGATCAGTACTGAACTGCAGCGATATACGCAGAGACTGTTTAAATATGTACTTAGCTACCTTGTTTTGCTTGGGGAAGGAACACATTGACACCTTTTGCATTTCATAAAAAAAAAAAGGAGGGAGATTTATGTGGATGATAATGAGATTGCTAGTGGGAAATAGGTGAAAAATTGAAATGATCAGAATATCAGGGTTTTTTTTGTAATGAGAACACTTCGACTTTACTGATGGATAAGCAAGGCAATTGTTTATTGTCCAGTGTTTTGTAGTAGAGCAGAAGAACCACCACAGGTTCCCTGCATATGAACCTGCTACTTCATGAACCAGACCTTGCAAGAGCATTGGTTTTGATATTTTAGGCAGTCATTTTGTTTCTTTAAATGAGAAAAATACTTCATAACTACCAGCATGTTTAAAAATATGTTCTTCTTTGCTGCTGTGTCAGGAAAATGCATCTTCTATTTATATTTACAAGTTGCATCATTGCAAATGGTTAGATTTCTGTTTCAATGAATGGTATAAAATGTGATGTGTTCCTCTTGCAGAGAATTATCGTAGAGGCCAGATTGAAAATATGCCTTCATGAAAGTCTCTACAAAGCTGATCCCATCTTGACTTTAAGGTAAATGAAAAAAAATGTACCAAACATCTATTCTAACTTTTCCTCTCATCATAATTGTTCTGTTTGAAAGAAAAGTGAAGATATGTGCTCAGAAGAAAGAAAGAAAGAATGTATTTTAAGGAGTCAAGTTGCAAAACTTAATATTTGGTCAATATAAAGTGTAAGCATAAGCCAATAATTTGGGGTAG
Source organism: Aptenodytes forsteri (assembly GCF_000699145.1). Classification (NCBI taxonomy): domain Eukaryota; kingdom Metazoa; phylum Chordata; class Aves; order Sphenisciformes; family Spheniscidae; genus Aptenodytes; species Aptenodytes forsteri. Next base: position 4,739,073 of record NW_008796193.1, read on the forward strand.
GCTTCAGAAATTAAACAAAATGACAGTCAGTGGTATGAATGCTTATGTGTCTTACATACTGCCTTGGCAAGTGTCTGTTTTTGTCTAAAAATTGAATATGCATATGAAGGAGGGATCACTATAATTGAATGGAATATGTGAAATTATGAAGGCAGCAAAGTATAAATAATTGAAAATCAGGTTGCAACTCTAGCGTCCGTATTTCATGAGCTCAGTTGCAAACAAAATTGCTAGAATGGGAATTCACATTTTTGTTCCTCTTAGTTTTACTTTCATGGTACCATACTCCTGGTATAGAGAGTAAGGCAGTGAAAATGACAAAGGGGTAATTAAATATCTGTAGGAAATTAAGAGCCAAACCAGAGACTAATTTTCAGTAGTCTGCAGCTTTCATTATATATGTATATGCTTTGATTTCTCATGTATATGGAAAAATGTATCCTCTAACGCTGCATATTTTTAGTCTTTCTTCTCCAGAATTGTTTAACTTACTGTGTTCCATGGTAAGATGTGGCAAGCTTGTTTTGTTTGTAAAAATCATTGCAGAAAATAATTATTTTAACTTTCTGAACAGTTAATTACTTGCGAGTATAGGTAAGTATTCTTAATCTCCACTAAATACTCCTTTATCATGGCCATATTTCATTTGACTGTTTACTATGTCTTGTTCAATTGTTGAAATCACTCAAAATGGGTAATTTTAAGTTTGAAACTTTTTGGATCTACTTGCCCTGCTGTGTCCATGGATGAAGGGATTGGTGAGATTGCTGTACTCAAAAAGCCTTATTTTCAAGTAAAGCTTTCTCTGAATTTAACCAATGCTACATAAAATGCTTTTTCTTGTACTACATACTTTGGGTGCAAATTACAGAAGTTTCATCTGGAGATGAGAAGAGAATCTTCAATTTTGACCTTCATGGATACAACCAGAAGAAAATTTTGTAAAACACGAGTCTGTAAAAATGTGTTTGTGCTCTAAGGAGCAAACAGTAGTAATTGGGATGTTTCCTTCCACCCTGTAGAATTGTCTCCATCATCTACTTTTTTGACACCAGAGTTGTTTCTGTGCATTAGATATGCTTTGCTAAATTTCATTCATTTTGATGTCTTGGTTCATGAAGTGTATAACAAAATACCCAGATGCCTTATTAAGGAATTGTGGGAGAGTAGTAGACTTGGGTGATAGCACTGTACTATCTCTCTTATCAGTACTTCATGTCAAATGTAAAGGTATTGTGGTGTGGTTTTTCCTCCTATGGCAGTTGCTATATACAGAACATGGAATAATTTAAAGCTGGAGCGACCGATGCGGTTTTCCTGTCTGGAGGCAATAGGCCTTCCTTGGAATAATTAGTTCTGTGTGTTCAATAGCTGTACTTAAAGCAAAAGCCTCCAATCCTCAAGGTTCTGGTGATGGTAAAGCTCTTGTGATTCTTGGAAAGTTGTCCAACAGATTATACTGTTGGAAAACATTTGCCCTGTTTATTTCTTGAATTTGTCTGAATCAGCTTGAAGCATTGAAAATAGCACTGTTTTCCTGCTCACCTGCACAACCTTATGCTGTCACATTTCTGATCTTAGCTTAGTTTAGACTGCTTGTTAATCACACCTGAACTTCTGCTTAAATATCAGATTGAGCTCTTTTAACCTCTTCTTTGTAAGGATGTTTTCCAGCCTTGTTCGTGGTCTCTGTCCTAATAATCTCTAATTGAGCTCCTTCTCCAATGATGGTTAACAGATCTGAAAACATGTTCACGTGGTGGTCTCAAAAATAAAAAAGATGGAGAGATAATTCAGCTTCCTAGTTGTATGCTCAAGAGAGACCTCTGCACAGCATCATACCGGGAATCTTGTGTTTCCCTATTGTAGAATTGTGGGTTTTGCTTCATCACGTTTGATGTTTTTTAGTGCTTTGCAGTAAGTTTTTCAATATTTTAATGTTTTTCTTCACTTGAGGAGTTCTATTAAACTTCAGTCTCATGGAAACTAGCAAGATAACAAGACACTGAAATACCAAGAATGTATTATAGGGTTATTCCTTGATAGCATTAAGGTGATACAAGTAAGAACTTTTGCTAAAAGAGCTGTATCTTCCCCTCTGTCCTCAGCCAGGGCCCTGCCACATCATCCCCTGTGCCACCATGGATGCTTGGGCTGCAATGTGAGGAGCTGGATGAGAGCTGCTCTGGCTGAAGCTAACCTGGGACTGGGAGGGGGGAGAGTTTTCATCAACTTCATTTGCATTGCCTAGCTCAGTTTATGGCTGCGTAACTTACCTGCTACTGCCTGCAGGTGGAAGTTAACCTGTAGCTTGAGGATGGGCAGGCAAGGAAAGTGCTACTTTGGAGGTGGTGCATATTTATGTTGATATTAAGGACAGTGGATCGGTACCTCTAGCGGTTGAAGTATTGCTTTGTTTCCATGGAATACATTAAAGATAACACATTTCTACTTCTGAGATCAATTGATTTTTATTTAGCTCAACAAGGTTTAGAATAGCATTTCCTCATGTTGGATGCCATTCTTCTGGAGTTAAAAAGCTGTCATCTGTTATTTTATTTTTTACAAATTCAAAGGGCACTTTAGTACTGTCAGCGTGAGATCATCACTGTCCAATAATAGGCATTTTAGCAGATTTCTATTAATGTTGACTTTCAACAGAGCCTTCTTACTAAAAGAACTGTACCTTATAATCATGCTGTATCTTTCACTACAAAGCAATTACATGAATTGTGCGAATTGGCTAAAATCTATTAGCTATTAAAACTCAGTGTTACTTTTGATCAGAAAGGAAGTAATCTTGTTTAGCTTCCCCCTCCCCTTCATACTTCTATGAGAGTGGGAGCCTCTGTGAGGGAGAAAAGAAAGGGAGCCTGATGGTGGTTAATGGCTAATGAATACAGCTAAGGATGCAGGAATGGTTGCCTGGCAACGCGGGAAGGATGGGCTAAGGTATCTTGTCAGTACATAGGAGTTGACAATTGGCTCATCTCTTGAGCTCATGAGGACTGACTTCTGCATTTTTGCATACTTGATTCTCAAAACGTATTATCACTGTATATTAGCGATAGAGATTTGTATATTATATGTTTTGTCTCTGTGTACTTCATTCTTTTAAAAAGAAACGCAAGAAGAACAGAAGCAAATCAAGCATTTTAGTTAAAGGAACAAAAGATGTTGTGAATTCTGTCCCATGTGGTTATTAAGCTTTCAAGACGAGAGACATGCTTAATAAGAGATTTGCCTAAAATTGCAAGCTCTTAGATCTAATTCCAGGTAAAGTTATGTTTTCTTAGTCTGAGAGCCCTCTGAAAATGACCATCAACACACTCAATGCTCAAAGATGATGAGCTGGGTTTTGTGTTACAATTGCAACCTTGAGAAGATTGCCTTTTTTTGTGGTTGAAACACAGTTATGAAGTGACACATCTATTTTGTTTCCCCTCTTACTGTGGTATAACATCAGGCTGCAAACAGTGTGTGCACTGAGGGGTATGACAGACTTGACCTTGTACAAGTTGTTCTTAGAACAATTCAAATGAATTTTGAATATAGGTGTCAGTATGAGCTGTAGATCTATCTTTCTGCTGCAGTGTAATTGTACATAGGCAGTGCTTCATTTGGGAGATGAAGGGTGGCCTTTGTTAGTTTGGTGTTCTCTAGAAGGCCTTTATGGAAAAGTGGATTGACATAACCACATGAAGGTGGTTATAGTTAAGTGAATATTGAACTAGTAACCCTTTTTCTTTTCTATGGGCATGTTTCATTAAGGAAAAAGTTGCAACTGGCTTTCAGACTCAGGCTGCATGATCTGGTATTCTGTGTAGTGTTGATATTGCCAGAGGAGTAACATTTTTACCCCTTTCAGCTCTCAAGAATAACTTTGGTGCCTAATGATAAGGTCAAAGCTGTAGGAAACAGGTTAGGTTCTTGTTTTAAATTGTTGGACAGGAGATCTACCTAGCCATTTTGTGCCTGTTTTTTCCAGCAGGCAAAAATGAGGTTAATGTGTAGACATCAGCAATTGTATTACCTTGGGAATTCTTAAAAGCAAAAAAACCCCACCTCTCTCCTACTAGTAAGAGCAGTTGTCATTTGCAAAATGCTTGCTTCCATTTTTTCTTGTTGGGTTCAGTGTTTTTGTTAATGGTTGTTAAGGATGGAACTTTTTAGAGCATTTGGCATGCTGTAAAACCTGACCAGCTGTCTAAATATAGAGTGCTTGTACGGAAATGTTTTGATGGAAGCTGCAAAGAAATCCATTATGTTTACTGGATACTTTGTAATTATCAGACTGAATAATCTAGACAAAAATCAGTGTTTCCATCTAACTTTTTTCTGCACAGTCTATTCTTTCTGTCTGTCCCCATTCAAACACACAGAGGCAAGGTAGCAGCAGCCAACTGTGTACAATTACTTCCTTGTAGCTGGAGATACTCAGAAAACCAGGTGAAAGGTTTCAAATGTTTCAATTTGTATAGCCAAAGCCTTAAGGCAATTGTCATTAACAAAATGCTCTTTCTCCTTCATTCTTCATGTTGCAAACTGTAGCTTCTGACTTACTATTTATCTTTTTAATGGTTTATACTTACATTGCAAGCCCTGAGTTTGCTACAGGGTATTGAGAAATGTTTTGTAGCTTATGATGATTCATGGGAAAGTTTGGGTAAATTGCTCTGGACTGTATTTCGTGGTAACTTGTATTCTTAAGGACAACTTTGGTAGGTAGGTAAGATTGTTCTTTCCCATCATCCACGCGAATAAGTGTCTGCTGGTACAATTGTGTTAACTTAAACATAAGTGGCATGATTCAAGGAACTGCATACTGCACTAATATTACAGAAACCTTGGATCCAAGTGTTTGAACTTGTGCTTTAATCTACTATATCAATGAAGGAAAAGATTACAAATTTAAGATTTATGAATCTGTCTCCATGTCCAAGATGTCCAAATTGTTGGCTATTTACCCTCCTTAATAGATTCTAAGACTGAAAGATACCTTAAAATTATTATAATTGAACCAAGAAAATGAGTAAGGATCAATAAGATTTTTCAAAAGAATTATAGTAGTTTCTCTGTACAATGCAGTGCTGTTGAAAAAAAATCTGTCCAACTTGTGTAATGTTACCAGAAATGTTCTTTTATTTGCAACCAAATTAAATAATTTTAAACTGCAAATACTCATTTACCAGTTTTCGTAAAGAATGCAGGTGGAATATGTTAAATGTTTTCAGCATTCTGTTGGAATACCTGCCAATGTCTTACGAAATTTCAGTACTCCTAATAGATTAACACATTGGTTACATTGGAACATTGGTTAAGAAAACTTAAACTATGTAAGTTGTGTTTTAAAATGATGCTTTAAATCAGCCAGATTTGAGACTTTCAACATATTTTTGCATGGCTTTTGGGGTTTTCTTCAGTGTTCTTCTACTGCCTCACATCGTAGTGATTTCTGTTGTGCTTTTGCTTTTGTTACGGGACTAAAACATAGAAAGTAATGAAAAGATCAACCCAGAGCAGAGAAGAGTTAAAAGATTTTTTTTTTTGATGTACCATGAGCATTGTTTGAAAGCAAGATTCTGATTCCTTTTCTTAATTATGGACACAAAATTAACTTCTCATCCTTCATTTTGGCTTCTATGCTGTTTTATTTGCCTTACATAATACCTTGTCTGAGATACGGAGACAATTTATTGATTAAAGCATATGAAACAAGTGCATGGTGTGTAAGCAGGGAAAAAAGGGTATGGGTAATGTATTTTAGATCTCATTTCCTATGTTAGTTCTGTATTAAAAAAAAAATCTATGTGAAAATACATTAAGCAATGCAATAACTGCATACTAGTAAATACAAAGCCAACAGCTGTGTTTTCCAAGAGTACCTCACCGCAGCTGGAATTGGGAAAAATAAAACTTTATTGCAGATTTATGGAGAAATGGAAAACAATGCTAACCTAAAAATCATTTTACTTTTTTTTTTTTTTTTTTCCCCTAAAAATCATTTATCTTTTTTTTTTTTTTTTTTCCCCCTCAGTTGGGGAGAATAAGATTTTGCTGCCTTTACTTTCTCTGGAAAAATACAGCTCATTCTGTTTTTTAGGAGTATTGCATAGATAATTCAAAGATGCAATCAGCAATGAAGAGTGTTATTCCATACTAGAAATAGTCTATATAGGGAGTTACTTACAGTAAATAATTGAACTAACTAGTCTGGAAAAAAGGAAGAACTTAGTCTGAAGCACAACTCAAATGTGACGCATGTGCCCTGCTGTCAAAGGTGCGCCAGGCCAGAATCTGAGCCTCAGTTTGTATAGTTCAAGTGCCACGTCACCTACCCATCTGATTTTGCAGAGTAGTTGTTAAAAACTAATGAGTTTGGTGCATGGTGCAGCTGGATCAAAGAGGGTGAGCTCACCTAACAGCTTGTTAGCACTGAAAAAAGCTGTCTTGTTCCCATCTTCAGTGCTCCTTTGTAGGCTGATTAACATTTTTCAAGTAGCAGAAAACTGAGAAATAATAGGAAGAGAGTAGGTAGCTTTGTGCTGGCGAAACTGTGGGATTAGTGAACTGAATCGGCTTATCATAGCTTCAGAAGATGATCACATCTGGCACAAGGAGACAGCAAGTCTACTGGCTATAAAAGCAATAAATGGGTGTAGGAGTATCATTTAAGTGACAACTTTTTGTCAGTATGCCTCCTGATTTGTCAATGGGTGTGTGTGTAACAAAAGCATTTGTCAGACTTCGGATGCAGAGACTCACTGTTTAGCCTCAATGATATGACAAAGCTGAATTTTCTTGCTTTGCTTAATTCAGGAGGGAACTGTTTGCCAGCTTGTAGCACTCAGTGGGATGTATGTATTGCAACTCATGGCATTTCATGAAATGGCTGTCTTGCTGTATGTGCCAGTCCCACAAAGTGAGGTAATGTGGTAGCATAGTTTTGCTTCTCTATAAGATATACATATGTGTGAATATACATCTTTATATATACGTATATATATTTTACAGCTCTTCTGTTGGAACAATCTTTAGTGACTGAAGATTCACACATAAGATTCTTCCTGGCTCTTCTATATTTGCTGGGCTAGAAGATACTTCACAGTCCAAGTCTTCATTGTCTTGAAAATCCATCTCCATATTAAATCACTATATTTTATACAGTATATTTGTTATAAAAGCTTACATATGTGGCTGGAATGCGAGCTGACCTACTTAAACCACAAGTCTTCCCAGCTGTGCTAGACGTACTAGAGATGAGTATTCATCTTGCTGAAATCTAAAGGCAAGGTCACCCACCCATTTTAGTGTTTTGAAGTGCTTTCTCTAAAAGGGTAGAGTAAGGATAACATGGTGAAATTTTTTTTAAAGCTGATCTGCTTTTGATTCCCTGTATCAGGTTTTTAGGCTCTGCTTCCTAATGTGATCTTAGAGTAGTAAGATTTACTTCTTAGTTGTGCAAGATGGAGTTCCGTATTAGTTAGCACTTATAGCATTAACTCTCTTGCCAACAAATGTTAGAGAAAGTTTTCTAATTTTTCATTCTCTCTCTCTTTTGCTCTCCTTTTTTTAAGCTGCTTACTTTTGTCACTCAATTTATCCTTTGCTTTCAATTATAACTACAAGATTCATCAAAAGTAGGGGTGGCAGAAATAAATCGTGCAGACATTTTTTTAAGTAAAACAACATGTTTAAAAAGGACTCATTTAATTCCACTGCTTTTATAAATAATCAAGTGGATTGAAGGGCAGTGAAATTGTTACCCTTTACACTAGATCTTATATATGCTGCATTACTATTATATGCGGGTCCAGATTATAAAGTATCATCTTTCATGCATCAGATCTTCATACTTGTTTGCATATTTTGATTTTTGTTTAGTACTGAATACTGTGGTGGGTTGACCCTGGCTGCATGCCAGGTGCCCACCAAGCCGCTCTATCACTCCCCTCCTCAACTGGACAGGGGAGAGAAAAAAATATAATGAAAGGCTTGTGGGTCGAGATAAGGACAGGGAGAGATCACTCATCAGTTACTGTCACGGGCAAAACAGACTCAACTCGGGGAAAATTAGTTTAATTTATTACCAATCAAATCAGAGTAGGATAATGAGAAATAAAACTAAATCTTAAAAACACCTTCCCCCCACCCCTCCCTTCTTCCCGGGCTTAAATTTACTCCTGAATTCTCTGGCACTCTACCTCCTCCCCTTCAGCGGCACAGGGGGATGGGGAATGGGGGTTGCGG
>NW_008796193.1:4747434-4759549 GCF_000699145.1 Aptenodytes forsteri
TCCACAGGTCCTGCCAGGAGCCTGCTCTAGCGCAGGCTTCCCATGGGCTCACAGCCTCCTTCGGGCATCCACCTGCTCCAGTGTGGGGTCCTCCACGGGCTGCAGGTGGATATCTGCTCCACTGTTAATGTCCGTGGGCTGCAGGGCGACAGCCTGCCTCACCATGGTCTTTACTACGGGCTGGAGGGGAATCTCTGCTCCAGCACCTGGAGCACCTCCTCCCCCTCCTTCTTCACCGACCTTGGTGTCTGCAGAGTTGTTTCTCTCACACATTCTCACTCATCTCTCTGGCTGCAATTGCTGTTACGCAGCAACTTTTTTCCCTTCTTAAATACGTTATCACAGAGGCGCTACCCCTGTCGCTGATTGGCTCGGCCTTGGCCAGCGGTGGGGTCTGTCTTGGAGCCGGCTTGGCACTGGCTCTATCCAACATAGGGGAAGCTTCTAGCAGCTTCTCACAGGAGCCACCCCTGTAACCCCCCCACTACCAAAACCTTGCCATGCAAACCCAATACAAATACGTAAAGACCAAATCAGAAGGAAAAGGGAGAAGCTAATTCTTTTTTCAGTCTTCTACAAACTGACTTTGTACTAGTGTGTCTGTAGCTTTGGCTTCTGTGCACTCATCTTTCAGCTGCTGAAGTCAGCTTGAGTTGTTATTTATTTTCTATAGACTCATCTGTATTTTCATTAAGTAGGAAGTCTAAAAACACTAGAAGTGAATCAGGAGGCCATTGCTGATTTTGATTGCTAACATTTTTTGGAGTTTGGTTGCTAAAGCTGTATGAATGAAAACTGAGGAGCAGGAACTGATTAGAAAAAGATATTTAAAGAAACTTCAGAAACGACATTTTGACAAAGCACCTGTTTTCTGTGGAGGGAAAAAAACACCTCTGTTGGGGAAAGCTGTCAAAGTGTTCTTGTTTCAGCTTTCCAAATCAGGACTTTGAGAGTGGAGAAAGAGAAATGTTGAGTTGTTTTCTTATGATCATAAAGCTATCAAATAGGGTCAGAAATTGAACTGTGGTCTTAGATCCCCTCTACTGTGTTACATTTGTCACTCATGTTAGGACTGATAGGTCTCGGAGAGACATAACAATTATCTGTAATTCAGGTATTGCAAAAAGTAATGTATGCATTATTAACAAAACAACAAAAATTTATGAAAACTCCATGAATGTTTTGAACCCTGTTTTCTTCTGCATATTAATAAATTCCCTTGCACATGATTTTTTCACTCAGCAAGGGATCAGGGAGAGCTTGAGCTAGATGTTAGTCATTTTGCTGGATGTACTTTTGAAAAATTAGGCTGCTCCTCTGTGCAACAGTCCTCCAGCAAAGTGGCCAAGAGTAAAACACCTTCTGTTGGGTCTGGAAGACCTAAATCTTAGTTCTTTTTTGCCAAAATCAGTATTTTGCTCATTAGAGTGGTGTTTTGGAGCCTTTTCTGGTCTCTTTTCAAAAACAAACAAACAAAAAAACCCCCTGAAACAATAAACAACTGAAAAGAAGCTAAGAAAGTTTCTTAATGGAAGACTCATTAAAACTGGATCTTTTCACCATAAAAATAGTTGTTTCAATGAAGTGATATTTTTCTGATGGCAAGTAGTTTTCTGACAAAAAGTTATAATGAGCTGTAATTAGTGCTTAGAAATAAATGAGAACAAATATACTTTGTTTCCCATTAAGCTCCAAAGTGGTGATGTTTGCATCTGTATGAAGTTTTATACCACAGCGTCCTTGTAACTGGTGAAAAACTGTTTGCAACAATTAGACTTGGAAATAAAACTCAGACAAGCCAGAGCAATGTGGGATGAAAATCTCGTCTATGATGGAGTAAGTCTATCTTGGGTTTTGCTCACTAGTCAGACTTCCTTGTTGGAGAAAGGAAAGAAATTTAACTTCAGGTTCATGTGAATTCTACATTTCAGTAAGTTGGACTCAGCTCTGTCCGTGCACTGTCTCTGCCTGCTGGCACTCAGTTGCTCTTTCCTTAGGGTGTCATTTGCATAAACACTGAAAACCTGTTTCACTGTGGTTTTTGAGATTGGTTATCCTTGCTTTTGTATTTAATCCATTTTAATTGTGGAAGAAAATATTTTAATTTTAATTGACGTTGTAAGCTAAACAACCGCTTGTAATTTGGAGGCTAACCAAATAATGCTGTTCCTCTTACTGTACCATTTTCCATGGAAAAATAAAATAAACATGTTGCTCTTCAAAAAAAAACAAAAACAACCAAACAAATCACCACCACCAACAAAAAACCCCAAAACACCAACAATATAAAAACATGAACATCAGTATCTGCCCTTCTGTTTTTATGAGGGAGACAGGATTGGCACTGTCCCTTTCCTCCTAGCACTCCTGCCATCGTTGAAGGTGAAATATTTGTTATTTTTTCCTGTGAAAACTACCTGTCTGTGGTGCCAGACAGGTAGTCACTACAAGAAACTGTGGACTGCTTCTCTCCTGTGATAAACTTTAAAACACTTCGTTATCAACTAGCAAGCTTTCACAGAGACTGGATCACAGAGTCATCCTAGCGATTTGTGTAAAAGAACTTTGCATATTCCCAGTGCTTACATTTCAGTTGTAGATATGATTTGTATTATTTGTGCAATTTCACATGTAATAAGTGTACTTCATTATTCACGTTTTTGAAATATTGAAACTATATTCTTTAGGGAAAAAAACCCTGACATGTCTTTCTATTACATTTGTAGAATATGTAGCATAATATGCCTGGGAGTTTGAAACACATTACCAATAAAGAATGACAGCAACTGTTAGCTGTTGATAATACTTTTTTGCATTAATGCTACAAAATATCTAGATTCTTGAGTAGAGATGGGAGTCTTGAAAGCAATTTGGCCAGCGCTTACAGGAAACCTTTGCTTTTCTGAAGACTTTCAGTTGTGAGGGCCTCTCTCTAGGTTTGCTGGGCTATCCTAGAAAGCTTGTGGCAATATTCATACCCTCTGGCAAGTCTTATCACTGTTGGTGGAGAGCACTCTGTTTCTAATGGCATTGAACTTAGGCTTGTAGTCCTCCATGACATTTGCAGTATGATGCAGCGATCTGTTTGGCATGGCTCTATGCACAGTGTAAGATCTAGCTTTTTTCTCTTGCAGCCCTGATCACTGTCATCATCATTGAATTATATTTCCATTCATTGTCTGTCAAATGCACTCCTTAGAATCAAGAAACATTGTAGTTGCTGTACTGTAAATATACAGAATAACCTTCTCTTGTCTTCTGGGAGCAGAACAAAAATGCTGCATTTTCACTTTTGGGTCTTTCTAGAGAGAGTGAATGAATTAAGAGTTCCTCCTTTGGAAAGCACTCCATTTAAATCATTGCACGCAAGTGAGCATGACAAACAGTTTTAGGAGAACATAAAACCAAGCTAGCCATTTCTCACCATCAGTCATTGTTGGAAGAGGGAGTGTGAAAAATCTTGAGTTTGTCCTTTTTGCGGTATTCCCACTTGTAGGCTTCATTTCAAAGGAAGAAGTATTTTCAGTACTATCAGATCTCTTGAATTCGTAAAATTATTTAAGAGTTAACAGAAGGTGATGTGATAAAATGCTAGAACTTAAACTACAGAATACTTCTGTAGGTGCTAAAAGCCTAAAACCGGAATCTTACTCTTCAAGGAAAGTGTTGGTATTCAGTAGCTAAGAAGAATAGTTATTTTTGTTGTGTTAGACTTCTGTTTTCTTTGGAATTAGTAGCTCTCTTTTTATGGGGGAGGACCTCACAGAATACAGTATTGAAGGTAAAAAATAATCATTATAATTTCTCCCACGTTTAGAAGTTGTAATAACGTAGGGTATTTAAGGATTTCTGTGTTTCAAGAGGTGGAATGTTTGTGTTTGGACAGGGCAGAAATGCTTTAGATGTTTCTGTCTCATCAGTTAATTACCAAATATATTTTGCTTTGCACTGTAGAACTTCATTGATAAATTAACTTGTTTTTCTTAATTACGTCTTTTAAATATAGAGCAACTCAAGGTTGTTTGAATAGAGAAACTCAGCACTAAATCTTTGACTTCCCCAAGTTCGATGGTCAGGGAAGAGTTTCTGTACGGGCTCCTCTGCTGTCCCCAGGAGGGGATACATACAACCTAGGTATCGGTTCCCAAATCAAAGTAATAGTAAATGGTGCATTTGCCATAGTGGACTTGTTTGAGAGCTGAGATAAAGAAAGATCAGTGCCCAAATATTTTTTTTCTTCTCCTGTCTTAGGTGCATTGTGTCAGCTTTGAGCTTCAGGAAGATCATGCAGATCTCTATTCGTATTAGGCACCTGTTTGAAAAGCAGGAATAGACATAGTCAGACCCTTTATTAAAGTCTCAATATCCACTCTTGCATGCTCATTTCATTAACTGTACTACTGGATACTTTCAGGAAAGGCTGCTTTGTCACTCTTGAAGTAATCACAAAGCCAGCAAAGTTCTTATTTATGCATTTCTCTGCACAAATAAAATAATTTAGTCTCTGTCCTTAAGTAGAGGAAGCTGCATTAGAACTGAGCTGAAAAAGACCTCTGTCCACTAAATGGATGTTTCAGTCGAATGTTTCAACTTATACTTTCAAGTGGAAACTTAGTAAATTAATTCAAGATGATGTTCAGCATTGGAACTGGAAGTTGCTGTGTGTCTGCTGTGCAGTTGGGGAGATTCCCCAGGTGTCATGTGGAGTCTCACCTCCTGCACTGACTGAACTGGCCAAGGGCAGCTTCAGTTCATTGGCAGTAAATTGGGATTCTAGGAGGGATGAGCCTGGTGAAATGTAGGAACCACTGACTGCAAATTTTGGGCCATGAGCTGAGATTGAGGTTTATGGGAGAAAAAACCTAGCAAAAGTTCAGCTAAACTAACAAAAATAAAATGCAAGGCTTATTTTTCAAACATAAGCTCATTTTGCTTTTCTCTTTGCTTTCTTGGTAAAGAGCCTTTTCTACTGTGGAATGGTCGATTTAACCTGACTAATTTGATAATCAGGCAAGAATAAAGAATGAGCTTTTTCTTGTAAACTCTTTCATTTTTGTGAACCAAGTGAGACATTCTTTTGGAATTCACTGTTCAGATGATCCAGGTTTGGAATGTCTAATTTACCTTCTCTAGCAAAACTCAGATGTTTAAGCACGGCTAAAAGCTAGTTGTGTGTGTGGATGAGGAAGGTGCTTAGTGTGTGCAGAAGAAGTTGATGCTGAATCACTGAAGGGCCTAAGTATTTTTTTACTTCTGCCTATGTAATGATTAGCTTGAGGAGTGTTACTATCTGTGAGGATATTCTTATTCCTAAATAAGACTCTTGTTTGAATTAGCATAGTTTGTTTCAGAACTTCTACTTTAAGGGCACACTTTACCTAGCCTGAATTACCTTGAAAAACTATCTTCAATTTTTTTTCCCTCTGTGTTTCTGTTCTAATAAATAATTATTTCAGTACTTTAAAAAAGGGAAGAAAAAGACAGTACAGTTCAGTTTTCAAAATAGACTTATTTTCTACTGGATTAAAAAAATTTCTAACGCTATTGATTAGACCATTTTGAGTGTAATGCAGATGGAGGTTAACATTGTGAGAGCTACTTAGCTCTTTTAGCTTGTCATTGTTTGTTCCTTTAAAATAGTGCTGTGGCTTCTCTTTGATTTTTGCCATTGGCAGTTGCAAATGTAAATGTTAAAATGAAACTAACTTTGCAGGCAGAGAGACAGGTATACTTGTTCAACAAATTGATCACAAATGTATCAGACACCTGTTATTTGACTTCCACAGCAGAAAAGAGCAAATATTTTCTTGGAACTCAATGTGAAGTCTGGCTGGAGAAGATTATCTTAAAAGTTTGTGTCCTTGTGCTGGAGAAGGAGGGGAAGAGAAGCAAAATAACCTTTTGTTTTCCTTATAAGCCCTTTCTGTTACACAGTCAAAACAATCTCAGATTTACAGTGTTCAAGTAAAGCATTTTCCTTGGAGGTAATCTGGAAAGACAGGGGAAGGGTAGTTTTGGATTTTTAGGTTTTGGGTTCTTTGCAAAGATTTTGCCAAGGGTCACTGCATCTGCAGTGATCATCGTTTTCCATGGTGGAGAGCTGTGGCTGCGAAGTTCCCATCCCACAGAGATTGGCTTGATAGTTATAATTTAGTTTTCCTATGAAATGCAAATTCAGAGGATCTTTAAAATCAGTTGCAAACTTTCTGTCAGCATTTTGATTAAAACACCTGCCGCAAAAGAGAAATACTCTTCAGGTTGCTGTCTGCGTGAAAGTGAGAGGAAAGGGAGGGGAACAAATGAGCGGGAGAGTCCAAGAGGAGACAAAGCAGCCTTGCCTGAAGCACATGTTAATCAAAGGAGATCAAAGGATATGATGTCAGTTTATAGAGAAACAAGTCAGGCAAGCCCAGGTAGCTTAGGAAGCAGGATACTAATTATTCACAGAAGAAAGTCAGGTATATGGTTACCGTGCTACAGTTGAAAGTCAGGAGGTCAAAACTTGCACAGCAACACAACAGAGTCAACTTGATAAAACGGCTTGGATCCTTACAGGAGAGTTTATCATTTTGTAGAAATGGGAGAGAATGAGTCTAGTGTACCGAGTCCGTCCCAACAAGGTAAGCACATGCAACCTGCAAAATGCTGTGCTGTTTGGAAGTTTGGGGCATTGTTAGTCTCTGCATGTGGGAGCCTGTTTTGCTGTCGGCTGTTGCAGCATGTGCTGCATGTCCACATGAGGGGACGTGTTTTTGCATGTGCGTGTGTGTTTTGGGGAAAGGAGGAAATCCACATCCCTCATCTCTGCAATACATTGTTTTTAAAAAAACACTGCATGAATTTAGGAGGGTAAGGGAAGGTCTGATAAGATCATGTAAGCATTTGGCACTGTATTGTCAACAAAGATTGCTTTAAACTTAAGGTGATCTGTGGAAGTTGAGGTTATTCTGTAACGTAGTTCAGTCTGCTGCAAATATTTTTTGGCTAGGAAATGCTTTGCACAACTGTTTTGCACAAATTGAGTACCTGTTGCATGTGAGCAGGGCATGGCAGATGCATAAAATGAGGCATGTTCTTTTCAATTTGCATTCTTGGCTTACTCCAGGACTTTTTTGTTACTCCGGGTGGTTTCTCCCCCCCCCCCCCCCTTCTGTGGGCTGTGCTAAGGTAACACCAACACATGCATGCACAAGAGCCCTTGTAAGCACTTGTGTGACTAACTGTAAGAACAGAGTATTCTGTCCTAGGTGTTTTAAATTTTCAGTAGCAGCCTGAACACAACAGTTCATAAATCTTGCTTACTCCTTCTTTTGCAACATTTATTTCAAGTTTTTGCTTTGAGAAAGACTTCTGTGGGCTGTGCTAAGGTAACACCAACACATGCATGCACAAGAGCCCTTGTAAGCACTTGTGTGACTAACTGTAAGAACAGAGTATTCTGTCCTAGGTGTTTTAAATTTTCAGTAGCAGCCTGAACACAACAGTTCATAAATCTTGCTTACTCCTTCTTTTGCAACATTTATTTCAAGTTTTTGCTTTGAGAAAGAATGTTTTCCCAGTAGCCCTTTTTTCTTCCAACAGAAAATTTTAACGTCCCACGAAATATTATCTTCCTGAGGATTTATTCCATTATTTTCTTCTTAGGATTCAGTGTTTTTTTTTTCCCCTGACATTCAACCCGTGCTTTTCTTTTGCTTGACTTTACCAGTTTCTTCCTGGCATCTGTCTCGTACTTTGCATACCATCAAGGGATAAAGCTTTGTATCTATTTTGGGTTTTGCAAGAATCCTCAAGCTATTGTAAAATTTGCAAATGGTTTTCTGAGAGCTGAAATGGTAACTTTATAGTCAGTGAGAAGCTGTGTTACTGTTTTTCCCTTGAAGTTATTCTTTATATACACGCAAGCATGTTATACTGGGATTCAAATATGTGTCTCAGACCTATGTTAATGCCAGAGCAGATTTTGTTCATGGAGAACTTCTATTCCACTGCCTTTTTTTTTCTTTCTGTGTGTTAATAAGTATGTACATACTACACAGAAAAAATACAGTAGCAAATTCAATTTTGATCCAGATTTTAATTTTGAAAAAAGCAACAGTAATGTTCAGTAGTGTAGAGGTCTAAACACCATTTCTGGCATGGTGATGAGAGAACTGGTATTGTTTCTGTCTTCTCTTTCTTCATTCAGGATCTGACGAGGTTACAGGGGTATGCTGTTCAAAAATATATCCAGCCTAAGTCTGATCTTAGTTTTCATGCTGTAAGTGAGGAGCTATTTTACTGCTGCTAATAAAATCATACTGATAAAACTGATGTAAAATATTTTCAGGCCCCCTGTATTTTATACAAGTATTTTGGGAACCATGATTGTGATTCTGGCTTAATTTGTGCCTTTTCTCCATTAGTGTAAGTGAGCTTAGTCAAATGAGAGTCATTTCCTCTTGGTTTGCTTTAGTGGAAATGGGACAAGAATTAGGGCTACACAGTAATACTGTTTTTTAAAACAAAAATGTTCTGTGTGTACACACATGCAAACACCCCCCCCCCCCGACCCCCAGTATAATAAATTTTTTTCAGTTGCCATCAATCTGATATACTGTTTTATTTCTACGTGTGCTTGTTTTTAGAAATTTCCAAAATAATTGGTGATTCAACTGGTATTTTTTAAGGAAAAAAAGGTGGAAAAATTAACATTACTCAAGATACCTGTCAAAACCACTGCTAGTGAGACAACTTGCATTTCTTTTCACGTTATTTATTTTTAGAGAACTTCGTGCTTGTATGAATTACTAAAGGTGCCAGATTGACAGCCCTGGAGGCTGGCTTCACTTATTCATTAGCAAAAGAGATACAGCCTGGGCAGCAGGTGCAGAAACCTACTTGCTGTGCTATACCCATGTGTCTCAGTTCTGCTGTGGAAAAACCCTTTTTGAGGATCCAAGGGTTTCAGTCCTCTTCACTCCTTGCCTTTCCCTGCAGCATTTTCTTCTAAGGGCACAACATAATGGTCTTGTGATTAGGTTTGTGCACTAAAGACTACGCAGAGACCTTTATTTGATTTCACCAAACAGCCGTCAGATGGTGAAGAAGGCTCGGGGCTTACATAAGTCACTAATTCTCACCATCTGGTCAATCAGCAAATATAAGGTCACTCTGCTGTCACAGCAGTTTTGTTTTGCACCACGTACAGTAAGCTCAGAGAATAAATTAGCTCTTGATTTGGTTCCATTGTTACTCTGCTACTTCTGTAAATGCTTCAGACCTCCATTTCTATGGAGGCTTGCAGCCTGGGTGTGACAACTGAAAAGAGCAAAGCCCAGAACAATAGAGCTTTGACTGCCAGTCATAAATTGATTCCTCGTTCAAGAGAGCACACTGAAAGCCCTTCAAAAATGCACTGCAACTAACTGAGAATATCTTGTATTTTTGTGGTTTGTTTTTTTGGTGGTGGTGGTGTGGTGGTGGTGGTGGTGTTTCTTTTTTCTTTCAGAATCAAGATCCATTCCTTCACATGAGTTGTTGTTTTCAGTCTTCCTGTGAATTAAGTACTGTTTACTGGAGAGTATGACAATTACTCCCCACAATTACTTACCCCACAAGATGCAATTACTGTAAATTTTAATTTTATGATATTGTACATGAGTTGTAGTTGATTTTACACTGTATTGTGTTGCTAAATGATCATGGTAGTTTTGCTTGTTTGCTAAGTGTGTGTAATACATGTTTGCCTCTCTGGCCCACAGAGGACAGAGTTAAATTGGCAAGTTCAAGTTAAAGCAGCTTATTCTTTCAGTTCTTGGGAGGCACAGTAAGTAAGCAAGAATGAGAGGAGTCATATGAGTGTTACTAATATACCATCCTGAAAAATTTGTTTTTTTCAGGGCTCCCTTATGTGCTGTTTATTAGCGTATCAAAAGTATTTTTATAAATGGTTTCGTTATATATTTATCCTTAATATAAACATATGATTAAATAACAGTAATGTTGTTTTAAATAATTTCCAGCAAGATTCCTTCTGTAATTAATCTGGGCTTTGGATCAGCTCTGAAGTGTGTATTCCTTAGGGTTTGTTCTTGTGTTCTGATGTTGATTTTTAGATCAATATGTATGTAGTCTCATGAAACATTTACAGACCAGGTCTAAAAGAAGCAACTACTACTTTTTGCTGAAAAGGTGATAGGAAAATATCAAGAGCCTACATCGAGAACATGGCATCCTTGCATGGGGCAGTGGGAATTAAAAAGGGAATGTCCGAGAAAGCAAATTTCAGAACGTTGTCTTTTCAGTCTCAAGCTTCCCTTTCTTAATGAGAGGGCTTCTTGGCCACCAGGTCTACCCTGCTTCCTAAGCTATATGAAGAACGGTCTTTCAGGTTTGTGTTTTTGAGCAGGACTCTGAATAATGCCAATGAATGCTGTAATCAGCTGCAGTTATTAACTGGGGTTCTCTAACAAAAAGTGGTAACTCTGAAGGTCCGTTGTAAAAATGCTTCCTTCCCTCTTTGCATTAGATGACCTCAGTCCTCAGAATTGAGTGCCTGTTTGCTCTCTGGACAATTATTAGCAGAACATCATTGGGTCCCTTCTTGGCTCTTTTTGAATGATAATAGTGAGGGTTTCCTGTGACAGCATTTCTTACGCAGATTGGCTCTATTCACCAACCGGTACAGTAACAATGGGTAATTTAAAATAATTCATTTTATTGCTGCCTCCTGTAGATTTTTGACTTTCATTTCAAAGTGGTGAATCTAGAGAGCTAGAGAAGTATGTTCTGATCACTATCCTGGTGCTGTGAAAAATACGAGATTCAAATAGTCCCGCAGAGCCATCAGCAGCTGTATCAGCACAGAGCACTCTTTTTGACTTCAGCTTAAATCATTCCAACATTTTCTAGGTGCTTCTTTTATCACAGGTATGCTATTTTTTTTTAGCTTTGATTTTTCCAGTTTATATGTGCTCATAATCAGGGTTTGGGATTTCAGTTCTACAGAAATATCCTCACTAACATAAGCATATTAAAACTGAGGAAACTGCATAAATTGAAGCATGATAACAGTGAATCTCTCTCCAGTGGTGAGAATCCACTGCAGAACTGGATATCATCAGACCTAAGACTTCCAGCTCCCAATCTGCTTCGTATTATTGTTGTTTTGCTGTTATAATCCTTTCCAGTTCTTAGAGGTATGTTGCAGATGATTGCATCCTAATATATATGCCTGAAAATGAAACAAGATAGCAACATCTTGTTCCAATAAATAGAACTGAAATTGAAAATGTAGTAGATGTATAGTAAAAGGATGATGTTTGCAAAGTGTCCGAAAACTTTTCCTCATAATCTTGATCATAAAGCTACTTTAAACTTTGAAATTCTACCAAATGTAGAAATAAGCTCTTGTCAGCAGTAGGGTCTGTCAGATTCATTGATTGCCACTCAGGGAAGTGATCCAGGGGAAGTTGTTGGTTTTTCCCCGCGATATATCATTCTTCAGTGTGTGTGGTAAGTGTATTTATTTTGGCTGCTCCCGTACCTCTTTTCTCTGAAAGTATGTCACTTACTGGAGAAAAGTAAAGAACTGAGGCTGACGCGAGGCGATATCAAAATGGTTTTAGCAGTTCAGGCAAAAGAAACCAAGGTTTATATAAACTTCTTATGCAGATATGACACTAGTTCATAATCCAAAGAGTGCTCTGCATTCGTAGCAGGTCCTGACAAGGTCTCTTTTTCCTCCTCCTTCAAGTACTGGAAGTGACTGGAATTTTTTCCACCTCTATACAGGGATTGCATTCCATAGTCCTGGTGGAAAAGGTGGTGGTGGAGAGGGAGTTTATTTGTCTTTTTCCTTTGCTTGAAAAACAGCATCTCTGCTGATCTCCACCACAAATGAGGTGGTATAATCCTGGGACAGTATCCTAAACAGCATTCTGTCTTGTAGTGAATTGTTGAGATGTGCTTTGTAAAGAGGTTGTTTCTAAACAGCCTTTATAAAAAGGTGGTTTTCTTGATTGCAATATCATCATGATCAAGGTATTTAGATATTTTTCTAAGTATATTGTTGTGTGTGATGTCGTCTGTCCGGCCCCCGCCCCCCCCCCCCCCCCCACACCCTGTCCGGTAC
>NW_008796193.1:4759716-4822912 GCF_000699145.1 Aptenodytes forsteri
CCCCCCCCTCCCCCCCCCCCCCCCCCCAAAGGCCTGGTCTCTTAATTAGTCCCTTCATACTTATGGTATTCTTAATATTCCATTAGGTTTATGAACATTGCCTGACTGTAATGTAGTAATGTTACGTTGTAAGTAATGATGAAAAAGTAGGATAAAGTAGACTTTACTGGAAGTATTTCTACTTTTCAGTGATAATGTGTGGATATTTTTTGCTCTTGGGTTGTTTTTTCTATACCATTGTCATTGTTATTTAAGTTGGATTCAAGCCAATAGGAGAAATATCAGTTACTTAGGACACCTAGGCTAAATAAAAAGAGTACTGGTACAATACCTGCGCAATAACAATCTCCCATGTAGTATGTAGTGAATTTTGAAAAATTTGAAACAGGTCATTGTAGATTTGTTCCAAATCTGGAGACTTGGTTTTCTTAGTTCTCCTGCTATTCTTAGTCGTAAAGGGTGACTATATGCATTTCCAGATTGTCATAATATATATGTTATTATGTATCATAAATATAATATATATGCATATATCATACATCCCAAGGTGTATGAACAACTCTATATTAGCAGAAGGAAATTTTAATGAGCGTTTGAGTAATTTTCTGTCTCACATGTTTCTAATCGTAAGGCCGAGCAGGCTGTTTGAGGGAGAAGGCATACCGCTTGAATTTACCCTTCAGAAACTACTATGAAAGTAATAAGAGCACACTGTGAAGGCATTCAAACAAAACATGATAGGCACAGAAAGTGTTTTATGTCACGTCATGTGCACGTGCCTTGAAAAGAGGTGAAGTGCACTGTGTAAAGACTTGTGCACTCTCGTAGTGATGTTGCTTTTGTCATACAGGTTTCAATAGTTATTGCAAGCTTCCACAGTCATGACAAGTAGTTAAAATTTAGCACGTGTACAAAAGTTGGGGGGGACTTGACTATTTTAGCCTTAATTACAAAGGAAACATGGCTTCTGTAGTTGTGCTATCTCTGTCAGATTAACTTGCAAATGTTTGGGCAAATTTCAGTGTTTTGGATATTCTTCTGGAAGCATATTTTTCCAAAAGATTTTATCAGAGATCAGTTGTTTTATGCAACAGTAAATGTAGTTGAAGATATGTCTTAGGTATAGAGGAGAGGGAGCAAACAAGTTTAATTACTTTTCAGTGACTTCAGATCTTCATATCCTAAGATTAACTTTTAATTACACAGAAAGCTGTGCAACCCTGAGGAAATGTGGAAATGTCCACACTTACAGAAGAAAATGCTGCCTGGTTTGCTAAAGAAGAGCGCATGTTTGTCAGAAATACTATGATTTCATTACCTGTTATGGTATTTTCTAGCTCTCATTATTTCAGAGAAAAAAAAACTCTGTAAGGATGCAGTTCAGCTGTATTTAATGTCTATATCATAGTTGGGCCAATTTTTAGGAATCTCATGGTTGTGGAATATATAGAACTGGGAACAAAAACTGTAAAACTGTTCCTTTTGCATTTAGTCAGCAGTTAGAGAAGCAAGAAAGATTTACTTGATCTACATCAGGAAAGTAGCTAGAAACCACTGGAAACCAATGGTTAGCTTCAAGGAGACTTGTCATGTTCTTCCCTCTCAAGAAAGCGTGTGCGTTTCAGAGGTGCAGACCAATTGCACGTTCTGTGTGGTAGTGCTGGAGCTTTTCACTCAAATTTTTAATTTCTGATTTTTGAGTCTGCTGTCTTCTCCACTGTCATGTTTACCTCAGGATGGTATTTCAGCTGGTGCAGAGCCACGGGGTGCCTTTGGGTCTGCATTGGCACTATGGGTCTACTCTTGCAAAGTGATGCTGCAGCTGCTTCTGCCTTTTTCCCATTTCATGTTTCTGGTTATATTTTGGTCATATACTGAAGCCTTTCTTAACATTCAGGAGAATAAAAAGCATAACCTAAAGTTAACTAAATCCATCCCAGTGGAAACTGTTATAGAAAGCAGAGCTGAGGTTTTTAGCCTGAATGTTACTGTGAATCTATAGTGCTAGGCATAGTTTCATAATAGCTGGCTTTGTCAATTTGTATATATATTCATCTTTTTCTTCAAATAGTGCTTGTATGAAAGTGACATTTCTGCTGTCTGTGTAAGCTCAAATTTTATGTGCCTTCATAACACAATTAAGTTTACCACATTTTATTTCTGCTAGCTCTGCAAAGAGGGGCTGAGTCAGACTGTATTTGTTCTTGTGCTTCATCAGCAGAAATGTTTACCAACTTTCTACTTTCATTTGTGAAAACGTGATGAAAGTAATAGGGTTGCACTGGTATCAGAGGGTTTAATTTGGCCTGTGTTGTTATTAGCATTGATTGAGACATATGAGCAAGAAATAATCCAGTTAGACTTCTGCTGCCCACGGCTGAGTTTTTAGGGCTGACCGGAAACAAATATACATCTTTTCACTTCTAAACTGAGTATATTTGATCTGAAAGTCTGAGAGTTACAGTAAACTCAAATCATGGCAATGTTGGTTGTGCAGCAGAATCGCTTTCTCTCTCTCTCCATAGAGGTGTTGCATAGATGTCCTCCATCAACTGCGCTCTCTTTTAGTTTGCTTTCCTTTCTCTCTTCAAGTCTCAGTATGCCTTGCGTGGAAGAAAGCATAGGTGGACTATTGGGGTTATAAATATAAAACCATTCCAATATTCTAGTAAATTAAATTACAGATACCATGTTACTCCAGCTTCTGGCAGTGTTGATGACTCTGGTGCCTTGCACGCCATCCCTGGGATGCTGCCTCGCTGTAACAAAGGCTTTGTGGCAGTCAAGCTCTAAGGGACTGTATGTAAATTCAGTTCTCTGTTAATTCATGGGCATTCTGGCTATCCACCTGTAAACTGTAGTGTAGCTGATGGTTAACTAACAGATAATTATATAAACCAATGTCCTCCACATGCCTAAACAATAAAATGTTTATAACTTACTTTGCTGATATAGAGAATTTTTCCTATTTACTGTTTCTATACTTACCAGATTACATGTAAAAAACATAAAATCCTTTATATTATCCATAAACATAATAAAAAATGCTACACTACATAACTTTGACTTAGTCAGTAATTCTAGGCTTAGCCTGAGGGGTTGAAAAGAGAATTATTCCTGTTACAAATTTTAATTATGCCATAAACTTTGCGAAATAGCTATTGATCTTCAGCATCTGGCATCAGAAATATTGCCCGCTTTTTTTGGTTATTTAGTTTGTGAATAGCATTGTCATATAGGATAAAAATAAAAAATGTCAGAGGAGATGAAGATGAACCATATGCAAATGAGAATATTTTGGTTTGTTTATGTACTAAAAATATTTTATTGCTGAAGATTTTTTTGTTTCTTACCAGATTTTTTGAGCTATCTCCAGAGAAATTTGCATTTGAGATGCAAGAAAGCAAATTCTAATTCTATCAAAGACCCTTTCTCACCATGGGATGCTATAATGTATACAGTATGTTTCTTGTCTTAGAGGTACATTTAAAATTGCAATTCAATTGACTTTTCTCTGTTGTAGAAAAATTACAATTCCGAGCCCAGATGAGACAAAAGCTGGAACCTTATTTCTGTACTTTTTGCCTTAAGCGTAGGCTTTTAGATGATGGGTGTTAGTGTAAAACTTTTAAGTCTGGCTTAAAATAGTAAAATTGAAATTCTGATCTGATATGAAATCAGTGGCAAAGGTAGCATTGTTCTTCAGCACAGTGAGCTCTTACTCAGATGTCACAGAGTAGGAGGAAGAGCATTTTAACATGTTTGAGTTTCGGAATAGCATGTAATGAGTGTAACAATAATTAGAAATGCAGACTACCTTTCTAATCATAATAAGCCCTAGAGCCAAATGTGTCGTTTCATGGCATGTCTGCTTATGGTTCATGAGGTTTGACTGTAGGTGAAAGAAGAGGAAGAACTGAGGTGATCCCTGAAAATAGTCATTTTAGGTGACTGGAAATACAGGCTATACTCTCAGTAAAATTTCAGTACAAGGATCCTTGTAGGCAGGGTAGGATACAGCTTCCTTCCGTTTCCCCCATCCACAATGGCCTTTGAGGACACACTGCTTGGTGCCCTTCTTTGGAGGTAAATGGAGGAAGATAGTCTTTCCTATCCAGGAGAACTGGAGCTACATAGAGAAAAATGGGTTAGAGCTCCAAAGAACCGGCCCTTGGAAGGACGATCGAGGGCAACTCGCCACGATGGCAAAGAGTGATGGAGACTCTCAGACTCCTGAGTAGGTGCCTGTGGGACCAAAAAGTGATTGCTTTCTCTCCAGATGTCTATATCGTGTAAAGCAAGGAGGTGGTTTGTGTGGTCCTGAGAATTGTGCCAAATTAGTGCTATTTTAGTTGGCTCAGTATAAAGATATAGTGAACTTAATCTTAGTGCCAAATACTATGTCGATGCATCTATATTAAAAGGAAGGATGTTTGTAAAGCTATAGCATGTGTGTAGGCTGATCTGTAAAGGAAACTCCCAGAACACCCTTGAGAAATATTGTACTTTTCTCCCTATTTCAGCAAGGGGTGGATACACCCTTTCTGCTTGTTAGTTTTACTTAGATTCTCATTTTTTTATCTTCATGCACCCTGTGGTGAGCACTGATACCAAACAGCATCTGAAGTTTCTCAAACTTTGTGCACATTACAGTGATGCTGTGACCTCTTATTCAATAAGTAAACTAAGCAAACTAGGACAAAGATGACTTCAGAGAGGCAGCTTGTAGTAGCTGTTGCCAACTCTTTGGCAGGAAATTGCTCCCTCGTAATAATATCTGCCAGTGGTGTATTGATGCTTGAACCCTTCTGGCTGACTTTACTCTTCCTAGCCTTGAACAAAAGGGGTAGAAAGAATATCACTGAGGCTTGCAGGCATTTGAGGTGGCCAAACTGACAGGTTGCACTCCAGCAGGTAAACGGAAGCCTATTAAGAACACACAGAGACAGAATGTGTCATGTGAGTGTCGAGTGTTTTGTTGTGATGAACCTCAGTGAGGAAGACAGCTGTGGCCGTTTCAAGGACATGGAGCAATGATGTGGTTTCTGAAGGCTTTCTATAGCAAGTTCTGACTTTAAATATTTTCATATTAGACTAAATGTTTAAATCCAACATGCATCTGCATTCTTCTTACGCAGCAGGACTAAGGTGGCGTCTCTGTCTGACTGCAGAGCTGTCTTTGTAAAAGTAACCCCCCTTGATCTTCCCCAATTTTGTCTGCTCTGAAGAACCCTAGTACTACTTGAATAACATTTTTTTGTCTGCTACTATTTTTTGAAAAAAATCAAATGTGTGAAAGGTATGCATCTTTCACAGGGGGAAAAAAAAAAAAACAAGTGGAAATGCTCAGTTTTCTCTCTTAAAAACTTCCAGCAGTTTGAGAACCCAGACCTGCCTTGATTTTTCACTCCAATGCAGTTATCCTTTAGCCATTTAATTTGGGTCTTGAACTCCAGAGAAGTTCTGCCACCTCTGTGTTGAACCATTTATTTTGGTGACAAAGGGAAGCTCAATACCTTGAAAAATATAAGCTCTAATTTTTGTATACATTGTTTCTGGCTAGCAGGTCAGATTTGTACTGAGCCATATGTAGCAACTTAAAATTCATGTTGGTGTGTCACTGCAGTTACTACACTCAAGCCACCACACCAGAAAACTATTAACTTTCAATTAATGATAACAGAAAATGTTTTATAATAAACTGTGAAATAACCTAATCATCTGCAAAAGCTGTAAAGATTTTATATTAAAATGCAATTAACTTCTGCTTTTTTTTTGTTTGTTTCTTCTTAACAAATTGGTTATGTAAGACATGCATTAAATTGGCTTTTTCTTTGGAGGGAATTTGTTTGCTGTAACATGGTATCTGCTCTAACAATAGATGACTGCCACTAAATTTCCTGATGTCTACATGTAGGGATATAGGCTCCTTTTTGGTAGAAAGAGAAAGAAGAAAGTGGTAGCTTTCACCTGTTAAAGCTAGGTGCCGAGTTGTACTCTGAAGACTCAAAGCCTGCTTCACTTTTTACCTTAGACTGTCATTTGAGATAGGCAGATAATAGCTGCCTGAGCTCTGCAGGCTTTGTGGGGTTAAAATCTGTCAATAATTCTCAAGTGCCTTTATCTTAGGGAAGGTAAATACAATAGCGGCAAGGACTACTTACAAGTACCTTTGTGGTTTAAATTGGCTCATTTCTAACAGTAGAAGAGAGTGTTCAAATGAAATGGAAAAAACCAAAGTCTTCTATACAAAAGGAAGTGTTCCTAAGATGTGAGGTTAAAGCGTGCTGAGCTATTAAAAAATCAAGAGGAAGAGTAAAACTCTTACCATGAAGGATGGGAACTGAAAGGTTGGGAGAGAAAGCTAACAAAATGAAGAATGCGATAATTTGTTCAGAAACCACTTCTGCTGCAGTCACGGTCAGTTACGAAGGCTGGTGGCACCAGCCAGCTTCTTTTGCACTGATGGGAACCTAAAATCAGGGAGCGAGTTTCCACCTTCCTGAGGATGTTTCTTGTTTCAAGACAGACTTTTCAAAGACCTAATTGGCTGTCCATCCAAAATGCTGTAGGCACTGTACTAGTAACGGTGTTATAAACCAGGTTTAAATTCACATCTTGATGTAATTATTTATGTTACCTCCTTCCTATGTCATGCAGAAGATTCAGGACAGGTTTCTGGGTGAAAGAGGGATTAGTTACTTCAGTGCCCTGTGCACAGCAGTTAGGTGAACACTTTTCCTTTTTTTTTTTCTTGTGCTGTAAAGCTCTATGTCAGACTGAATATCTCTAAGCACTTTCCAGAGGTGATCTAGAAGCGAAGGGTACTCTATATTTTACTTCAGTGTTGTTTTTTAATCTGCTTTATGACATTTCCAGTGCATTTCATAATGCAAAAGTCTGTTTGCTACAGAAAAGTACTCTCTTTTATTTTTTTAAATTAGTTGAAAATAGAAATTTATCTGGCACAATGATTTGATTTTTGGTTGACTAATAGAAATGCTAAGTATTTTAAGATGTCAAACATCTTCGAAAAAATCTAGCCCCAGATTTACATTAGTCAAATATTATCCAAAGTACAGTCTTTCTTAAATGTGAAAATCGAGATTGGGTTTATAAATGTAGTGGGGTTTTTTTGCTTATTCTGATATTACTGCCTTTTGTATTTTTAAAGGTAAACGATATCCTTCATTGTTGGCATGGATGTCTTAGAGGTCAGTACTTGTTGTTTCCTGACTCTGGCTCTGCTGAAGGTGGCTCTTCAAATCCTTGAGGAACATCACAAGGGTCTATAAACAAATCTTTCTTAGTATTGCATTCTTCATCTGAAGATTAGAGATTACAGGTTACACATCTGTAAATCATCATACTTGGAAGCTGTGTTTTGCGTGGGTGGGTGTATACACACACACAATACAGTGATCTTGTTTTGCCTACAGACATTTTCATAAATCAATAGCATGCAAAGTGCATTGTCTGCCTACCTTGGATATGTAATTTTATTTCGTTAAATTCTGCCTTTCCCACAGAGCATGACGGAGACAAATGGGTAGAGCAGTGAGGGAAGGCTGTACAATAACTTGTACGTGTTCTGTGGTTACACACAGAGGGCAGTGGTTAAAGTTCACAATTGTTTACACACTTAGCTTATTACTGAGCTTTAAAAAAGTTAGAGATTAGGTTTCTTGCCTTTTCAATATGTGATTGTACTCCTAACCTAGGGAGTTAGCGATACATTCACAAGCGATAATCGTATTATTTCTCCAGTCATCTAGCTTAGTTGAGAAACCTTTCCTGAACAGATTCTATGAAGGTGGAAGAGGTTGGTTTTCTTCTTTAGATCTACCCAGAAGCAAGAGAAAAACGCAAACTGATTCTAAAAACAAAAGGAGTCTTAGTGTCAAAATGTACGTAGCCTTAGGGTATTGTGTTCTTCGGTTTATTTTATTTATGTAATGAGGAGAGTCTGTTGTAGCTTTATTTCTGTTTATTGCTTTGTCTTTAAAGCAGGCCAAAAGAAAACATTTTACTGAATTTAATACCTGTGTCCTACTTCTGCAGCATGTAGGGTTACTGCTGTGCTTCCAATAAATGGAGATAAGGTCCAATAAAACCTGGCTTTTGTCTGTTTGTAAAGTCAGCTTTTAAGAGTTTAAGAAATTTGGATTGTTCTTCCCACCCTGGTTTGGTGTCAGCTGCAGCTATTTGAACTGGATTGAACCTTTTATTGCAATTACAGCAAAGCTAAAAGTTGCAGGAAAGAAAAATCACCTTCATATTTCTAAAGTGATTTAAGAAAAAAATAAAATGGGCTTTCTGTTGTCTCAGAAACAGATGTTTGTTTAAACCCAATCATGAACTTGGACTCAGATTTAATTTATTGTTTAATTTTGTACCAGTCTTTTGTAAATTAACTGCCTCAGGAGCAAGTGAAAAGGAGTTTTCTGTATCCTGAAGACTTGGAATGGGACTTCTTTCAGCAGAGTTAAACATCCCAGGAAAAGAAACAAAATTGCTGATGAAGCAGGCTCATGTATATAGATATTTGTCAGGGTTTAAAAGATGCAGTAACTTCAGTTGGCAGCAGATCTCCAGTTAAGTCTCAGTAATTTAGTTTGGTCCGAATTAGACCTCAGTCTTCAAAACTTAGACTTCTAAAAAGTGATTTTTGTGCTGGTTTCTTTTTTCAGCTGTGGAAATCTGTGGCCTTGGGTGTGTTCAGTTGTTTTGCATGCACTGCATCTGAGTGCAGACAGGTCTTAAGTGGAGATGATGAGATACAGCTGGTATCTTTAAGTTATTTTTGACCAGATGTGAAATAGGCCCACTGAAATTTCATGATAATCATCTTGTTTTTCTCTATGGAAATTCTTACCTGATAAGCAAACACAAATGTTTGAGAATGAGGTTTTGAACCAAACCCAACCTTTAAAACTTTTGCTGAATTGCAATCATGCACTTTAACAGATTATAGGCATTGTAAGCACAAACATAGATGCATTTTTACTAAATCTATTTATGCAGTTTGTCCTACCTATCATAGTTGATTTGAATTCTTCCTCTTAAAGACTGCAGAAAATTTGTCTGCATTTCATTTAATTCACTTTGTCTTGTGTATATTTCTTATTCAGAATTGGAAGAGGGAGCACTCAGTCCATCCAGTGACCCATGTCTGGCTTTTCAGGGAAACAAAATTAAAAAAGAAATAAGTAATGTACTGACTTTTTTAATCCAAAAAAATAAATAAATAAATACTAAATTTAAAGTCTGGAATATTCATTTGAAATAGGCAAATTACAGTTGATTGTATATGAAAAAAATAATTATAATTTATCCTGTTAGCATGCTTCTGTTTGACAGACTGTTTTTAGCAAATGTTTTTTCTTGGGTTTTTTTAATGGCATTTATGGACTAAAAAGTTATAATTGGCTTAATTTTCATTTTGTGTTAGTTGGTTTTATTTTGGTATTTGTTTCGGGAAGTTAGCCTTTAGGTCTTTGAATATGCACATCTGTTGTAAAGATGAAAAACTGATAGAGGCATGATTGCTTACTGTAATAGGAGAAAATTAAAATCCTATATTCCATGGAATAGAATAGGAGCAGAATGCTGAGATAGGATGTTTGAAAAAGCAGCATTTTAAATGTTACTGGATTGTTCAGTTATCATTTGTAAACCCTGTAACCGTGAGGCATTTCAGCCATTTTAAATTACTAGTGTATAAATGTTTAAATTATGCCAAATATAAAGATAAACACTTCTATTATGCTTCAAAATTTGAAGATCATCAGTAACTTCCTATTCTTCATAAAGTTCAATTTCATGCAAGAGTAACTGATGTTTTCAGATGCAGTCAGTGATGCTGTGGCTTCTGCAGAGCTTTTAGTTGGTAAGGGAGAAGAAATCAAAGATAAATAATTTTGAGTAGCATATGGTTGATTTACTAAGGCCATTGTGACAGTGTATCCCACATCGTGTTATTAAACCCAAGCGTCGTCATATTAGTCATTAGTGTAATTATTGTATTTTATATACCCAAGTTTGTTCTCATTAGCTTTTAGTCTTAAATCATTAAAGGCAGATTTTAAATTCCATGTGAATTAGAATACATTTTTTTCTTAATCAGGTCAGTCTTTGCAAAAAGCTCCTGCAGATTTTGACTTCACCAATTATTAACGTTTTCCATTCTCAAATCAAAACTCAATATTTCTGAATATTTTGTTGTCTTTTCATAATTAACTGAAACTAGGACACAGTGAAAGTGTGTTTTTAACTATTTTAATAGTCCTGTTTGAAATTATTTTCTTCTTTCCCATAATGATTCTTCCTGCTTACTAATTTGCATTGTTGTCTGGCTGCCTTGCATTTAATCAGCAAGAGTAAACTGTTAATATCACCAGGAATCTGTCAGGAGTATCTATGTAGCGCTGCGACTGCTGACAGGGTATGGAAATTGACTGGAAATGACGGGCTCAGTCCGCTGGGGATTTCATCTCTTGTCAGAAACACAATGACTGGCATCTCAAAATCTTCAACTAGAAGATGCAGTAACTCAGCTCTGGTATGGGGCATTGTGCTTATCTAGCAAACCACCTGCTTTCTGTCTGGATTAGTATGCTGTTCTTATTTTGCTGTCTACCAGTAAGCAGCAGAAATATGTTTATTTTGGTAGTAAGCATTTATAGAAATGTCTGGTTTTGTATTGTTGTTGGTTTACATTTACTGTATTAACAGAAGGCTATGAGTTGAGTTGAATTACTTTACATGGTTAACTGCAAAATAGAAGTTTTCAGCTAGTTCTGGAAAAAAACGAATAGCAATCGGACACTTACTTCCTTTGGTAAGAACTTGCTACTTACAGAAATTATACAGTTGTTTGGTGTTACATATTAGGCAAAATATCAATGGTGAAATTGTATATTCCCAACTTCCTTGCAGTACTTATATTGCCAAAGATGCTTTAACATGAATAATGATTCATGCACTAAAAAAAAAAAAATAAAATATGAAGATAAAGCTGGGTTAAGATTTTTTGATTTTTTTTTTTGCTTTTTTGGTAGAAACCCAGAGACTATTCATGTACTGAAGTTGGAGTGATGATTCAGTCTTCATCTGATCACAGTAATTAAATCCAAATTTAAAACAATAATTGATCAGTAATCTTGGAAAAACTAATTAAAAAGTTCTAAAAGAAACAATAAAATTATTTTTTCCAAGAGTAAAGATTATCACCCTCTGTATGCATTTCTGATAAAGGATGGAAGGCTTGATGAATGTGGAAAGAAGAGAGCAAATAAGTCTTACTCATAATTCTTTGTTTGCTGCTTAAAATGATGGTAACCATGATCTCTGTGTGATTGCATGTCCTTTGCTGTCCAGTTGGGCTCTTATATCTGTGAACTATGTTAAATTATAAATATTTGGAATAGTCTGAAGTTTCCAAGTTGTGCAATACTACAACAAGGAAGAATTATTAAGAGCTGCTAATCCTTGTTTGTTTGGATTTTTTTGCTTTTAACTACTTATAATTCCAAACTATATCTTTAATTTTTAATTGGAAAATGGAATACTTGGGGAGAAAAGATTGCAGTATTTGAATGATATGATAAACTCTGTCCCTGTTCGCCTGTACCCGGTCTCTTTGCCTATCACACCACCAATAAAGGAAGAAATTTGAGTGCTTTCACCCATCTGGTTATACCCTCTTAACTAATTCTTAGACAATGGTAGCATAGGAAGAAAAATAACTCCTTTGGTATTTCCAGTGTTGCACATATTCCACAAATAATTAAGCCTTAGCTTGTCATTATTCCTTACAGTTTAATTTTGCTATTGGCAATATCAGGGCATAAAAAATATGAAAGCATATTGCAGTTTTACTCTTGAATATTTTTTTTTGCATTTGTTAGTAGCAGACCCTCAACATTATTTGAAGTTTGAAATATATTTATTAAATTTATGTGATAGGGATGTTGTTGTGCCCTTTCTTTCCTAGCTTTTGAGCCAGGTTGGCTGTGTGTTGTGGTAGAGGGAGGGAAGAGAGAGGGGGCTTTTGTCAAGGAAGAGCCAGAAACTTCATAACCCAATTATAAAAATGATTCTTGTACACTGCCTGCATTAGGAAAGCATTAAACACTCATTAGGGCTCTGAAGTGTTAGACATTATGAACCTGGTTGCAGTTGGCATACAACTTTTATCTTGCGTGTTTTGCTTTGAGACAGTAATAAAAGTGTAAATTAGAAATGGGAAGATCCTAAGAGCAAAAATAACAAAACAAAAAAAAAAAGGGTATTTTATAGTCCTCTGCCAGAGCAAAATATTTTTTTTTCTCTCTTCCTGTTAAGAGACAGAAAGCTAATCCTACCTTTAAGTGCTCATGGAAGAGTTTATACCATAGGGTCTCAACCTGCAGTTTCAGCTCAGAGTTAATGTGATACCATACATTAAAGTGGTGAAGCTACATTGAGTCTCAGCTGAGTGGCATGCGTCTGTAGGAAGGACATGTACGTGATCTAAAGGGTTGTTTCTAAACCTGGAGCCTGAAGTGACATACCTGGATCCTAACTGGGATGTCAGTGATCCGTTGTCATGCTAGTAATTCATCAGTGCATTAAGGCCCCGAAACTGTGCTCCGTCAGGTCCGTGCAGAATCCAGCAGTTGCCTCGCCTCGTCTGGCAGGTTGTTGCATGTCTGCAACTCTGTATTGAAACCATTCAAGTCTGTGAAAGTTAAATGCCTTTTTTTCGCCTTTCTCTGATTTTTTCTTTTGAGTTGTATTTTCAATCAGATTTATGTAACCATTTTATGTTACTTTAACAATGCAGTAATCTATTAAGACTTCTAAAACGTAGTCAATGCCGACCTACATGTTGCAGATGTAAAGTTACCCCAAACTCCAGCATCTCTAGACTGTTCCTATTCTAATGCCTATTTGACTGTTCAAAGGTCATTTTGGGTTGTTCCTCTCTTGAGAAATGCATTGTGTGCTGGGTACACAACATTACACAGAGTTTTATTCAGGAGGTGCTGATAACAGACTTGATTTGCCAGTTTGCTTGATGCTAGATCATGTTTCCTGCTTTGCAGGCTGTTCAGTGTAGAAATTGGTCTAATTTACTTCAATTTAAATGTTAATGATCCTCTTTTTCTCAAAGCAAAGGGAAACATGCACAATCACTCTGAAAAGAAAGTTTTATTCTCCTGATAATCCTAGTAATAACTTTATGTCTAAGAATCCTCTTTAAATACTTGTTTTGCTATTTGGCATTAAACTATTTCTTACGTAGACAACTTTTTAAAGGTGTGGATCAGAAGTTAAAATTTCAGACTCAATCTGACAATATATGCACTTATTTGAAGCCAGCAAAATGAACAAACATTGTTTACTTTTGCTGTTGTCAGGTTTTTACTAGCTCCATAATGGTTGTGGAAGCTTCAAAGTACTGTATGAGTTTTGGGGGTGGAAATGTCAGTATTTTATCAAACTTGCAGTGAGGTTTTATTATATGCTTTATTTTGAAAACTTCGGCCACCTGTATTTATAGAATAGCATGTTTTAGAACTCAAATTATGTGCTGAGTCTGCTTAAAACACACGTGCTACTATAATAGGAAGCAATCCTTGCCTTGGTAAGCTTCCTTTCTAAGTAAGTATTTATTTAGAATAAAGCAGAATCAGGTATATGTGGTATATAATAAGTAAGTACTTATTTAGAATAAAGCAGAATCAGGTATACATGGTACAAACCACTGGGTGTAGAAGAAGAAAGCGTACGTGTAGTTGGACAAGCACAGGGACTCCGGGCATCGTGGCTCGTTCCCCAGCTGACTGAAGCACAGTGCCCAGTGCACAGCGCTCTTAACAGCAGTGCCACCTGTGAGCCTGACGGGGTTGAAACGAATGTGAGCATACCGCCGGTGTGAAAACATGACAGGGGCCTGCAGATTACTATGTTCTGCCACACTGTGAGCAAGGGAGATAGATTCTGACTGTTCTTCTGAATTGTTGTGATTACCAGGCTCTGTCTAGTGCATTACAACAAAATACAGTTGCAAAGCTGGTGCTGGAGGGGAATGCTAATGAGCACCAGTGATTTTTTAAAATCTTGAGAGCAGGCTGGACTTGCTATTTCCGTCAAAGAAGTTGATGCGAAATTAACTATTCTGTTTTTTAAAACATTCGCAAACATACTAATTTCATATTACCAGGGGTTTTTGGTGCCCCCTTCCTTCCTTCCTTCCTCCCTCTCCACCCCGGCTCCCTAGAAAAAAAGGATGGGGGTTGGCTTGCTGTCTTCAAAAGTACATTGCCAGCATCCACCTCCTCTTGTCACATTCATGTAATGAAGAACAGGAAAGACATAACCTGCACATCCAGGAATCATGCTGGATATAATTAGATGAATGTAAATACGAATGCAAGTAATTTACCCTGTCTGGGTGCTTCTGTATGTTTCATGTCTTTCCCAGGTGAAGATGGAGAATCTCTCACGATTTATGTTGAGACTTTGTGTTTATTTTGCAAGGCAGAGGGGAGTTTTTCCCTCGATGTTTGTCAGTCTGTTGAAGTGTCATAGTGGTTTGTGAAGTTCCATCATTTTAAGTTGCTTTCTAATTCTTCATTAAACGGGCACATGTCTACCATCTCATATACAGTAGTGTAAAGAAAGTTGCTTGCTCTAAATAAAGTGAATGCGGATATTACAGAAAATGCTATGTGCATTCTGAACCTAAGAAAATACATCTGCTTTCTTTTAAAATGAAAGTACTGCTTCTGTTTATGATAACAGCCGGGGCTGCCATTAATTT
Organism: Aptenodytes forsteri; assembly: GCF_000699145.1. Taxonomy (NCBI): domain Eukaryota; kingdom Metazoa; phylum Chordata; class Aves; order Sphenisciformes; family Spheniscidae; genus Aptenodytes; species Aptenodytes forsteri. The sequence continues at coordinate 4,774,526 of NW_008796193.1, forward strand.
TTATTTTGTTGTTCAAATATTCTTTATAGGCAAAGGTGCTAAAACAGTTACAATTACATCACCATATTTGCTGCTTGGAATATCATTTATTTGCTTTGGATTTAGGTGTCTTAATTACTTGATTGCTGTATTTTTGATTTGGGTAAATGTCTCTTCATTTTTGTGGCATTCCAAGTGTGATTAATATCAGCAAAAAATATTGAAGTCATTAGCCTTTAGTGTTCAATATTTTTCTTTTTTTGTCAAGATGGAAGAACGTGTCAATAAGAAAACAATTTTCATTTCAAATGAGTGCTCATAAATATGTAGAAATTAAAAAGCAATGAGTTGTTTTTATGAATGTTAATGGATGGTATGGTGCAGCATTATGCAAAGGAAATGAATGGCATGACTTACCGTAGTATATTAATTCATATCACTTTCCTGTAACTCATTTCATATGTGTTAGTCACATCTGTGTGCAACCTAGGCAAGTCGTTGCACACATTGTGAGTCTTTTCCCACAACACTGAAACTCTGCCATTACTAAACTGGAATATGGTAGCATTTTTAATAGTGCTAATCAAAGCTATAGCACTGTTTCGGAGAGGCTGAGGAGGGGAGGTTTCCTCTGTCTGCTAGACAGTGTAAGAGAAAGGATGTAACAAGAAGTACTGACGCATTTTAATGCTGTATTGGCATTACTGTGGTTTCCTACTACCTTTTAACGACATTAAATTTTTCAGTAAGTTAAATAAACGTTAATGTAGAAAGTAACCAAGTAACTGTATATGTTTCATACTGCATCTCCCTTGTTGAAGGGGACCTAAGTAAAGGATTATTTGACAAAGTGGTATTACTGCTTTATATAGTTACTTATTTTACATCAGTGGTAGTGATAGAGCATTGTATGTGGTCACAGGGTGAATTAATGGATAATGATAGAAAGTGTATTACACAATTGGTAATAGACATCAGTGGACAGGAATTTTGTTTCTTCCTCTGACATCTATGATCAGAGCGAATTGTGGTGTTCAGGGACAGAATAGGACAGTGGGTATAGGCAGGTATGTATTTAAGATGGAAAGGTCAGTGTCGTATCTGTTAAAAAAGAAATTATAAACCATCATTCAAGTGTAGCTGTGGTTTCAGAAATAGTCAGGAGGCTGCAGAAAGACCTATGTGCTCAACTGTGGAGGTAATTATTACTGGTCAGCTTCAGTGACTTTCTTTAGCAGTATAGAAAAACCAGGTTCAAAGCAGAGTCATGCTGAGCTTCAGATAGATAGTTGCTCGTAGGGGAGAAAGTAGAAAGGAACCTAAGTAGAAATGAGGCAGTGACTTAAAGCTAGCAAAGGTGCTTTCAACCTGGTGGCTGCAGACTCAAAGAGTCAGTGGACTCTTCTAAGGATCCGTGAGGATAATGAAGAAAAATAAAACTTGTGTTAGCTGGCCTAAATTCGCTATACAGGAGTCTGAACTGGCAGGAGAAAACTTCAAGGGTCAATAAACCGGAAAACCCCTGAGTTAGAACTTAAGTGCCCAGACCCATCCTCAGTTAGATTTGCTGGAAGATTAATTACTAATAGCTGATTGGATACTAGATTACTTCCCCACCAACACTTTAATTAACTGCAATTAAAATTTTAAGTTTGGATTGAACTTTGTACTTACGGCTTCCTACAAAGTTTTATTGCTTTTAGAAGATGCTGTGTTTTTTTGATTAAAAATTTAACTTCCTGTTAAAAAGAAAGACCAGAAAAATTCTCTTTCCAGCTGCTTTCTATTTTAGCCATCTTTAATGGGAAAATTAGTCTTTGAAAGTTATCTAAATTTTGCAAAAAGCAGAACCTAGATTCTCTAGTGTATTCAAATACGCACAAATGGGCACTGTAGAGCAGGTAGCTGAAAATCAAACATCATGTCACAGCTATAAAAGGATATCACGCAGATGTTGTACAAGACCTTTTCAGAAGTTATTTCATTAAAGTATTAAGACAGTATTTAAGATCATTCCTAATTTCAAAGGGAGTTAAAATAATTTATTAGAAATTGAATCTAAGCACTGATCTATGGATTTAATTCAGTAACTTGATGAAATCAGAAGACTCAACAAGTTTGCTAACTTTAGTCAGTCCCTAAAGATAAACCTTCATAGTTTTCCACAGCTCTGAGAAAATACCAATCTGAGACTTTCTGTTGATTTAAGTAAAACAATAATATGTCCCAAAATATATTCCTTTTGAAGAAAAAACTATTCCTTTCCCTCCCATCCACCCTATACAATGCAGCATTAGGTAGCAACATGTAAACGTTTCAAGAAGTGGAAGCGACGTGTAGATCTGAGGCTGGTTCATCTTGCAGCAGGCAGTGTGAAGATATCAGGTTACTCAATGTTTGTTTACATATCTCCATATCATTTCACATTACATGATGTTAACATGCCTTTCAAAACAAATTTATTTCAATTCAGTGCAAATTTACGTAGCGCAGGAAGCAGTGGCCTCTAGGAGCAATGCTGGTACATAACCAACTGCAAATATTTCCAAGTACAATTATTCTTTCTTCTAGATATGTTCGCAGAGGAAGATGTCTTTCACTTTAGAAAGTTGATTTGCCATTTAAAAATAGATATGTTTTCATTCTAGATGTCCATTGAGCAAGAACACTTTGAAGTCAGTGGCCTGAAGGCATTTGTTTCTTCTTGCAGCAATTTTCAGATATTTCCTTGATTCCTGACTTTTTTTTTTAGCTGCACGTTGTCTAATATATCTTCTACCCAGATTCCAGTTATCTCCTTATATCAAAACCGGTCTTCCTTCTTGTCCTCTTAATTTCCTTTATGCAAAATGTAACCTGTAGAAGAATAACAAACATACAGAAGAGTCAAATAAAACGAATCTACAAAGAAAATCTGTTCATAAATGGAAAACTTAAATAGACTTTAGAAAAGAGACTTATTTTCATTACATGTGTGCCTATTTTTGTGTTTTCTGAAATGGCTAGAACTAATATAAAAGATTACATGCAGTATCAGTAGGCTTGTGGGGTTTGTTTTTAGAAAAGAAAAAGCTCTGCAGCTTGGAGATAAACTGTAATGTAGTAGTTGCATATTTTTGTGAATAGTGGAACAAATTAGGTGAGCAAAACATCTGTAAATTGTCAATACGTAGGTTAGAGCTGCCCTTAAGCTGCAGAAATTAACCTCTTCAGACTTGCTAGCGAAGCCAAGGAATGTGGAAGAGGAATTGTCATGCTGAGCTCTTTGTAAAGCTTGTACTCCAGTGAATGCTGTTGCCTCTCCCCGGGAAGCAGAGGTCAGCTGTGGCGGTGGTGGGTCTTCAAAGGGCCTGCATGCAGGGATGAGTCCGGCTTGTGTGTGAGCATGAAAACTGGCTGCTTTTGTTTTGTCCAGAGTGATAGAATGAGTTTGTTTGCCTGCTGTGTTCAATGTGCTAGTCTTATCTTTGGCCTCTAGCAACTAGTCTGTGGCTCCGGGGATAGTTCTGGAGAAAGACAAGCTTGAGTGGCCCTGCTCCAGAGGGTGGGACCCTGTGTCCTTGTCATACGTGGCTGCGTGAGGACTGATGCATGCCCTGAGTCCTGCATCAGGGGTGGCCAATTCTCATTTTCATCTTATACTGGAGGTGGTTCTTGATTGAGTGCACTCCTAAAAATGAAATACAGACTTGGTGCCCTGGCGAGATACCTGTAGAGGCTGAGTGCCTCCCACCCCCATACGTCCAATACTCCTCTGAGAACACACAGTAGCTGAGCGCATGTACAATTACCTTTGCTTAAGCTCACACTTTGACAGCTTTAAGCAGATGAAGCCTAGGTGTTATTGTCAGCTGCTTTCTGGACATAACCAGCTAGCTCTCTGCCAACTACTGGTGACCAGTACGACATGGTTTGTTAAGGTCTGAAACATAAATTTTACAGGATGAAAGCCTGATGCTGTTATGTGATTACTTTAAAGAGTGATGGCTTGGAACTCCAGTCAAAATCTGTCCCATACCTACAGAGAGGTAGAAATGATTTTATCTGGGAGAAGCAGCTTATTGAATTTCTTCTGGTACACCAGAGGCTAAAGACTGAAAATGAGAGCAGTAAGAATAGCAAATGCCTTAATGGTTCCAGATCCTTTAACAATAAAAATGATTGGCCTCGTTGCCATTCAGAGCAGGGATTGTTTTTCAGACGAAAGTCAAAAACTCCAGGTATGTCTAGATCTCAGTGATTTTACGTGCCCATATTTCTGAGCGTCCATCTCCGGGCTTAAAAAAGATCTTTTGTTTTCTACCCTTGACATGTCTGCCTTGACTTCCACAAATTAAACCTAAGGTGTCTCGATAAGCAAGTAAGCTGCAGTCATTTGAATTTTGCTGAATGCAAAGAACCAACGGTTCATAAGTAGATAATTAGTACAGGGATGAGGCCTTTTTTCATCCCAGTTGCTTGTGGTTAGTTGTCCAAACTACAAAATTGTCTGAGCTCAGCACGTCATAGCAGGATTAGCAGTTTCTGCATAAGGCAGGAGCAGAGAGGTTACGGGGTTGAGGTAATTTGAAATGCGGAGGCAAGGCTTTATATGATTCATCTCCAATGCTAGTCCTTTACAAGAATAAAATTCATTATCGTTATCTGGAATGGAGGTGGGGGGAAACACCCAAGTGTTGTGAACTATGTCTTCCTCATCCTATAAGGCACATTCTAACACTTTCCTCATAGGCACAAAGTATAGAGCCACCTGCTTGGGAGAACGGAGATACAGAGGGAGCTCTGCAAGCAGTTTTGTCAAGACCACATTCATTGAAGGTCACACAGATTGATTTGAGGGCAACTCAGACATGGAAGCGCTGGAAGCTCCATCTGACTTGTTTCCTCCCACCACTACAGGTTTTGAATAAGCTGTAGCTCCTGCACCAAACATGGCCCCACGGCTTGTCATGTGAAACAGCTTTTGCATGAGAGTAGTGCTCTTAACTTCTCAGGGGCTGTTGCTGTTAATGACAGTGGGGCCAGTAGGTACCAGTAGAGCTGCACCTATTTTGTGTTAGATTTAGCCCAGCTGGAACACGCAACATCTTTATTCAATAGCTCTTCATTATGTCGTTACCAATTAGTCATGAGTAACCAGTTGTAGAATTTGGTTCGGTTTCTTACAGTTTTGAATTGCAGTTGCAAAGATGAATGCAGTTTTTAATTTTCCAGGGTGTTTTAGTTTTTTTTTTCTAGGAAACACCCACAATTACTGTTATTGAATAATGTTAGTGAGTAATTTTTTAAGCATGTGAAGACTTTGACTATTAGGTTTGGTATTTAATAGTGCAAAGTGACCTTCACTAATAAGACTTTGTACTGTAGGACATTAAACTGTTTGTTGAATCTGCCTAATTAATTCAACAATTTAGAATAAATAAAAATAAACTTTAAATTGGGAAATGAGGCACAGACAAAACTACATGGGGTTTGGGTTTGTTGGTCTGTACACAGGATCTAAAATATTCTCCAGAGTGCATCTCCATAGACAGGAAGAAATATATTTTAAAATTAGGCAGGTAGCATTTTATACAGAATTATTTGGTCTTTAAGTATAGACTGTCTAGATGAAAGAAATCTGTTTGTCCCAGCTCAGAAATCTCGTCCATTTCATTCCTTCTAGCTCAGTGATTACCAGAATCTCATTTTAGAGACACTTTCAAATCCAACCACCTGTGCTTAGAATTGGACCATGGGATCCTTAAAGATTTTATAAAAGTGACAATTATGTTGGTCTGACATTGCTTGCATCCATTCCCATGGTGTTTTCCACTTCACCTAACTTTTCCTGTCTCTTCAAGCTAGTTGCAATCAGAATTGCTTTTTACAGTGAGATTTGAGACCATATAAGAAAGAATAAGTTATTAATGTGGGGCCTCATGCAGCCCCATCAATTTTCATCCTCACTTTCCCAAAAGTGAGAAGAGGAGATGCTGAGAGCTCTCCTATGGAGGGTAGGACTTTGGGCACTATTTTAAAAAGAGTGGCAGCTAAAGAAACAAAACTCAGTTTCCTGCATCTCTCGTGTTTTGTTATTTTAGGTGGTAAATGCTTATTATGTACACTTCAAAATTACACATCCCATATCTCTGTGCTTTGTAGTGTGCACTTCCAAATAACATTATCAGAGTGGGGAGATAAACGTATTCATAAAATATGGATCTTTATAAATATATTATGGTTTGCTTTCTCTTTTAAAACACATTTATCTGGAGAATTTACTTTCATGACATCCCTCTTCTCCCAGTGAGAACATAGATTTACTTTTTTTTTTTTCCCCCCTCTGTAGGCCTCCTTTAACAGCAATGGTTTTCTTTCTAGTCCCTACTTTGCTTACCCTGGTTGTTTTGCTGTTAAGAATTCCTCAGTTTCCTTCTGGAGATCTCTTAATTAAAAGCCATGAGCCTTTAATGATTCCACAATTCCAGCAAGGTCTCTTGAGAGGCTAAATCCTGTCAGTTCAGGGCAAATGTTGACACCTGCATAATTTCTACTGTCTTTCAGATGAATGGTGATTATTTCTCAGAAGAACAATCTCAAAGCTTTATTGGAAAACTGTTCTTGTTATTGGCCTCTAACAGGAATATCCAGACTGTTAATAGCTGTCAATCTGAAATGCATTTGGAGCCTATCCAGAAAACACACTTTTGGCATGTTAAACAGAATGTATGATTTTACATATTAAAAAAACTCCTCTCTGTGGACAACAAATTTTATTCAGAAGAGTCGGACCTAAAATGTAAAACTAAAATAAGAATTTCCTTTTTTCTTTTAAGTTTTATAGTAAAGTCTATTTGAGATTTGTCAGTGGGAGAAGTGGAGGAGTTGACCAAACACTGGGGTTTAGACATGATAGCTAAAACCAATATTCTGTTTTTCATCTACTTTATTGGTATTTCAGTAGTTTACTGGATCAAAGAAAAGACAAGTGAAGCAAACCGACTGCCACTGAAAGTGTGGCAGAAAGATCTTACACTGTGGTGATAAATGTAAAATACGTGGATGTAGGATGAATGGAAAGGGAAGGTGTTTCCATGCCTGATGACAGGGGCTGTGATAGCAAAGAGAAGAAGAAAGAGTGACAGAGGTATGTATCCCTCCACGTTGTACGCAGTTCCTTAAACTGCAAGAAAGTGTTGACTGGCTGTGTGGGTTTTTTTTCCCTTGTAGAAAGTCCTAACTCCTGAACTGCCTTGAGGTTCTTTGGATCAGGCAGATTTTTTTTTCTTCTAGACAGTAAAAAAGAAAAGGGGGGGGACGGGACACGACGACACGGGACAGGAATCAGACCATTAGCCAGAGACATGATAATCAGTGGCAAATGGAAAAGTTATCCGTTACAAGAGTATTCAAACAAGTAGTTGTGGATTTAAACCACAATGAGAATTGTGGAGGGTTTTGACGAATGGGAAAAATAAATTCAAGAGACAGTTTGTGTTGCCAACAAATGGAACAAATTCTGGAGGAAGAAAACCACATCACCCTTGTTCCAGAAACTCATAACAATGATTATATTTATAAGGCATTTTGCTGAAGAGATAAATGTACAGTGGATCTTATATGTTTGTCCAGGGCATTCACCTGGTTGAATATTGCAAATGTCACTTAAAACTGTTTCTAATGTTAGAATGAGAAAGTGAAGTTTTCATTCTGTACAAATGTATAGAAAAGCAGTATGGTGTATTGCGTGGTTGTTATCATTAAGAATGCAATACTGGAGGAAGAAATGCTTTATAATATGGGAGGTGGACAGGATTTCAGAGGATTTAACAGTAACTGTATCATCTCATACTTAACTATAAAAGTAATATTTTCTAACAAAATTACTATTTTAGATGGAGCCAAGTGTTTCTGAAGGGTGAAGCATGCTGAAAGTTGTATTTGTGTTTGAATATAATGTACTGCAAAAGGGATGCTCTTGATATCTGAATTGGCTGCTAGTTAGTTTTAGATTAAAATGCATAAACTTCTCTTTTCTCTTCATAAGGAGGTTCACAGGCATTAAAAGCAAGGGCATGTTCTGTTTCTGGAGTGATATCAGTAAGTACAATACATTCCTTAGAATAATCAGAAAATGGGAATAATTTAGTAGTATTGATTTATTTACAGGCTGGTATTCTAAGTCAGAGATATATTGCTGAGATATATATTTTAAAATGGCCAAATAACTTGTGCTTATAGTAACTGACATAACTGAAATCACTGTCCAAAAGCTGTAAATGTTTGAAAACAGGGGTTAGCCCTGTTAGTACCTAACAAATTTGGAACCAAGAATCTGAAGCTGGATTCAGGTTAATGTGTGCTGTGAGCACAAGAGTTGAATGTTTGAGAATAAGCTCTTGTATACCAAACACTATTGTGGGCATGTGTTGAAGATTTGTGATGTGAATATGTGGAGTGTAGGGTTGAGACTGGAATCAAACTGATGACTAGAAGGCTAAAAGCTGAGATAACGTAGGTCTGAGGGTCATGAACCTACTGTCTTATGGAGCTTTTATTTGCATATAGTTCTTGGATTTTAAAACTGTTCCCATACCTCTGAATCACTAGCTGAAAAGCTAAAAACATAGAGCTAAATGTAGAGCTAAAACATAAAGTCTAAATGTAGAATAGGACTGCAAGACCTTTGGAAGGATGGGGTGACAGCTTTAAGATGTAACAGTGGTGCTACTTGTGTTAATGTCTGTATATTGCTGATATTGAGGGGTATGTACCAAGTTCAGAGAGGTCTTGGTTGATAATAGAGGCCCAAGAAATTTGATGTGCAGAGAGTATTAACTGTTAGGGTATCTAGCACATACGCTTAATAAACTATCAATAAGGTTGTACAAAGGGAATAGCTTTTTTAAAGAAAAACTATTGTGGATGATAATTTAAAGGAGAAAAAAAATCAGTATAAAAGGATATATCATTATTTAAAATGCCAAAATGCTGTATTAAATTCAGGATCTCCTCTTATTTTTACTGCAGAAAATTCAGAGAAGCCCCCCTTGACCTTCCACCGTTTAACAACTGTCAGTGGCTGAGCCATTATATTCATAAGCAGTTTTACAGTACGTCTTACAGTACATCACCTATTTATATTAATACCATCATACCACAACCTGAAGCACAGCTCCTTTCTAATCAAACATTCGGTTAGAGGTGGCCTACCAAAAAGATTAATGAAATGCAGACTTTATTAGCCACAGTGGAACATGTAATTTGACTATTGAAGTTACTACTATTGCTCACCTAAACCCACACCTTTGACCACAGGAATTTCATGTGTTTGATCTCTGAGAGTGCTTAAAGAGGATAATTGGCTGATGCAGAGGATAGGAGCATCCCGAGTTAGGTGGCACTGTGTGTAGCAGGTGGGAGGAGTACTTGCCTGGTGACACACATTCTTTCCCTCTTTCTGCTGCGGTCCTTTGGACCAGGTTACAGGTGAAAACTCACATCAAACAGCATTACTGTGCTGATGCGCAGCAGGGCTGCACGCTCAGCAAACGTCTGCCTTGCAGCACACAATTCTATGTTAGTCAGATGAACCCATGTACTGCAAAAGAGAATTTAAAGGGCTTAGAGGAAAAGCAAAGTTGGACTGGTTTAGGTTTTCCCCTACAAAATGGATAGGAATAATTTGAATATGGCCTTCTGGTAGAAATAACAATTCATTGTTTAAATACTGATCCAAGTAATAAATGGGTGCATTGTAGCATAGATTTTTATTATTTTTTTTATTATTCTCTGGACAATACAGATCTCCTTCAAAGATGCATGTAAGCCTGTGTGGCAATCCTTGCCGATTTGTCTTTAATACTTCGAGGTTCCAATGAAAAGAGACTTCAGTAGTAAATCAGTGTTCTGTCTCCTTCTGACTTGCCTTCAGATTTGAACATTTTTAGTCCAGACTTTTTAATAAAATGGATTTATGTGATGAGGCTGTGTATAGGTGCATGTTTTTGTGTTTAGCATTAGCAATAGAGAACGTGTGATTTGTAGAGGAAAAGGAGCCCAACAGCAGGTGGAGCAATGAACTATTTACATTGCTGTATTCTGATACTGTCTGTGCTTTTTTATTTTGTACTTGCTCCATCTCCTTTTCCTCAGGCTGTTCAGATCAATTGTCAAACATCTGCCTGTCAAAAAAAAAAAGGGTTGACTTTCTATTTGAAAGATTAATTGCGTTATTTCAGTCGCAGGAAAGTTGCCACCTCTTGTAAAAATGGGAGGAGAAGGGACACAAATTCTAACAGCTATTGATTAATAACAGATGTATATTCAACGGGATGGAAGATAAACTGCTCTTTCCAGGGATTTGATAGATAGGCTGCTTGCTCCCCAGTTTCCTGGGGACCACTGCAGGGTACCTCTGTTAGGCTGCAGAGGGTGTTACCTAATGAATTTCCATTGATTAGATGATAGCGAGCATTGATCAGGTCTCTTTTGCCAGTCAAGTCCCTACTCCTGCTGCTGCTTCCTCCAACCTTCCTCCAGTAGCAAATAACAGTTTCAAAAGGCTGTTTTCCCGTGTTTCTTTTCCTTTATGTTATTTCTTTGTGCTATTAAGGACTGACTTGAAATGATATACGTTCCTAGAAAAGATCAAATCCTAGAAAAATCAGCCCAATGAGCACGCTCTCTTTATCAATTACTTTGTTTAATGTGTAAAGTGTCCAGCAGAGTGTATAATCCAGTGTTTTGGTCAATTAGTAAATCAATATAATCCAAAGCAGATTTATAAACTGCACACAGACAACCTGGGGAACAGGATCTTTAAAGCTGATAGCATCAGGCAGCATGTCTGAAGTTATAATGACAAAAGTACTGGTAAAAGAGTAACTAAATGCTAGATTGCTTTGTAATGCCATTGTGAATAAAAGGGACTCCGCTTTTATACACAGCATGAGGAAAAAGCATTCGTTGGCCTACTGTAGTGCTTTTGTGATTTTTGTGTGTGTTAGCTATATGTAGATAGCTAGCTACCTCTACTAGAAAGGGTAGAGGACAAATATGAAGAAGCAAAAGAAGAGATTGATAGTAGGACTAGTAGGGAACTTCATGAAACAGTAATTCCTAATCCACTTGCAGAGGAATCCTGAAGTGTTTCAGATGCTCTCAGCCCATCATATACTATAGAAGTGGTTCAGGTTTTTGTTCTCTTCTGTCATTGGTATTGTGCTTGTTTGTCTTGTAAAATTAATTGTTGAAAGTGTTTGCATGTATTTGAGCTGTGCTGTTCTTTGGATGAAATCTGGATTTATTTTTAAAGATGCCCTGTCACCTTTTATTCCTGCAAGTGTCCTGGTATTTCTTCTGAATTTCAAACTGGGGCTCATAAGCAGACAGAAGTTAATTTAATGAAATATTTAAACGTTCTACTTAACCTCCTGATGTTGCCCCTTAGATTATGTGCACTGCACTTTTGCTGCCAGAGAAAAGTTGGCTAGAGTATCGAGAACCATCAAATTCCTGAGAATCTCCTCTTAGTGAAAGACAAGAACTTCTCCTTAAATGTGAAAATGATATATGGATATATGGTACATACAATGATTTATTTTAATTTATGACACATCACAGCCTTTATGGGATTTTTTTTCTGAGCACAGTACTGTTTGAAAGAATTTACTTTGTAACTACAAGCTGAAGAAATAACAATGGTTGTCAGAGTTTTGACATAGAGATAAATATTAATGAAATACTTCATATAAGCTACAGTAAGGCCTCCTTGGAAATTCAGTCAGATCATTTCTGTCATTAGCGGAGAGCTCCTTTGTCATTCACGCAGTAGCTTACTCTTACGGAGGAACAGAACTATGTTTTTCAATTAAAATTTAAAGAAATCTCTTTGTGTTGTGTGTCATGTGGTCTTCTCTAACTCATTTTATAAGAATAACTCTTTCAATCAATTCCCAAATTCTAAAATTACTTTAAAATATATGTATTAATCACAAGCATTCATATGTTTTAGAAAACACTTCAGATGATATAAAACTTAGGAGTATTTTCCAGGCATGTACAGAGAAGTAGCAGTATTCGTGTGAGAAAATAATTTGTTTAATCACCTTGTGTTTTGGGGCTTAATTGTCTTTGTATGCCTCCTGAGAGTTTTCCTGTAGTAGCATCCTCCCAGCTGATGACTCCAGCCTCTCATCATTTGGAAGGTGCTACCCTATCTGCTGTCAGTCGTTGAGGTTCTCTGCACTGTTTTTCCTCCTCGGCATAGCCGTACCTGTACTTTGAAGTTACATCGCGTTAACGCAAGACTTTGTCTTCTGATCTCTTACAAAGAAATAATAACAAAAATACAAAAGTCTTCCTGATTCCAGGTCCTCGGGCTAAACCACCTGGTAGCTGCGATTACCTGAGGCTTTCCATCACTAGTATTTTCCCATACCGCCAAACTTCAAAGGAATAATATTAAATGTTACTTTGTATTAATGATTAATTGCAACACCATATAATGCAGTTTCTGGCTTTTCTTGTCTTGCTTGGAGATTCATGTAACTTTGCATGTTAATTCATTTAGAAGTTTTGATTTGATTTGAGTTTTTCAGAAAATGTCTAGGTAACAAAGGCCAAGTAAGTGTTTTCATCTGGTTTGATCAAAAATCTGTCCAAAAGTTGAGGTTTTTCTGAAGGGAGTAATTTTTAATCCTGTGAGATGTCTTGTTTATGTGATAATCAAGGTATAATATTTCTTCTGTTTTTTTGAGAATTTAAGCAGAATTTATTTGCTCACAGTTCAAACCCTCCTTCAGTGTACTTAACCAAAATGCACTTTCTGTGTGGGCTGATTCTGGCTGTATCCTTGACTTTTTGCTTCTCTGTTTTTGATTTGGCTTTTTTTCCCCCTTCCATTCTCCTCCCCTCTTCCTTGGGCACGCATCCCTCAAATACAGCCTCTTTGTTCACACAGTCAATGTTATTGAGAAGTGTGTGTTTGGGGCAGAGATGTGTCCCCTGTACTTTGAGAGTGCTGTTGTTTCAGCTGTCTCCATCCAAGAAGAGACTAAACGCTGCCTTGTATGCATCTTCAGTAAAGTATGGTGGTTAAAAGTCTCACCTGTTCAGCTCCAGTGGAATTTAATGCAAAATACAACAGTGTTCTCAGTTGTTTTATTCACGCATGTTAAGAGACAACTACTAGGCTTAGAAAAGTCAGGGTTTTTATTTTTCCCTTTGGAGCACCTGAAATAACATTAATGGAAGGAATAAAACTATATGGTTTGATCAGTACAAGTAAACATGAAATAAATAAAAAAAAAAAGGCTGACAATAGCAATATAGAGGGAAAGCAGCAGAAAAAATACAGGTTCAAAAAAAACTTATCGATGTTATCAAGTAAAACCCTACTTCAGAAACTTTGTGGTGTTTTTACATCATAAGATCTCATTCTAAGATGCTTAAGTAGAGATAAGATCAGTCATACCATAACTGCATGCAGACCTGAATCCAGTTTACTGCATTTGTGTCTTTCATTCACTCATCACCAAGAAATTGGTCCAACTTCCACATAGTCGTAGTGAATTCAGGTTTTAGAGATAATTTTTCTGCCATTCAAGAGACAAGATTGACTGGTGAAAAAGCAACAGGAACTCTAGACCTAGATTATACCTGCCTTGCCACTGAATGTCATAAATATTTGGACAAATTATAAATGTCTAGTTTTTACAAAATTGCAGTGGAGCTTTATCTCAACAACAAAATAAAACTGGAAGCTGAATAGCTGAGAACTGAAAAGTTTTGGGGTTTATTTTTTCCGTTATTCATATTTTCATTTTGATTCTTCTTTTGAACCCCCTCCCCCAACCCAAATTTTTAATTTTTATGATGAAATCTTTTTCTATTTAGTAGATACTTTTGTTGTGCAACATTTCAAGTAATTTGTGAAAATCTTAGCCAAATTTTGGAAAATTTGACTTTTTTTTTAAGTGATTCAGGATGTCTTTTGTAGCTCTAAAGTAGTGTGGGTTTTTTAAAGTTCAATTAGAAAACCCAAACCTCCAGAACCATAAAGGTAGAACTTTTTTCTAACAATCATATATACATGTTTTTAATTTGCCTCTAGATTTTAGTACTAAATTTGACAGTGGGAAACTAAACCCAAATATTTCTACTAATGTATTGAATCCATTTCAACCAAAAGACTGCCTCTGTTAGAATTTTTCAGCATTATAACATTCAGTTCTATGACTGTCCATTATAGCAGCATTTTACAGCACACAAAGCTTTTACAATAAATGAGCATTTGCCTAATACTCATGTGAAGTGTAGCATTTTGGGATGTTGTGTAGAGCTTTGTGCTTTCCGATATTTATATTCTGCTTCAGTCTTCCATCTTTAGCCATTATAATAGAGGTTATCATCTTTATGCAGGTGATGGTAAGGCTTATGTGTATATAGCTAGTTCTCTGTAGCAGTCACAACTTTTAGAGAAAGAATGGCTTACTTGTACCTTACTTCTAGAAGGTTGGTTTTGTTGTATTTAGGAGAAGTTTTTTTGTGTATATGTTTTAAGTAGTCTTCTCCAGAGTTGGTCCATGCTGGCCCTAACTGATGCTTCAAAGCCCACATCATTTCTCTTAGAAATATTTTGCAGTATTACAGCTTGTCACTGTTGTTTTGGATTTATCCAGTGTTGTAGAGGAGCAGCCTAGAAGCAATACACCATAAAACAGTGAGTAATTAGATCAGATTTGCAATTTCTTCCCAACCTGATGGTACATAGTAGCCTTAAAATATTGCAAGAGTGACACAGTGAATCCGAGCTGTCTGAGCAGTGTTCACTGAGCATCTTCTCATTGTTGGGAGTTTTGTATGAGCTTTTGGTACTTAGTCTGTGACTTGACAAGCTTTTGCTTTTCCTTCTGTTTTTGTCAGTGCTGAGCCTTTCTTATTCGAGTATGTTCATTACTCTGTTCATGACAAATTAAATTAAGAATTTTTGCTAAGGCCAGGCTTCTAATGGTGTCTAAAAATAATTTCAAGACCAACAGCCTAATGTCTTTCAGTAATTGTTAAATATGAGTGAACTGACTAGGCTAAAATAAGAATCAGGCCAATGAAACCTCTCTTTGAGGATAGTTGTGCTTGTAATTAGAGATGCTCAGGAAATGTTTCCCTCTCGCTCCCCGCCACTCCCCACCTTTTTTGTCCCACAAGATGATGGAAAGTGAAGGGAGAGAGTGCCCACCTGAAGAGCTAAATGCTCCAAGCGTTACAGTGCTCAAATGCGAAACATTAGCAGTTTCCCCAGAATAGGAAACCTTGTAGTGTGGGTTTTAGAGTGCATTTCTGTAAAACTTCTAGGTTTTTTTTAAGAACCAGTGCTTTCTGAGGGAAAACAGTTTTTCTTAGAAAATCTCAATTATCCACTATTTGTGGTGGTGGAGAAGGGACGTTAAGTGCCCTATTCAGTGATTTGAAGACCTATGATTAGAAAGTGTGGCCATAACAATGCAGCAGGACTTCTACTCTATTGTATCAGGAGTCTGTGGAAGCCTTACTTTAAAAATAAGAATGATTTACCTGTTCCGATCAATTTTTATTCTTCATTAACTAGGTGAGAAATTGCATTTTGAACTACATTGCGGGTGTACCATAATCTTCCCCTGCAGCTCAAGGTGGAACACAAAATCTAATCTCAAGTTGTGAGGCTACTTCTGTAAATAGAGAACGTGAAGGGAGCTGTGCGTGGGGAGGGGAGATGCCTGCAAGTAGGGAACTTCTGTATCTATGTGAACCTCAGTTTGCCAACTTTTTCTAATAAGTAAAAACCCATTAGATGCCATAAGGTGGTTTTTAAAAAAAATAGTTATTATTCTTTTAAAATATATTACATTAATCTTTAATCTAGTTTCTCAAGAGAGCAGTCTCATTTGAGGGAGACTTCTTAAAATGAATGTCTCTTAAGAAACAGTTCCCTTCATAGAAGGAATCACATGAGGTTTTGTAAAATGCAGGTTATGAGCACCAACAGGGCTACCTGAAGATGGTATTTCTTATTCTTTACTAGGCCTTTTAATCCTGCACTTCTCGCATCCTTTATCTAACCAATTTCTATCTTAAGGATTGTCATTTTTGTAGTAGCTTCTCTGCATGAAGAATTGCAAGCCTTGTCCATCTGAAAAACCTTAGGTTTTTGTTTGTTTTGGGGTTATTTCCTTTTCTCCTGACTTAGGGATACCCATGTTGCAGTAAGATGGGTGTTCCAAAACTGTAAGACCGAATATGATGTTGAAAGTAGGAAACAGTATGAGAAGATGGTCTCTTCAAAAATAAATCCATATTGACGAAGTTTGCAGAAGTACTGAGCATTTGTCAGTTCTCATTCAGCAGTGGGCACATGGTACAGTTGTATAATGTAAATTTAGCAGTATAATTTTTTTTAAAATGAAACTTTACACTGACTTTTCTCAGTGTGAATGGATTCCAAAGTCTTCAAGGTTTTGTTGGTCCTAGATTTTGTATGGCACAGCAGTTCATAGTGTCTTGAATGTGGCTTAATTGGCTCCCAGATGTGAGAACAAAAATGGATCCTTTTTTCAGTGATCCGTAGAAAACATGGACATATGCAATTACATTGTTTGAGTGTATTGGTTGGGAACACTATAGACTATCTCTTTTTTTATATCAGGGCTTCCTTTTTACAATCAGTGAGAATTTCATATGGAAGGTTTCGGGACTCTGGTGTTGAAGTGTATTTCCTATTCACGCAGAGGTCTGAAACCCAGCATGACTTCGTCTTTGCAGTAAGTTGTATTTTCCCTGAATTCTTTGCATTACAGACTGAGGAGTCGGATCAAAAACTGGTGCTAACAGCAGCAATGCCTTTATGATATATCCTTGTCTGTTGATAATATTTTTTAGCATGGCACCTAAATAAGGCTAACTCCTTACAAAAGATTGCAAAATGAAAAGAAAGGGTTCTGGTATTACTAAATTAATAACTCTAAAGTATATTCATCTAAATGGGTTTCTCAGGTTTTGTATTTTTCTTAAAACTCCTATTCCAGATCCCCTCAATTGAATCATTAATGTGAAATTTAGATCTTGGGACATTTTTTAGCAGCCACCATTAGCAAGAATGTCATTCCAAAAGTGGTACGTGATATTACTGTCTTTTCACGGTGTCGTTAGTACCATAGCCTTAATGGGGCAAACATACTTCTAACTCAAGATCACCTTCACCCAATCAACTACTACTAAAACTCTCCTTACGTGTTTAAACCTTCTTCCCTTAATGAAAATTCATGGTAACAGAAGAGAGGTGAGTGGTGGTGATATAAAATATATACCATCAGGCACAAATATGTTTTATGAACTTGTGTCACATGAAGCCTTGGGAAGCCTTATACACATGAATGCTTTCACAAATTATGTTTATCTTATATGTGCACAGGAGCAAATTACAATTTTTTTTAGTCTTCAGGGTATCTGCAAGTGGGTCTATTCTTGCCGATTCAGTCTGAGCTAAGAGATATATAAGTAAGGCTCTAGACTTTGCAAGGTCATTTCAGATGGATAGAGTTGTATGAAATTTCTTGTTGAGGCTTGAAAGCAGATGAAATTCAGGTGGTTTTACTCTTCAGTATGATGTGAATTTCTTACTAGTTCGGGAAAACTAAGTAAAAGGATTAGTCAAAGTGTCACAGAAGTGATTAACATGTTCTCCCAGGTTCTGCTGTTACAGAAGGGGAAGGAGATCATAGTTTTGGAAAGAAGAAAGTAAGCCCAATTACCTCTAGGTAAAAGTGGCAATTTCCTTTTTACCTCTTTCCCCTCAGAAAAGGTTTTAGAGTCACGTTCTGTAGAACGAATTGGTCAAAAAAAGAGAGTTAAATATTTAAGTCAGTTACATGAGGTTTAATTACAGCATTATATGTTGGATGCTTTCCAGCATTAGCAGCAATGTCCCCCGTGCCCCCCTCCCCCTGTTGCAACTCAGGAAACTGCAAAACACAATATCATGTTACTTTTCATTGTAGTTATATTTTCTAGTTATGGAGATAGTGTAATTCTTTCACTTAGAAGAGGTTTTTTTTCACTTTTCATCTTCACATTTCATCACGCAGAGGGGTGTTCACAGTGCATTGGTGTCTGGGATGCATTTGGTAAGTTTTTCAAGTATCAAAAGTATTTTTGAGATTTTTTCAGGTTAGTTGCAAGCTCTGGCATTTCAAGCAATGACAATAGAAGCAAAACCACGCAGCTATGAGTAATTTGCCATTTCCCAATAACCTTCCAAATAGCATTGAGTGGGTTTTGCGTAGCTTTCACAATTGCTTTGAAGAGCATTCAAATGTACCTCTCATGTTGAAACAATCTTGTATTTAGGTTTCCCACACACCAGCCAGTAGTGTGTTCTAAGTAGTCCTCTGCAGGGCATTCCCAGACTGATGTGTGAGAATTTAGTGGTTGAACCACTCCTGTTTCTTCCGTGCAGCTGCCAAACCAGTTGTTTTAGCTATCGACTTTCCCTTTTAATCTTTGCTGTCTTGGTTATTCACATGTACTAAAGAATGAATGTTATTAACTCAGATGATGACAGAAGTACTGAACACAAACTTGTTTAAACTGGGTATGTAACTTGAAATTTATAAGAGGAATCTTCAAGTGGGAGCAAGTTCCCCACCAGTAGTGTTGTAGGTTCTGTTAGCTTTTCAATTCATATTTGAAAGTAGGACTTTCATATTTTCTTTTCAATCCAGTGTCAGAGAGAGGCTTCTCTGAATTAATACAAAGACTGTTGCATTTAACTTATTACAAATAGGGAAACAGGACCTGCAGGGACCACAAAATACGTGGCATCTACCTTGGGACAATGGTATGGAGGAACACAACAGGTGACCGGTCCAGGAGGATCTGCTGAATAAGTACTGCACATGCCCCCATGTATCATAGCCCACAAAAACCTCCCAACAGAAATGAGACCTATAGTAGAAGACCAAATGCCACAACTGTATTGCACATTATAATGCCATAAGAAAAGAGCAAGAGAAATAAAAGGCATGCCCATGACGCTGGTTATTTGCAATAGAAGCACATTGTGAAATAATTTTCAAGCGGTCCTAGGAATGGGCTGTGAAGAGGAAGGACAAAAGAGAAAAGGCAATGGTGTCTGCCGCTCTTGAGACAGATACTTCTTCCCTATGGCATTGACCATATCAATGTATTTTGAAATCTAATTCTTAATGAGCAATCCCTTAGGCTCCCTGCAGCTGTGGGAAAGTTTCTCATTATGTTTTGCAGAGCTTAATTTTTCATGCAGGGCTGTTCGTGTTTTTAGTTCAAGGGAAAAAAATAAAAGCGTTACTGATGAGAGATGTTGGAGAAAAAAGACTGCTGGTGGAGATACACTGAGCAAGAGCTATCAGTCCTTGTTTAGAAGAGCAGACACTAAAGTTTCAGTGTGTCTTAGATGGCAAAGGAAACTGCCATTCATTTGAATGTTATTGAAGGGCTTTCTTTTCCTCTTAACCCGTATCACTGTATCTTGATGCTTGGGGAGCATATTGTCTTCCTCTTTGGAAATTAATGTAGTAGATGTAGTCCTTACTAGATGCCTTGTGTTTAAGGGGTTGGTAGAAGCTTTTTTAGGGTTTGAGGGTGGTAAGGATGAGGGAAGATCTTATTTTCAGCTACTTTGCTCTAATCATGTTTGTGAGTTGGCTTTGGCTCAGGCGTAGCAACTGTCTTCAGTCATTGTCGGGTAACACTGTAAATCTAGAAACCCAAATCTAAGGGTATTAAAATGAAAAATATTTGATACTTCCTATGTGGGTTTGATAAGACTCTGCTTATAGTCTCTCTCACTTGTAAACTATATAATTAACTTCAGTTGTGTGATCAGCTTGCGTTAATATTCTTTAAAAATCACTGCAAAATAACAGACATTGGAGTACTAATCACAGAAGGAATGGAGAACTGTAATTCCCATAAGTGTTTTAGATTATATATATATTTCTTAATTCAGCACTAAATCTTTGAAATGTTAGGAGTCTGTTTTACAAACTTCAGGTATTAAATGGAGAACTTGTCCTTTAAAAATGAGTATTGGTGAATAGTAGGAGTAGTAATACAGAGAACGGTATATAGTACGCACTCTGGAAGCAGTGAGAAAAATAGTAGGGCCAAGGTAGTCAGTTCTTGAAGATCCATTTCTGCAGATTAAACTAAGTGTGAGAGTAAGTTTTAGTGGAATTGAAAAATAATTAATCTCAAATAAATACATAGTGGCAGCATAATCTATGCAAATCTATGTAAATAGGTAGTTTTGGTGAATTAGAATGTAATATTACTGAATGGACTGCTCAAGATTTCATTAACTGAAAAGACCGAAGACCCTGTTTACCAAGAAAAATATCCTTTATTCTAGACCAGTTGCTTTAGGTTGTTAATTCGAGAAGCTGATCGTTTTGGACTATTAATCATAATAATCAGAGACAGATTTAGTGAGCTTTAGTGCAGTTCTCAACTAGACTAATAGTTGTGTAATACAGTGTTTATTAATATAAATGCAGTATATTAGAAGCGTGACATTATAAAGAGGAGGAAGAAATTTCAGGAACTTTCCTGGTTCCTCCCAAAACTCCATTAATTTACAATGACATGTTCTTCAGTAGTTTGCTTTGTTTTGTTTCAGTCTTTTTTTCTCCTCCTGCACTAATAGTGCTGCAGTTCAGCCCAGGTATGAAGCCTATGAGAAGAATGTGTGCGATGGTCTCTAACCATGTTTACAGTTACTTAATATCTGCAGATTTTGATATTTGGGTGGAGAAGGGAGTAGAGAACTTAACAGCCATGGGAAGTTGTACGTTTTTATTTTATACATATTGTTATCGGTAAGATCGTGTCCTTCATTCATCTGGAGGCTCTGAGCCAGGATTGCCAGCACATGCAAGATTGCATGCGTACTGAGACTCCCACCCCAATGTGGTGCAACGGTTTACCTATGAGCGTTGCCGTGCAGAAGTCTAAATAAGAAATAACGTGTACGGCGATGTCCCCTTGCGTCTTCTCACAGGTAGGGAGGAGTGACTTTTCAGTCTGTTAAAGATGTGACAGCTGCATGTGTCTCTATCTAGCTTTACTTCAGAGAGGAGGTGGTGTATGATGGAGTGTAGTGCAGAGGCGAGAGGTTTTCCCCAGCTCTGAATTCTTCATATCTTTCCTTTCCTGAGGCCAGTCGCCTTTGGGAGTCTGTGTTTTCCCACTCGAGGGTTCTCATGGCAGATTAATGCTTGTTTGTACCAAAATATCCCAGTGTCTGGACTTCTGCTGACCTTTCCTTGGGGTTCTGGCACAAGGTCTGTGGGTCTGTGTATGCTCCTGTGCATGGGAAACAGATTTCCAGGGGCTTTATTGGACTTGTGTGCTGAAGCACCTTCTTTTTGAGCCGTGTGTGTAGTTAAGGGGAAAACCTCGGTTTTCTTTAGGGTTAGCATCAGTTTCTCATTATAAACCTAATGTTTCAGCACTTCCAGAAATGCAAAGTTCTCCTGATGGCCTGCTTGAGCCTTGTGGATTCCAATTCTAGCTTTTCTCTTTCAAAATTCTTTTTTAAAAATTAGGAAGAAAATAATGCAACTTTCACAAGATTAAAAGACTCCTGATACCTGAAGAGTCAAAACGTCTATAAATTAAAAAATCTCCATGTGCATTTAGCAGCTGGAGGAAATCTGCATGCGTGTGCACGTCTTTTCCTACTTCTTCCACCAAAGCCCACTAACCAAACTGATCCACAGATCCCCAGGAGCCGTCAGCAATTTCTTCCTCAGAGATTTTTTTCCTTTGAAAAGTAACATCCCCACCCCCCCGAAATGGAAGGCTTGTGTTTTAACAGGGTGGTTCTTGACCTCCTTTCACCTTTTTATTTTGGATACACAGGCTTAGCTCTGTATTGAAAAACCACATTGCAAATCTAAATACTAATAGAAAACTTCAGAGCTCACTCTAGAAAAAAGGTGCAAGGAAGGCAGTAATTGCCGTATTCATGTATTTTGAATAGCAATTTTTTCTAATGCAAAATACTAGATGGTGGTTGTAAAGAAGATAATTTCTATCCAATCCAGGCTCCTGCTTACAAATCACCTGACAAAAATAAAATTAAGTAGTAGTTGTGCGACATGTGCTTGTCTGTCACTCCGGTTATTCCACAGCAGCTTTCCAGCGAGCAAGTTGGGAAATAAGACCGGCTTTCCTGTGGAAGCTCCTTAGGGTAGGTGGTTTCAGTTTTGCCTCCCTTCATTTGAGTAAGACAGGCCTGTTTGCAGTTGTGAATTCTTTAGGAGCGTGCCTTCACATGCAACTTTTCATACTTTTTTGGATCGCCTTAAAAGAAATCCATACCTGTAGCTGACCTACTTAATCTATGCAATTATTCCACTTTGCTAGGGTGTATGCACATCTTCTTCACATCTCTGTATTTTTTTCCAGTTTGGCGGTCACTTTGTTCCTTGTTAAAAGTACCATATGGTTGGTAATGGGAACTTGAGTTCAGTATTTCTATTGTTATAATTACCGGCCAGAAGAATGGAGGCAGAAATCAGACTACTGCTTTGCAAAATCACAGCTCATTCACTGCTTTCTCAGCAATCCTGCTGGATTAATTTAGATGGTTTTAATAGCAGTGAGTAAGGCAAACAGAGTCCTGCTGAACGCAAGTGAAATGTCAGGGATTGTTGGTTCTAGTTAAGAATGCACCCATTTCTCACCAGAGCCTGATGCTGCAACATCTCTTTATCTGTGAATCTGAGAGACTTTCAAGAGCCGATGGGTATCTTGTGCCTAATTGTTACCTTTTGTGTAATGCCAAATTTACTCATATGTTTCTTCCTTCCTGGCTGTAAAGCTACAATATTCTTTAAAGCTCCAGAGTCTGCGATCAACATAAATTGAGTGTTTCTGGATCAAATTGCATCTGAGTAGGGTGTATGTAGAGAGGATTCAGCCCTTGTAAAACCCTGTATGCTCTGTGATCCAGCAGAACTTATTAACAAGCTAAAATTGAAGGATGTAAGTAGTTTTCCTGAAGCCACTGAGTCATTTGGTGTTTGTTACTGGCTTAGTACTGGTACTCTTAACATACTGTATTATCTGTCCTTAGTTGATATAATTAAAAATCAGCAAATCTCTTCAACTGCTAATATAAGACTTTTTCTGGTTAAAATTTACTCTTTTCAGTTGTGGTTAAATGCTTACTAGTATAGGAAGAAATGACACTTTACTTGCCTCTAGTTACTATGTATATACAGGTTACTATGCATCTCTGTAGAACACTGAGAACAGATTATAGATAAAATTAAATATAAAAGTTTTTAACCTAGATATAGTAAATTTTTGGCAATATTAACATATGCAGAGGGAGGACCAATAACTACTAACTTCTTAGTTATGCAGATTACTATACAGCGTCTAATACTATCTAGTGATTTGGTTACAGCACTTTTGACCCTGATGTTTTGCTTCACATTTTTCTTGTAAACGTTGCTTTCGTAAAGTTGCCCTAATAAATTCTTTCCTCTGTTTTCCAAAGTGTCACTTTGCCCCTTGGCTATCATAGGGAAACAGCTGTGATTTAAGACATCAGCTTTGCTATTAACATCAAGCGGCTGCATAACAACTATGAATCATCTTTATGAATGTGTTCTGACTAAAGCATAGGACTCATTAGGTGTGGATGGATGGATATCTGAGAAAGTGATATAGGTAATAGGCTGTCTTCTAAGATAATGAAAAAGTTTTCACCTTCACTTTTCTTTATATGCTTGCCTTGGAAATAGTGGCTTTCTAATACAAATACTTGCAAACACGCAGCTGAAAATGAGTCTATTACTGTAAATCCAGTCATATGCACAAGACTGATTCATATGATTGAATGATAATTATTCACAATTGGGACTTTATGCAGCAGAGTATTTTATCAGACAAGAGCAAATTAAGTTGTTGGTTTGTTGTTTTTTTTTTTCAAGTTGGAAGTTCCTGGCATCTGATGGCCAAGAAAGAATTGTCCCTGGTATTCTCTGAGGAAGGCGTGGAGATTTACTGTAATGAGTCATGCAGGAATGTGCAGAAAACAAATTTCCTGAAGTTCTGTTTTGCCAAAACAGCCATTTAAATAGCATTCATTCCTTCTACACATGGTCTGTATGGGAGTGTGTTTAATCTTTTCTGTATAGTTTATTTATTTCAAGGAAATTATTTCATTCTTCTGTAAAGAACCCAAAGAGACAAGCAAATTGCCTCTTGGCCAAGCCATATCTCTTAACCCAGCAAATACAATTCACCCCCCAAATGAGCTAGGTTATCTGCTCTTCTTGATAATTTTTTGCTATGATCAGATCTTTCATAGTTGCTCTCTAAATACTAATTTTAGTTTGATAAAGCTTTCAATTTATTTGCTGCAAAGAATGGTTATTTAACAACAAAAAAACCCCAAAAATCACTCTGAACATTAACTGCCTCAAGACATGAACTCATTAGAAGCACATACTCAGATTGATTGGGCTGATACTGATGGTGATGATAATAATAATTGTATTATAGTACTGCCTTAGGATCCTAGCTGTAAACGAAGTTCTCATTCTTGTAGGTACAGAACTAAGATCCGCTGCAGCCCTGAAAATCTTCAAAACTAGAAGTAAAATGAGAAACAATGAGAGCTTGAACACAAATCCTCCCTATTGGGATCCTAACCAGATATGCCAAATTCTGTTCTTCAACACCTTCAAAAAAAGCAAGATATCTGTCAAGATGATAAAACGTTTAAAATAATTTAAGCAGAGTACTCATATGAAACACTGTCATGCAAGAATATGGCAAGTTCTGCCCTCCAATTTGTGGTAAGCAGTTAATAAAAAACCAAAATAATGAATGATGCAGGTTTCAACTGTAGTAATGCACATAGTGCTAGTAATAAGCAGTGAGCACATATTCCTGTTTGAAGGATGAATTGAGGTTTATACTGAGCTATTGCTTTTACAGTCAAGCAGATGTCAGTGGGCTTGCTTTACAGGATATTATGATATATGAAACTGAAGGCTTTTGAGTAGTAAAAATTACTCCTGTCAATTCATCTTTGTGTATGGCACTTTGATATATCATTCACAGCTTAATTATATTGTCATAGTTGAGAGATTAAAACAAAAGTCAGGTTGACTCTTGCTTAAACCTCTCTCTGAAATAATGCTGGTAGGTGAAGGGGAAAAAAATCCGTAAGATCTATATAAAATTCCATTATAATGTATTGTGCCATCAATAACAGGTTCCTTCCATGATGCAGTTTCACATAGTGCAGTTAAGGAGATATTCATCAGCTATCACTCACTACACAGGAGCACAAACAACTACTATCAGATGCATCAGGAAGTGAGAGAGTAGGAATTGTCCTTTGTGCAAGCCTTAGAGTGTTTGGGGTGTCGGTTGTGCCAAAACCCACTGGAATTAAGGCAGCTGAACAAAGACACAAATCCGTCGGTGCAGGTTTACAGCCTGACTGTAAAAAGCGTTTGATAATCCCGTCCGGGAAGCCTTTGTTGTCACCTTCACCGACATGGAGACGGTTACCTGCCTCCAGAAGGGAACTGTTGGGCGGTGGGAGCAGGGGCCCCTTCAGCTGCCGTCCCTGGTCAGAGGGGACAGGAGGGACTCTGCTTCCCACTGGGGGATTAGAAAGACTTTTTTGGATATCAAGCTGGTCTCAATTTGTTACCAAGGAGATGTGTGATTTTGTGTTTGCCTATTAAATGGCAAGCTACAAATGACAAAACAAACTCTGTAATCAAAATAAATTGCAGTATGTCATTTAGACATGCAGGTTTTGAGGCTTAATTATTATCAACTACATTGATTAAAGCAAACCCAATCAAAACCCAAAGGAGAATTTTCTGTGTTCTCAGGCTCTCCATTAGTCTTTGTGCTTGGGTTTTTTTATCTACATAAAATAAATTGCTCTTATATGAAGCTGTTTTTTGAAGTGAATTGCATAGGGGTACCTAATAAAGGTCTACATGGCATCCAAAAAATCTGTGCGATTAAATTAATGTTAAAATTTTTCAAGATGTTGTATTTGGCATATTACTCCTGCACCTTGTGTTTCTGGATGATACTGTAATACATATACAAATTAAATGTAATATTAACGATTGCTGCCAGCTCCTGCAAAAAATATAATTTAAACACCAGACAAATAAATGTAACTTAGGATAAAGCTGTTAATATAGGTCATTGTATTATTTGTCGCATATATTATAGATACGTTGATTCAGATGATGGGTTAAGGCATGTATTTCATTTATTTAACAACTTCCTGCTGTAGCTGTAATTTTGCCCATGGGTGGCTTTCAGAGTGACAGCTTTGAGGGCAGAGAAAGGTTGTTTATCTTTGAACTTCAGGATGAGAAGGTAAAGGTGTGGACAGGCAGAGGTGCAGGCGATGGTGCCAAGTGGTGTGTGCTTGGTACAATTGGGTATTGAGGATTTTTTTCATTGAAAGAGTTCCCATTCAAACACTGTGGAACTGTTTCTGTGGATGCAAAGGTAGAGCTGCTCCATATTCACCTGCTGGGGGATGCGGCGCACGCTGACAGTACACTTTACATATATGCAAGCAAGTAGATTAATGAAACATAGGTAAAAAGTTCAGACATACAACCTTCTTTACTTGCTTTACCTCTAAAAGATTAGATTGGCTGTCATAAATTATTAATCTGAGCTTTCTAACTGTACCAATTTGGTGTCTCTGCTATTCTTTTCTGTAGTTTAGTTTAATGAAATTGTTATTGTTTCCTTCACATATTAAAGAATCTAGGTGATAAAAGAAAAGAAAGAAAACCTTACATGATTCCATGGTTACCTGAATGTAATGAAATGGGTTTGAATCTAACATTTTCAGATATTTGCTTTGCTAAAACAAATTCTTTCCATATATGCAAAGTACTTGTATGATTTAGGTAAATACCTTTTTACCCACTTTACATGTTTGGAAAAAAAAAATCATTTAGTATGCTATAATTTTGGAAGAATGCTGTAATGAACTGGTAGATTGCCACAAATTGCTTGTAGAGTGCGTGGCACATGTAGAGGTGAGAAAATTTTAGGAAAGCTTCTGATCAAAGTCGGAAGACAAACCTTCAGCATTCAAAAAACAAAATTTCAGCATTCTAGGAAAATGAAGATTTTTTTTTTTTTCCCACATTGAGTTCCCAGTTTGAATGGAGGTAGACCCATGATTTGATACTTAATATATAATTTGAAGACCTTGCCCTGGGTAGAAATCTCTTTGTCATTATTTAGAAGTAACCTGCTGCCCCTGAAGGCACAGTGTAAATTCATCTAAAATGTATTTAGTGATGTGATTTGGGTGCCTTAAAATAAGAATTTGGGTTTTTTTCCATTACAGTTAAAGACTTGTTGAGAATAGCTATCTTTCTGAAGAGCTTTTCACATCTGTTCTTATCTTACTATTTTAATTGTCTAATGCTGTATCTGTCTGCAAAGATTCCTTTTTCTTTTCTGTAATAAATTTATGTATGATGCTGCTGAATACTGTTGTTAGTGTGGAATTGCCTGGCTTGACTTGGTGATACTAATGCCTTTTAGGTGAGCTTTGTCCATCTGATTGAGACATAATAAAATCAGTAAATGTTTCTTTTTTGGTGTGTGGGTAATTTGCTTTTTAAAAAAGGAAGAGGTGGAGTCCAATGTTGTGTCGTGATGGTTGGCATAGTAATATTTTTGTTCCTTTAGAAAAGCATTCACTGGGCAGGAGACCAGAAGCAACAGTTTACCTACTATTAATCTCTCTGTGGAATATTTAATCTTCTCTTTTTGGAGGGATTTGCTAATAGAGTGGTTTGCCCGAGTAACCAATGTCTTCTGAAGGAAAAATAAACAGATTTGTTTTATCTATAGCAGGTTGTTGAGATTTTTCACTTTCTTCTCTCTGTATGTATTTATTATATTTTCTATGTAATATATTAATATTGATATTTTAGAGAATAATTTTTATAGATAAATGTTTCTAATGCACTTGAAGTTGTCTGTGTCCATTTTTTGGCCAAATGATATTTTGCTGTTTAGCAGACATCCTCACATTTTCCTTTTGAATTCTGAACGAACATCACAGATGCAATTTAAAAAAGATTTTTTGGAAGAGGCTATAAATATATATTCCAACATATTGTATTCTTAAGGCAATACAGGCAACTTGGAACTTTCAAAGGTGATGAAAATGCAATGTAGCCCTTGCAGGTATCATTGAGTTAATGCTCCAGAGATATGCTATGTCAGAAAGTCCCACAGTCAGCTAAACTGCAAGAAGGAGGGGTTCTTCAAGGTACTGATTTCAGTACTTTGTCCTTTGTTTTTTCCTTGTGTACCCCGGTGAATGCTAATACTGCCTGCCCTCTTGAAGCATAACTCATATCATGCCGTTAGCCAGCTTTGCCAGTCCTCCTTGCATGCCCGCTTGGGAGGTGAAGAGGTTGCACACATGCGGATCTGTTTGGCCCTTGTCTCAGCTGTTTCCAGGAGTGAACGGTAGAAGGTTGGAAGGATTTGGGGTTGGTGGGGCACTTTTAGTTCAGGTGTTTTATTAGGCACAGGTGAAGGAAGATTGGGACTAATTTGTCTCAGATGATGTGATCTAATCTGCCTGTGTATTTCTCCCCTGCCACACTGACTTCTGTGGGTTTGGCTAGTTGTGTGTGTGAAAATAATTTTAAATGTCTTCATATATGTAAGTTACTAATGAAATAATTCTCTACAGTGTTTCCATTTTTACATTGTGCTGAAGGTGTTTAGTAGTTGTTTTTTAATTTCATTCTTTAGTTGTACTTTGTAAATGGTCATGTTTAGTTACTTATTGAAAGTCTGACTGATTTTCTTAAAGTTCCTATTATTTCTACATCTTAGTGTTATAATCTTATTTGATGGTAGGAGTCCCTTGTTCTGCAGCCCCATAGTTTTCTTTTTTTAGGTAACTGTAAGATAACTTCTTAAGTAATAAGATGAGTTAATGTGTTATTTTATAAGTAATGTGTTTGTTTTGATGATGAATGAAGTATTTCTCCTACTCTACATGATTTCAGCAGAAAATTTTAGAACTGGACTAAACTATAAGCCAGTACCATTAAACATTTCTGTGGAGATATTGCAGGTTCTTGACTTGCTGATTTACTTGATAGGGAATCTGGGCTCATTCCTGAGTTTGCCCCAAAAGTTTCCTGTGAACAAAAGTCTCTCCTAATTTGCCTGTTCTAGGGGAAATGGAAGTAATAATCTTCTCTCAGATCAAACCTGATATTTAGCAATATTTTCAGATATTGAGAAGAAAAATAGATTTTTTTTTTTTGCCTGCGTACACTTGTAAATTACTGTGCTTGTAAATTACTGTGGAATTGCTACAGTAAATTACTACACTGTAAAATACTGCTTCTCAGTGGCTTGGGAAGATTTTTTAGGTACATGCATCACTTAAAGGTTACTGTAACATTAATCAGATTTATTTGAAAGGTATTATTAGATTTTGTGTACTCTGTACTGAATAGTAGCGTATCCTTAGCAATGATTACTCATAAATCCTGCAATTATTCAAAGAATAGCCTCATGATTAGTAGCATTGACTGTGTTATCCTGTGTTATTATAACAGTATGGAAGCATTTTCATAATAACAAGGGATTTAATTGGTATGAAGACTTATTTGCAGAATACTAAACACATTGGTAAGCAAGGCATTTGAATTGTGCATTACAGGCATCCAGAGTATTATCAGCTAATTAGGTACTGGAAGGGCATATGTAGTGTTAGCAAAGGCTGTTCAACTTCTGAACACAGTTGTTTTTCAGTATTAAAATGGCTGGAACAATGATTATAAGTTTTATGTGACTGTAAGTATGTTTTATTACCTTCTGTGAACAGTTTCTAAACCATACTTTTAAGCAGTTTTCAGGGAACAGTGCATGATTAAGTTTTGCAATGAGGCTGCTGATCTGTATCTAGAAAATTGTGTAGGAGAAGTGTTTACATCAGTAATAGAATGGCATAAATATTTAATCTGTTTCCAGGAAAAGCTGTGTTTTTACCAGCAGAGGTATTTTGTCAGGTGGTGGGAAACTATGAATGTAGGTTGATTGGTCCAGGTGGAGGAGGGGATGCAGTAATGGGAGTCTGATACCCTGGGGAGTCCTTGATTGTTAACCTGCCAGTTTTAAATTTCATCTGTAATGTCCTAATCAAATGGTTGTGACAGCTTAAGCTTTATTGTCACCCTTAAACCTCTACAGAAGGAGGATTTTCTCTGGAATCTGGTTTGTTTCTTACACAGCTGTTAATTATGCCTAGTGGTATATTTTACTAGTTTTTCCTTCCCTCCAGGCCAGTGTTGTCTACAGACTTCTTTTGCTTCAAGTCTGTGATATTTTATCCTTTTTCCTTACTGTTCCTCACTTTTCATTGAATTTCTTGGCAGAAATGGTAGCCCACAAAAGTATTTTATCTTTTCTTCAAACCTTTGATTGTTTATGACCAGTCAGCTGTCAAAACCCTACACCTGCTGGTATGCTGCAGAAGTTATCATTGCTAGAGGCAGAGTTTATTTTTTTTAGGAATTAAACATTTTCTCATATAGGTGTGGTGTTGAAAGTAGATAAAAATATATTATTAATGCTTCACAGAGAAGGAAAACTGTTGCTAAGCAGGATAGGGTGGATTGTCATTTCATGAATAAATGCCTTTTTCTTTGCAAGTGTTTGTGCAAGGCGCAGAGGTAACTATCCTTGTCCAGGGCGACACCAAGTCCTTGTCCTTGCCCTTTCTGGGGGACAGAAGGGACACTCAGTGAATGTACTGGCTGGAGAGATGTGGTCCTCTTTCCTTCCTGTTCAGGACTTGACTCAATGGAGCTGGCTACCTAAAATCAGGGCCAGTTGAGGAACCAGCTGCACCAATGCTATGCTGTGTCCTAAGGGGGTAGTTGTTAACGAGGTAGTGGGCACCGGCAGCACAGGAGTGATAGTAAGAGAGAGGGGAGAGCACATCCCTTTTCCTTGCTTCACAAAACAAACTTAGCTGAGGGTGGTGCTGGGAGGAGAGAAGGTCCCCAAAAGCTGTCAGTGTCCAAAAAGCTGTGGTGCTGTGTCAGGGCTGATAGCTGGGGTCAAAATTCTGGGTTGTTTTTTCCAAAAGGGCTGCTTCCGACAGAGCTTTTGCAATAGTAATGCCTCAGTACCTATGGTGGTGCTTGAGCCTCATTGTCTCATTAAAATGCCAAAGCTTACATTGTGTACTTACTCTAAATTAAGTAGATATATGAATATACAGACTAATTTTGTTCTCTAGTATGTTTATTATACCTGTACAACAAAATCTTCAAATGGTAGAGTTCTCTCTTCGTTGTGCTGCTGGTGGGTTATTTAGTTTGCCTGAAAGCATTGTCGGAACCCCTAATTTCCCCTGCCTCACCCGGAAAAGTCTTTTTCACCTGTTAGACCGAGTTGTAATGCATAAAGTGCTTATGGGGGGATATATTTCACAAGTACAGCTGAAGGTAAATGACTGACAAAGTGTTATGTTGTGAAATCATGCTGCTGGCAGAGAAAAGATCTGGCCGATTTAATGGTTTCATGCTCTTCCAGCAGTTGGTGTGCCAGCCTTTCAGGGCATCGTGATACAATTTACTTATCTAATATCTGTAATAAATGGGTGAGCGCAGGATCATTTTAAAGATAGAAGATGATGAACGGCAATAAGGAATTTTATTTCTGTTATATATAGTACTCTTCAGCCAGATTATTGTTAAAACCAGATGGTTTATGACTTTTTGATAATAGTGCAGGGTGTTTTATTCTTGGTATTAATTGGAGTTACATTTTATAAAGTAGAAATTCATTCTGTCCTTCATTAAATAAGTTAAAACGACACTATTTGGCAGTTTATGATTCTAACAGTTCTTTCTTTTTAAAGAGCTGTATAGAGGGAAATTCAAATTTATGTTCTATATGTTGCTAGTCTGGGACGGGCAGAATTAGAGGGGAGAAACATCGCGCATACACAGCTCAGCTTATAGCTAGAAAATAAGCCCAAGACCAGTGTGTTTTTACTGTTTTGGTTGAAGAAGCTATTAACTGGTAGTACATGAGAGAGTTTTAAAAGAAATTGATTTGCCTACTAACAGTGTTTTCTTGCCTGAATAAGAGTTTAATCATATTGGTGGGAAACAAAATTGATGAACCTTTAACATCAGATGGTACAGAAATAGTGATTAGAAACTATTTGTCTACAGTTTAGAAGACATAAATTTAGATTAAGCACAACTGAAACATTAATTTAATCTAATTCTGTTGAAGTCATGGGGAAAATCTGCAGCTGTAAAATTAATCTTACTCCTCATTTGTGGTTATGAGAAGGGTAAAATAATGTCAGTATAATTCTAGTGTAAAAGTCATCAATATACCTTTTTCTCCTTCGCACCTGATGCAAGCATGCTTCTCATTTACAAAATGTCATCCTCCTCCTGTCATGTTGCTTGCTTTCTGTCATTCCCTATCAACAAAACAGTCTAGATTTATCTTTCCAAAGCCAAGGAAGTGAGTTCCCAGCAGTCAAAAGCCTGCTTGGAACAGAATTTCACAAAAAAGAAATGTGTCTCTCCCAGCTGGTCTATAGGCTTGAGCAGGAAAGACAGAGCAACTGTGGTCTTGGAGCTGTTTCCTGAAAGAAATGCAAAAAAGCTCAAATCATGCATGGTCATTTTCCTCTCCTGCCAGGATTCTGGTCTGGGCATTCAAATCGTTCAGACTTGAACTCAGGTT
Organism: Aptenodytes forsteri; assembly: GCF_000699145.1. NCBI lineage: Eukaryota > Metazoa > Chordata > Aves > Sphenisciformes > Spheniscidae > Aptenodytes > Aptenodytes forsteri. The sequence goes on from NW_008796193.1 coordinate 4,807,346, forward strand.
GTCTTTTCCCCTTGTCCCTTTCCCACTGATTTCCGTAAACCATGGCTAAAGGAATCACCTGGGGAGTCTGTCTCTTCTGTTGATACTCTTGTGAGTTGTACAACTGCTTCAATATTCATTGCACTGTTAAAAGAAGTGGTTCTGGGCTTTTGTTTTGTTGTTTGGGGGCGGGGGTTGAGAGACACTCTTGCCCGTTAAATCAAGCACGCACTTGATAGAAAGGGCACTCTCATTTAATAAAGAATTAATTTCTGATTCATAGAAAAATGTTTCTGGCTGCCAAAACCAACAACAAATGAATTTGTTCAGTCTCTGAACTAAAAATTTGTTACTGCCTCCTTCATTGTGCAACACCAAAATGGGAACTGCTGGTTCACAGATTTCGACACCGTCCTTACCAAACCTCTGCCAATGGGTCTGTTAGAGGAACCCTAACAGAGTGCGGCCACAATTCATAGTGACCTTTTCTAGCAGAAGTCCTGGGAGACGTGTGGTGTCTGACAAAGCTCATGAAACTGAATTTGTATTTCCTTCTACCAGCAAGATCGAGTGTTGCCTAATGTACAGTTAAATCTTTGTACTTAACGTGCTTTTCTCTTCTTTTGTCAGGACTGGGGCATTGGGCTGGTTGGTTGGTCTCTCTTCCTGGCTTGTAATTAGTGGGCAATAAACTGCTTCCATTTAGGCCAGATTCGCTGAGGTAGGCAGGTTTTTCCACTTCTGTTTAAACTCCCCACTCCCAGTCCCAATTCAGCAGGTACTTGCTTGTGTGCATCTGGGCTGAGCTTTCTGCTCTCGTTACAAGAATTGCTGATTTGCTGAGAAAAATAGCATCTACTGGGGTGTTAGAAGCTTTATCACCTAACTACAGTGGTATGTCATCCTTCTAACGCCTAATTTATATTCAGTTATGAGTCTGTTCTGGGGTGTTTTGTGTAGGCTGAAGTATTGCCATGAAGGATTAAAAATGAAATGGTCCAATATTGTGATAGCTTTGCGACAGATGTGGTGAGAGCTGGAGTGTCACTGCTAAGTTAGCTACTAGGCAAATAAGTCTTGATGCAGTTTCTCAAAGGACTGGCCAAGGTCTATGCAAGACACTTCTGGTACCATAGGAAGAAGGTACTGACTGTGTGATTCATCTCTTACTTTAGGGTATGTGTGGAGCAAAAAAAAAAAAAAAAAAAAGGCAGCAGTGTATCTAACAGGTTATATACATGATCAACATACCAAGACCTGTTCAGTTACTGTGGGTTAGCAGGGATGCAGTAACTGGCTGTGTTTTCACAAATGCAAACTTACTTGACTTGGCTTAACCTGAAGTGAAAGAGGGCTTCGCTAATGCACATTACCTTGCATTTTATAAGCTAAGACCAGGTGACTGAAGAGTTACTGTGGCTTAGCTGATGTAGGTAATATATTAATCTGTGACAACTTTATAATGTATCTGAGGTCTAACTACACTGTCTAAATATCTTCATTAGTGTTTGCAGTATACTGTACATACTTGCATACTAATGTGTGATTTCTGAAAGTTAGATTTGTGGAAGATTATTATGCCTAGGCACGTAGATACTAGTACAAGTAAAAGCTAAGCAACACGAGCAGTTTTAACAATGCTGGCTTTTTACAAACTAAATGCTTTTGTGTTTGTGTGGAAGTTGCATTGCAGTAGAAATAGTGCACAGGCAGTAATCCTGAACTGACATGTGCTAGCTCGCTACTGCCAAAGCTTTCTGTTGATGACATCTGTCATCCTGTTAAATAGGAGACCTTTATTATGTATCTGGTTTGGTGATTTAAACCCATGAAGGACTTGGTGTCTGAAAAAACTGTGCTACATAATGCTTTCAGATAACTTACCCAAATGGATGCGTTTGTTTTATGTTTAAATATGTATCTCCAAAAAAAAAAAGTATATTGCTATGATAAAGCAGTGCAGTTATTCATCTGTGGATTGCATTTATTACAGAATTCCTTTAAAGGGAAACAAATTATTTCATTGTTCTCATCTACCAAAAAATATCAATTAGCATGCCAGACTAATTAATCTTATAAAAACGAACAATCAAATACAGCGCATTTCCTCCCATAGGAACACACAGTACTTCTAAAGGTCACCATTTAGCTGTGCACCTCCTTTTATTATACTTTCTCAAAGGAAAAAAAAGGAGGGGTTGAGTGATGAGAACTCAGGTCTTTCTAATGCTTAATAAACTTAACCTTTATCATGGTATTGAACTTGATGATCCTGCATGCATGAAAGAACTGCGTGCTGCTTTAGAGGCGTTTCTGCTGACTGTTAGTTAATCATTTTTATTTGCTTTATGGATACCACATAGAATATTTATTAAAATTATTCAGAGCATAGTAAATATGAAGAGAGATTAAAGCAGCAGAGTAGGAAGGATAGCCCCTCTGCAAGGAGGATGTATGTGGATACAAGTGACCGTAGGGGATGCATGTTGACTCCAAAAAGATTTCTTCATGAGCAGTCATCCTGATGTCTGGTTCTGGACATACTTAAATTCTTGAGGTGCAGATAGAATTAGTATTTTTCCAGGGTTCTGCACTGTAATAAATGGTTAAAATTTGACGTAATTGAAAAGAAATATTGAAGTGTTTCTGCTTGTATGCTCATATTAGAAAGTCTGTGGAAAAACAATCATTTCAAAAAGAAAAGAGTATAAAATATAATACTTTACATAGGGGTATTCTCAAAGCCCATCAAACTCAAAGCTTTCAAATTTCATCTCCGATCAGGCATCTTTTATTGCTGCATTGTAAGGAGTTAAGTATCATTTCTCAAGTAGACTATAATTCTTCATCATATGTAGTATGCTAAGTTGCTTTAGGAGGTAACTAGAGAATGAAATTTTTTTTATTACTAATCTCGAAGTAGTGCCCAGAAACTCATAGGTTCCATAAGCATTTCTAATGATCCATTAAAATTATGCTAACCGTGATAGATTGTAGGATGCTATGTTTTACGTCATGATCCTCATCTGTACTAAAATTCAGTTCTTGTTTCCGTAATTGAATATTAAATTTATTCTATTCCTTGGTGGACTAGATCCTTAGCAAGTATAAATCTGACTTTTATTTGCAGCCGGTGCTAATCTTGCCCAAAACACGCATCCTTACTATAGCGCTCTTCCTGAGAAATTCAAGTTACTTTGCCACATTGTGCTGACTGTGCAATAAATGGGGTCTACTTCTACATTGAACTGAAATGTTGTGTGGAAAACCTGTGTTCCTACTGGCAGGTTAGCTGTGGGACGGTGCTGTCTGTGCCACATTAGGGATTAGGGTTCTGCAGATGACTTCTCAAACAATGCTGGACCATCATTTAGAATTGAGAGGAACGTAAAGGGTATCAAATAATTTTTCCTTATCTCTCTTGTTTGTGTGTTTTCCCCTGAGAAGAAAAAGCCAAGTGTTGCTGAGAAAATGGAGAAAAGGCACTGGAGATGACAAGCGTATGTTTACCAGGCAGTAATGGAAATAGGGCATGAGAAAGATAATGAGTCCCCTACAATCTGTTGCTTTTTCTGTTCTGCCTCTGGTTTCACATCTGTTTTTAGTCTTTTCCCAACTTGTTTTTCTCTTCTATAATACTGGTATATGTAGTGAGCAACATTCCAGATCAAAAAAGTCTGTTCACTACCTCAGGGGTCCCAGCATAACTATTTTTGGTTGCTTTGGGCTGAGAAGTGAGGGCAGGGCAGGGTTTGTGCCAGCAGTGAAGAAGACCGGGCAAATAAACAGTTGTCCTCTCAGCCGCATGCAGCAAAACCAGTCATTGCAACAAGCGTTAAAAAAAAAAATCCTGCCAGCAGTGGTAGCGGTTGCTCTTTGAAGACATCCCACCTCCGTATTTATTTAAGGGATGTCAATCATTCATAATATTTGACTTGCTTGTCAGTCAGTACCAGCCTTCCCAGATGCGTGAAGAGGGACTAGAAAGGCTCCTTCACGTTAAAGCCTCTTTTGTCACTGTCACTTTTGGTACGGAAAACATCCATCAGCGTCACTAGTGGGAGGAAGTTGTGCTGTCTCTGTCAAAATCTAGTGCTCCTGGTTAGTGGATTTTTGTTGTTGTATTCTTATGCTTCTCCAGGAAACCCACAGGATCACTTGTCTGACACTGTGTTGGCTTCCAGGGACATAACGTGTAGCTTCCTACGAAAGCTGTAAAGCCTGATGTTTCCTCTCCATGAACAGTAAGTGTCTTTAGAAGTCAGAAAGTTGCTTTCTGGCTGAGTTTATTTCCCTGAGAAATACATGTACAAAACTCTTTGCTACCTTGCGTGCCTTTATAGATGAAGTAAAATGTGCTGGCAATTGCTTTAATTTTTGTGTGGGCAGCTGTTTTATTTATGTAAGTTTTACTCCTTTTGAGAAATTGCTAGAAGATATAAAAGTTTAAGTGCTCTGCTGGAACATAATTCTGGCGTTCATAAAAGACTTGTATCTCCCAGCCCCTGTCAGCATGCTATGCCTGTCACATGCTTGAACGTGTCTTGCTGCTGCTCTTACAAATCTAACTCTTCTGCATGCACCAGTTGACAGCAAGGAGTCGATTACTAACAAAATAAATTAAAAAAACAAAACAAAACTGCAAAGCCTCCACCAGTCAAGCCTTTTCCTAGAAAACAGGGAGAATAAATTGTAATGGCTGTGTTCTCAGTGAGGACATCTGTCAAATCCCAAACAACTGGTTAAACAGACTTAATGTTACTGGCAAGAGGAATAAAAGGAAACATGGTAATATCTCAGTTTGGGATATTTGAATGTGAGCAAGGCTTCCAGCCCTGAAGAGCGCACTGTGACTTTGAAGGATTGCTTGACGTAGACCAACTCTTCTCCTCTACAGACAACTTCCTTTGCTTGCCCGTTTGGTGGGCTAAAATGTGCCTGTTGCTCTGTGGCCCATCCCGCCCTGTCCAGGCACTTGGAGGGGATTTCTCCACAAACACAGCTTGGAGCTGCTGACCTGCGAGGTAGGTCTTGATTCCTGGTAGGCAGATCTGCCAGGAGCTGCTCCAGTTCACTCCGAGTTGCTTGTTGCGCATCCTGGTCGGTGTTTATACCGTCTTTTCCATTGGCTGTGGTCCCACTTGCTGAGACTGTCGCCCTGCACCTCAGTCTGCTGCTCCCTTGCTCTGAGGCCTGTGCAGTCCCTGTAGGCATGCCTTCTTCTGAAGGACCCGAAACGTGCTCCTCAAGCCTCGTCAGCCTCATTGTCACAAAGGAATAATTTACTGAATATTTCCTTTGCTTATTTAAAAAAACCAAAACAAAACAGGGCAAACCCACCATTTTCCAACTAAGCCAATGGAAGTCCTTTTCAGAATCCCATTTTCCACCATTTCTTTATATGCTGAAGAGGCAGATTTTTAGGACATCTCCACAGTAGCCTTTGCTCGCTCCTTTTTCCCCGCACAACACTACAATAGCACTGCCCACCTTCCTTGGTTGTTTTGGGCATTTCCCAGATAATTTACTAAGTGTAAATGCAAATAAGCCCATTTGGGCCTGATCCAATTGTAGAAATTTCTGACCTCTGCTGTCCTCAAGGAGGGACTACTGTCTGGGACTACTACAGCCCAGACCACAAGATTTATGCAAACTGTATTTCTGTTGTGGTGGCTAAAAGCAACTTTGTTCGACCTTTCTGAATGGCAAAAGTATGTGACTTCTTGCGGGCATGTTAAGTGTGAAACACTCTGTATTAAAAGCAGATTTACAGGCATATTATTTTGAGGTTGACTTCATTAACTAAAAAGGTGATGTTGTTGAATGTGTGAGAGTTAAACTGATAACTGTGATGCTTGAAATGTTTTTTGCCTATTAGATATTTGGATATTCAGTTAAGTGGCTGTTTGTATAGTAAATATTTAGGGCATGTTGTTAAACTAGCCTTAACTCACTGTGTCCAGCCTTAACTCACTGTGTCCAGGCTTTCTATAAAAGGACTCATTTTTTTGCTGGAAAAGGGACATATTTATCAGAGGGAAAACTTTGTAAAATATGGAGAATTTATTTGTGACTTTGTAATAAGGAAAGGTGAAGCTGTTTGCATGCAGGGTATTCTTTTTCATCTGCTGCAAGTATTTTATACAGCTCTGGCTGTAAGATATCAACAATACTTTTCCTTGGCTTGCTACTTATGTGAATAACCAGCTAACAGTCTCTTTTGCAGTGGGTTTGATTTCATAAAATTCAGTACTGGAATGGTATTACAGCTTGCAAATATTTCAGAGTCAGCTCTAATATAAATTTTCATACTATGCTAGAGTGAAGCCATAGTCTGAAATAATTTTACATCATAAGTGGTTCTAAATGAAAGTAGTTTAAGATTATTTCTATCACATTTGTGGAGGAAAGAATCTATTTCCACCTAAATAATATTAAAGTCCATTACCTTATGAGAAAACAGCCATTTCATGTTTTAGCTCCTGAGTGGTGCTGAACTTTAGTGATAGTAGTAGGCAGGTAAAAGTGCTGAAGAACAAAATCGCTTGCCTTCTCAGGAGAAACCTCTCTCCAAACAAACCTTGGGAGTCCCACTAATAGGTCCTGGATAGGCAGAGTCCAACACACTGAAGCCTGATGATGCAGCATCTTGGCTTACCTAACTTTTGGAAGCGTATATAAATTTTTGTAATATTTTTATAATATATTTATATATGTGTATATATACACACACTTAGATATTTCTGATATATATTTATAAAATTTATACACATGTAATGTCCATTCTTAAAAAGGTGACCATAGTGTTTTTGTGCTTCCAAAATCTTAAACCAAATCAGTGCCTTGGAGGAATCAGAAATCTGGGAGCTTCCCTTCTCCGCACGCTGCTCCTGCAGAGGGAAACAGCCCGGTTTGGAATAGCTTTCCTATGTGTTGTCTTGCAAATGTGAAGTGCTTTGTTTCCAGAGCTCAGCCAATTCATGGAGGAGAGGAGGGTTGAGCAGTTACCAATCCTCTAAATGTCACGGGACGTTGACTGTGCACCTGCCAATGCTCAGAGGAAGCTAACTAAATCATGATTATAGTCATTGGAAAAATGACCAAACAATGCAGCCCCAGTTATAAATTTGATTATCTGAGGTCATGTGGACATGTCTGAGTTGAAGTGGGAGAGGATAATATTTGTGTGTGTACTTAACTGTTTATTGCTATGGCCTTAAATAAGGTTATTGGCCTCAGGATCTCAGGTTTCCTGTTCACATTGAGCCACACACCGCTGAATTTTGAGACTGGGGTTTTTGGTTGTGTAGGTCAAGGAAAATAAAAGTGTGTTTACATTTATAAATTTTGAAATGTCATTTGATTTATGCAACAGTTACTGGGAGAAAAAATACTTGTTTCTTAGGGTTTTTTTTTTGTTTTTGTTTGTTTTTTCTTTTATGGAAACCGAATGCTTTAGATAATACTAAGAAGTATGTCTGTAGTTTTCTGTAATGCTGATAATGAGGGTGGAGAGGGAACTAACTCATTGCTTTTGTTAGGATTTGGGAAATCCCATATCTCACAGTGCATTGCTTGTATAGCTTTTATGATTTGACTGAACTACAGTATTTTTTTTTTTTTATGGCAGCTTTTGAAAAATTCAAGTAATACATGCCAGTTATTTTCTGCAGTGGGCAAGGTCTTCTGTTGCCTGTCTTCAGGCGTGGTGGAGACTGAGCCTTTGGTGTCTTCCTTGATGCATATGTATTCTTTGTCCTACTTGTGAGATTCTTCCCTTGGATTTTATAGATCATACAAACATGTATGCGCTGTCCTGTATTTTCTTTTGAGGGCTAGGCTGTTCTGAATGGCAGGTATAGCTTGCTAGGAAGTTTCTGAAGAGTCATAGAGTTCGAGGTTCATTTTGTTCATTTACAGCGTAGATGTAATTGCAATGTATGTTGGAACAGTGCTTTGTGTTAATAAACCCCCCAAAAAGTATTAAAGAGGTAGCTTTACAGTTAAGCAGAGTTTTAAGCCATGTCATTAATTTTTATTTTTCATAAACCAGAATACAAAAGTAATAGTGAATAACAAGAAAGTTATAATTCAGGTAAGGAAAGTCATCGTTCTGCATATGAAAAGTGAAACAAAAGCTGTCTTTTATTTTTACAAAAGATGTTACAGTTCAGAGGAGTATCTCAAGAAATGAAAGTATGCATGGAAGAGAGGTGATTTGTTTTTTTTTTTTTTCTTTCTTTCTGCAGTTTTATTTTGTAATAGCTGCCAACAGGTTGTCTAGGATGACAATATTATATATATGACAGTACAAAGTACAGGCTTTTGGTTGTCAGAGCAACCTATATATTTTGGAGCGATGGGTAGTGGGGTGGATCCAGTGAAATTTCTAAGTAATATACAACAATAAGAGAGATGAGAATCAAGCCTGTATTGCCACCCACACTAGACATACAAATGGATTTTTGTGGAGTGGTTTTTTTAAATGTGTTTATTAAGGTATGAGAAAGGAGAGGAAAGTGAGATTGTCTAATGGTGTGCGTTATCTTTTAAAATTATATAAGCTATAAGAGCTTTTAAAAGCAGTATTTCAAAAATTGCTTCAGGACGTTATTCTTTAGCTTGCTTTCTCCTTCAGCCAGTAATGATGATTGTGTATAATTCCCTGTATTTGAAAATCTTCTTCCTTTAAAAGAAAAAAAATAACATACAGCATTAGGAATATTCCAGTTGCATACGCCAGGCTCTTTCTTTTAACATCTACTGTTGGCTTCTGTGGAAACACTTTATGGATGTTCTAGAACATTGCCTTTGAACTCGCTGTACCAATAGCCTTGAAAGGATTTAGTGTGGTGCAGAGCTGCCGGGCAGCTTGGGCTGGCAACCCTCAACTGCAATGTGAGCAAAATGCATCTGTCTTTCCAAGGGGGGTTGTTACTGGTACAAGAACTGAACCAAGTCTTAAGTCATGTCATGTGTGGGGAAACATCATTTGGGGATGCAATTTTGATTTGAGAGTTAGCTCTGGAAATGCAGCTTTTCTTTTAGTCTTAGGAAAGTTGCTCTTTTATTAAATCTTTGGACTGGGTCTTTAGACGGTAATCTAGTTTTTGTCTCTATCAAATGTTTCTGAAGTGGTAAGTCATCTGCGTGGGGAATGCTAAAAAATCCTGAATAAATAATGGCAGATTTAACAAATCTTTGATGGTGCGTGTAGGGTTCAGATTGTGTGAGCATGACTGTCTGCACCTTTCTATATCCAGGCTCTTAGGATCCTCACGTTACATGCTAAAAACCTGTTAATTGCTCCGGGTCTGTCTGTATTGCATAATATAGCATTACCTATCTAGATGTTCTGGCTCAGCTATATAGTAGCACAGTATATGGCTGTTTAAAACATGATTTAGCATTGCACTATGGACTTGTAAGCCATAAACTTGGTGCTGTAGCTCCCCACTAAGCCCTAGGGACAGCAGTAGTACTCTTGAGAAAACACTAAGCTGCTTTTCAGATTTTGCCGTTAAGTTCAGTGCTTTCATTTCACCCAAGCTTTTATATATCTGAACTATTTGCATTTTAAAAATCAAGAATAAAGATGTCCGACATCCTTCATGTTGTTAAGTTTCCTTACAGTACCTAAAACAAGCCATGGTTTCAGTGGGAGGGACTGAGCAGTACTGCAGTGGGAACAAAAAGAAACGCTGTTTTTTCCCATACTTACTCTTGAACTCTGGCGTTTTTAAATTTGGTCCATTAAGTCTTATTTTCCTGAAAAACAGAGGGATCTGTAAAACAGTAAGATTAATAGGGTCAAAATTAGAAATTTTAGAGTACACTGAAAAAAATTAGTTTTCACCCGTAAAGTGAAACACCTACATTTGCATACAGAAAAAGTATGTGCGAGTGTCTGCCGGTGTGTAAAATTACCTGTTGTAGTAACATGTGCATACGTATTTTGTTGAGATATAGTAGGTGCATATGAAATCTGCCAAGAAATGTGTGCTATTTAGGATGCTCAACTTCTAGTCCATCTCTAGAGATGGATATGTAGCAGTTTCAGATTTGTAATATTATACATATTTGGTAATATGAAAGTATGAAAGTTATATTAAACTATGAAAAATATATTTTTTAAAAACATGATACTTTTATGTCTTCACCAAAGTTCATGGGAATTGTTGGACTTCCATTAATGACATCAGTATTTTTCTGTGTTTTAAAATTAGATTTTAAGTGATAAAAGATGTTTATTTGAATTCCCCTAAGCCAAAGTAACATTTACTTTCTCAGAACTTGTTAGAGTGTTGTTATGTACTCAGCCTCCATATTAAAAAAAAAAATGCAAAAAAAAAGATTAAAAAAAAAAAAAGCTGCTACTGGTTGGAACATGCCCTGTTTTATTCAAAGCTAAAAGATTGAAGGAGAATATTGTTTCTTTTTACAGCGTAGCTATCTTTTTAAGATAAGATGGCAACAACTCTGTAATACTATTGTACATCTAAATTTATATGAGAAGATGTCTTCTCAATTCATGCCAGATCAACACAAAAGAGTATTTTAATAACAAAATAGCAGATGGAAAAGATATATTGGGTTTTTTTTTGTCTGAACTGATTTTGTCTAACTTATTTTTGTCAGTTACTTGGAACGTTTTTCAGAAGAAGCTAAGGTTGGGAATGAAATTGTTGATGTGTTTGTATGTTTAGGCAGAGGCATAAACAGTTTTCTTTTTCACTGTCAGCAGTGAAAGCGCAGCAGATTATTAGTATGTGTTTATACATTCGACTTTAGAAGCCAGTGTTGTTCACAGAAAATATTTGCAGACTTTTTATGTTGTGTATAAAAGTGTTGAAAAAGGATTGAGTAGTCAGACATTAAATAATCTCAGACCTCTCAGGAGTCCGTGTGAATACTGAATGTTATTAGTTTGAGCATGTCGTTTCCTCATGAAATCTCAGACCCTTGAATTTCTTCTTGGACAAGTGACAGGCATGACATTGGGCTTTGAGGGGAAGGGTGTTTGTTTTGTGGTGTGGTTTTGTTGTGGGGTTTTTTTGGTTGGTTTTTTTTTTTTAACAAGAGTATAGTGCTTTATGAAATCCATCTGCTGGGTCAGCAAAAATTTCAAGCTCTGGATTCGTAGACATATTGCCAAAAATTGCTACCCTTGTTGCTGAAATATTCCCTTTCATGAAAGTGGATATTGGTTTATTACTCCAGCGGCTCTTTTGAAGAAGATCAGTCAGATCAGTTGGAAGATGTCCTCATCTGTATAGAGTTGGAAAGGCACATGCAGGTGTATAAATCTCATGTTTTGGTGTGTTTTCTTTAACGCTTCTACTCCCAATTAATTAAGTGGAGGACTAATGAGCTCTCTTGTGATTTTAGTACCTCAGCATGTTCTGGTTGCTAGTTTGGTGTTAACGTGGGTGACATAGGCATCATTATAAAGGAATTCTTGGATCATGAGATTCAGGAAAGTAATAGGTTTCTTCCCGAAGCTGTGCAGAAATTGCAGTATGAACATGAGACTAGCCTGTAGCACTTACATACTACAGCCACAGTTCTTATTTACATCAATTACAAATAGGGTTGCTGATGCTCCTACTCACCTATTGAAAAAGAAATTTGCCTGTTTTTCTGCAATGTAAGAAGGGCAACTAGGGGAGATCTAATACTCTTCTAATCTGAGCATTTGAACAAGTAACTACTAACATATCAAATGCTACCCAGGCATGTTCTATAGGAATATGGCATTTCTGGATATTTGTGTTACTGCACTGTAAATGTTAACAAACATAATAATGAGGAAACATTGAAACTGCTTGTACACAACTAAAAAAAAAGAGAATAATACAAATAACTAGAAGACTTTTTTAAAGTTTTTAAATGTTATTTTTAATTTTAGCATTTTTTTTCTTTCAAACAAAGAAACATTTTCTTTCTTACATTGCACTGTGTCCCTTTAAATTCAGAGCCTCTCTGCTAGTGAAATGCTCCTTCTCCTTCCGAGCATGGTGTCTACCTTCATTGTGGTTCATCTCAGTGTGCTACCTCTGACCATAAATTGAAATTGGAGGCCAGATAAGAGTTGCTCTGGATTTAAATTGGTGCAATTCACAGCAGAATCTGTCTCCAGTTCATATTAGTGACTGCAAGTGGGAGAAGCCACCTGAATGGATAGAAAGCTCTAATGAGACCATGTTCCTTCACCCATAGCCATATTTGTGCCACCTAATCTCTTTTCTATACTAACTGCCGAATCAAGTCCATTTAATTGTATTTTCAGTTAAATTCTGCAAAGAACGAGTATGAGAATAAACAAGGAATCACGTTTGCATGTTCAAACGTCTTTCTCTTTAAATTCAATGCTTTTTTTCTTGGTAATTGCACTTAAATTGCTCCATGGCATGCATGGCTGCTTTTGGGGGGCTGGTGGAAGGCACTCTCTCTTTTTAGTCTGCCTTCTTGGAGCACCTGAGGCTTTGCAATATCCCATACTGGCTGGGCCTTTTTCTTCAGAGGAAGTTCAAAGAAACGTCAAGAGAGTATTTGCTCATCCATACCGCAGTTAATGGCAGAGTGAGATTTCCGTGCAAAGGCACTGTCTGTCAGCAAAGCAAATACAGTATATTGTGATTTTTGTATGCTTGACTAAGGGTAATATTTATTTCATCATTCGACAGCTTGCATGAAGGACATTATTCCCACTGAGTGTCAAAAGGGATCTTCAGCGTATTGCAGCAGATACCCTAAACGCCCTTCTTTGATAAAGTACCTTTTGTCAGCGACTGTGTATGTTGAAAATTAGCAGTTCCTTCAGCACAAAAACCTTGACGTTGAATATAATTGAGGAGGTTAGTGTCAGCATGTTCGTAAGTATTACCTGTCATTTGAAATATGACTGCAGGACCTTGGGGACTTCAGTGTGTTGGCACTGCCATTTGACTGCCTTGGAGTCTGCGAGACAGCCTTCCGAGTGACTTCGACCCTGAGATAATTAACATGGCCCTGGAGGCTTCTGCCTTTTGCTTTTCTGCACTCGTTTAATAAGATGTTTGTTGCTCTGCTTGTCTCTGATGCGGTGGTGTGTCTTTAGGGACGCAGGGTCATTCACATTCTGTCACAGTTAGTAGGTTTAGGTAATGCTGTCTGTGCATCCATTTTTTCATTTCCAGCAAATTAAAATACTATCATCAATTAGCCAGTGATACTTCATTTCTGAGAGAATGCACATATTTATGTGGTATGAAAACAAGGCCGGGGTAGGGGGGGAATGTTTGAAATCTGACTTTTCTTCTGGCAGTTGAATCATATAACGATGTTGAATGGTAAAATGATGTCATAGGATGCAGAAATTAAAGGCAGCACGCAATGCTTCTGGGGGCCGAGTGAGGGCTGTGGTGGTTGCTGTCTGGGAGGTGCAGCTTCAGGGTAGATGGTTATCAGCCGACCGAGGTCGGAGAGATGGTTTCTTTAATCGCTCACATTGGTTGGGACCATGGTGGTTTAGTCCATAAAGTCTTTGTGGCCGGGGTAGGGGGAATGTTTGAAATCTGACTTTTCTTCTGGCAGTTGAATCATATAACGATGTTGAATGGTAAAATGATGTCATAGGATGCAGAAATTAAAGGCAGCACGCAATGCTTCTGGGGGCCGAGTGAGGGCTGTGGTGGTTGCTGTCTGGGAGGTGCAGCTTCAGGGTAGATGGTTATCAGCCGACCGAGGTCGGAGAGATGGTTTCTTTAATCGCTCACATTGGTTGGGACCATGGTGGTTTAGTCCATAAAGTCTTTGTGGTGCGTTACTGAAAGCAAAATGAGCTTTAAAAAAGAGCTGAAAAGTTTGAAGCATCTACGTGAAGACAAACTGAACACAACTGGTTTTACTTTTCCACTCTGTGAAATCGTTTTTTAAAGGGTTTTGAAAAATTCAGCTGTGTTACTCCAGAGTTTCATGCTAATATGCCAACTAACATGGCTAAGCTGCTTTTTGAATATCATAAGAACTCAAAGCAACGCTAAATCAAAATAATCAACTCCAGTGGATGGCATTATTGAGCCAGGGTTCTTTCGCAAAGGTGCATTTTTAGCCACAACAAAAGCTTCACAAAGTCATCTTTTTTCTAGGGAATTGTCTGTTTCAAGGAAATAAACCTTAAAATATTCTCCTTTTTTTTTTAACAGTTGACTTTTTTTTTTAATGTGTTTATTTCTGATAGAATACAATAAATACAACAAGCAAAACCTGACGTGTGCAACCTGAGAGCTGTGGTTACGGCATTTAACATTTCATTTCATTCTATAAGAACAAATGAAACTGGAAAGATGTCTCATTATACCCACTTAGTTTGAAATACTTCTAATCTGTCTTGGTTGTGGGGAGTATCATTCATAATTAGAACTGGGAATCAATGGAAAATAATATTGAACAGTGAGTTTGGCTATTTTAGAGAAATGCTTTTACTGGAGAAGCTTGGAAAATGCTGTCAAATAGAGTTGCAAGTATTGAAAAGATTAACATATAAACCACAATCCACCCGTAAGGACTCACGGTGTAGTAACATATTTCAAGTTCCTTAGTGTATTATTTCCACTGTCATGCTAATACAGAATGAAAGGGGGAAATACAGCTGTTTTCTTCTAATAATCCAGCGCTAGTTCAGGAGTTAAAGCCAAGATGACTGAAAGCTACAATATACTAAAGACTCATTCTCAGTTCTTTTACATTATGAGTATAAATATCTTTTCAGTCATAGACATCAGCCTTTCATTGTATAGCCCACCATTAGGCATAAAACATATGAGAAAGCTGTCTACATTAGGCTATTGAAATTGTACTGATTTACAACTCTTCTGTACCCTCACTTTGAAAATATTAAGGGAAAAGTAAAGGGAAAGGGTATTGAGAATTTTATATAAATACATTCGTCTTTGACTTTCATTATGAGTTCTGTGTATTTGGCTGACATGGGCTTTTTTTTTTGTTTGTTCTAAAGCACGACTCCAATGTTTGTTGTTTAGTTGTAACCTGGCTGTCTAAAAAAGTAGTAGTGTGGTACATCATTCTTCTCTAATATAATGCCTTTAAGAGTAGAATCATAGATTTTAATATACATCTTAAACCATTTGGCTCGCTTGGGAAAGGAAGGTGCTAAACTTAAACCCAAACACAACAAACGCACATTTTCCAGGAGTACATTTAAAATAACTAGTTGTCTGCAAAATCACGTAAGAGTATTTGAATAATTCCAAGTTGATCCTTTTCTCACTTCACAACTGTTACTGGAGGGGAATAGTCATTTTCTTAATGAAGATAATTAAGTGCAATATGTTAGAATCATAGAATCATTAAGGTTGGAAAAGACCTCTAAGATCATCGAGTCCAACGGTCAACCCAACACCACCATGCCCACTAAACCATGTCCCTAAGTGCCGCATCTACACGTCTTTTAAATACTTCCAGAGATGGTGACTCCACCACTTCCCTGGGCAGCCAGTTCCAATGTTTAACCACTCTTTCAGTAAGGAAATATTTCCTCATGCCTAATCTAAACGTCCCCTGGCGCAACTTGAGGCCATTTCCTCT
>NW_008796193.1:4822922-4829360 GCF_000699145.1 Aptenodytes forsteri
CCCCTCGCTACAACCTCCTTTCAGGTAGTTGTGGAGAGCGATGAGGTCTCCCCTCAGCCTCCTTTTCTGCAGGCTAAACAACCCCAGTTCCCTCAGCCGCTCCTCATAAGACTTGTTCTCCAGACCCTTCACCAGCCTCGTTGCCCTTCTCTGGACACGCTCCAACACCTCAACGTCCTTCTTGTAGTGAGGGGCCCAAAACTGAACACAGTATTCGAGGTGCGGCCTCACCAGTGCCGAGTACAGGGGCACGATCACTTCCCTACTCCTGCTGGCCACACTATTTCTGATACAGGCCAGGATGCCATTGGCCTTCTTGGCCGCCTGGGCACACTGCCGGCTCATGTTCAACCAGTTGATCAACTGTGGCGAATATTAAGTTAATTATTGCCTGAATTTCAATCAGCAGTGACAGAAGACTTAAGCAAAAGAATACACAAACTCAAGATATACCAGATGTGATCCAAAACTCATTGAAGTGGGTGCGACTGTTCAGCTGGCCTTGAGGCACAGCCATTTAGGTGCCTCAGGTCGCACACTGCTGCTTTCGTTCTGCTTTGGCCTCTGCTTTGAGGCATTGGGATTTTTAATGGGAATTAGTTAAATAGATAAATAATACCGTAGGATGTCAGAGGGCTTCCAATGGTGGAAAGAAGTATACTGTACAGATAGATGTCCTTCTTCACAAAATGATTTATTTATCAGGAAACAATGAAGTTCTGTCTATTTTCCCAGGAAATGGTAGAAAATAGCCAGAATTAAGTGAGTAAAATTAACAGTAATAAAGTTAGGGAAGCATGAAGTTAAAAAAGTGATTGCAGTAATAAGGTGTAAAAGTTTTTCAGAAAAAAATAATACCCTCTTGATTTGGTGGAAAACAATATTAGTACTACTTATTAAAGAGGAATTCATTTATATCATCAGTATTTCATCTGTGAGTTCTACATACTTTTTGGATTTACCTACTCTGTTCTATTTGATTATCTCAAATTAATGTACTTTAAAACTGCTAATCAATTTGTCCTCCTCATTTTAATGATAGGTAAGTATTACTAGCTTAATTTTGAAAACGAGAAAAAAATTGAAGCTGAGGCTTTTGAGATTAGTAGTCAGATTCCATTAAAAAGGGCTTTAGTTTTAGGTGCTCAGAGTTGTCTAGCTCGACAAAAGGTATAGAGCTAGGTGTTTGCTGATACCTGAAGCAGCATTTAGGTACTTCAGTCTGCAATTTTATCCAGTGACAACTCAATGCAAAATATGTATGCAGCCCTTGAAACACGAGCTCATACCTCTAAGGGAGAACATACTTCCAAGGACACAGGGAAATACTTATTCTTGCTTTTTTCCCTTTTGCCCCCCAAATACTTGTGTGCTCTGCACAAAGCTGAATGGCTTGAACAAGGGGGTGGAAGAGGAGCGAGTGCAAAGGAATATAAGTGAGGAGCAAGACTGAGGTTACAGGTTGCAATATAGTAGTTCATCATTATTCTAAGAGATTGGTTTGGATTTGAATCGTCTCAGGAACTGAGGGTCCGCAGAAATCGCTGAACTCTGTGCGCTTGTGCTTAGTTCAAGAGAGAAGCGGACCGACTGAGGGAGATCAATTTCTCCATCAGTCCTAGAGTTCTTCCATACAACATCTGGCATAGCCCAGTTTTCTCTTTAGTAGATCTTGCACGTGAATCCTGCCAGAGCGTCAGATTTACTTATTTCCTCCTCCTCCACCAATTTTCATGGTTTACCAGTGGAACGATCAATATAGCCCAGTAAAATTTTGATGTAAGACTGAACAGCAGAACAGCAAGTAAATCGTGGTTTGTGTTACACAAACACAATGTTATGGCAGGGTTAGTTTTTGGTATACAGACATGATTAACACCATTTCACCAAAATAGTATTTCTGAATAGCTGTTGAGATTCTTTTTCCCAAAGATCTTCATTAAAATGTAGATAGAAATACCCAATAAACTTAGAGAGAGGAGATATTAAAGGGAGTGTCATTTTAATAAACTGTTTTCATGAAAATAAGTTTTCCTGGCGAATTAGTAATCGAGTTCTCTTGAGATGCTCTGCTTTCACAGTTCTCCAGTTGGCTGGTTCGTTTGGTGTTGAACAGCTCTAACAGATCCAGAGAAGCTGAAAAGCTTGATAAGGTCAGAATAGTGAATGACTGCTGAAGACGCAACTTATTCACAAAAAATGCGTCTAGTTCTTTGTATGCATTTATATTAATCTTTTTATCTCTATGTTAGAGTTTCACATCTTATATAGAAATGTCAGCACAGTTGTTTTTTTAATACTGAGCTTTGCAGAGCTGATCTTTATTGTTTTCATGGTTCTTGCCCTTTTAATAACCTTTAAATATAGGTCCACTTCTTGCTGGCAGACCAGCTACTTTGCCGTGAGGGTTTGAAAAGGGACTCTTGTAGAAAGAATAGTGTGTTCTGGGCAGCGTTGCATTTCCCATGTGTTATTATCTGAGTTGCATCAGCTCAGTGGCACATTAAGTAATAGGCTGTCATGGTCTGTTATTATGGAACAGTTCCCATGAACTAGCATTGGGTGTACCTTATGTAACAAGCCTGTCTTTAGGCTGACGTACAGGATTTCACATTTGGAGCCAGGCAGGGACATAGCTGATGTTTCATTTCTACCGTTATGTCAGTTTTTTTAATGCACATAACATAAGTAGCACTTGGAAAGCGGATACTGTTGCTTTTCGTGCGTGGTAAAAGGAGATAACATTTCTTCAACAAAACATACTCTGGAAAGAATAACGGATTCCAGATCTGTAACCAAAATGCCATAGCCTGGTGCCCTGCGAGAGATTGAGACTTTGTCCTGTGGCACAAAAAAGTGCGGTCTGGGGGGAGGTGGTTTCAGTTTTGGTGGCATTTTTAAGACTCGCTTCAGGGCCCGGATCAGATGTTTCTTAGATACCTACTGCCATCATTTTAAGTAACACGCTTGCCGAGTGACCTTTGAAGAAAATCACTAATTTCTTTGTTTAGAGTGCAGAGGGCATGGATCTCATAGAACAGTTTCTGGTAACCGGAGTATATTACTTCTATATCAGTGTCACACTGTCAGAAAGTGGCACTTTGTTAAGATAACGTGACCTTTAGAATAATCATCTTTCAGTCCTTTATTCTGTCTGTGGTACTGTGAATCTCTACGTTAATTTGTAATGCTTTCTGATGAAGTAGAAATAACACAAAATTGAAGTATTCGTGTTACTTTCCTTCAGCTATATACAATGTTTTTCTTCATAAATGGCACAGGTGTAATTTTGTCCATGCAAAACTTCTCTTTGCTGACTGTAAAATGTACATCTATTCTAAAATGTAAATTTAGTAGGCATTTACATATTTTATAAAGGAAAGAAACAGATATAATGATGGGTATCAACTGCTTTTCAATGGCTTTTTTTGAGAAAAAAAATACACAAAAGTTGCCCTGTGAGCTTTGTGCAAGGTTGTCTGTCACAGGAACAGAAAGTCACTGTGCTCGAGCAATAATTATTTGAAAGGAGAATATGAGGCCAGGTCTGGGTTAGACATACAGATTTAATTTGATTAATTAACAATACTATCTGCTAGTATTTTTTTTTTTGCGTTAAATTCCTAACATACTGGTTTTGAGGAGATGCCCCAGCTTCAGAATTCTTGTTCTCAGTCAGATACAGTGCTCATTAAGCACTCACTGAGTCAGAGGTTCAGCTTGGTCTCTTCCCATCTTCTCTCTTGGAGCTGCTCCATTAAATGAGTCATACAATATGCTTTAGGTCAAGAAAACAGGCTTCTATGCTTCTATAAATATGTTTTGGTTTTAGAAATGAAGTGTTTTTTTTGTTTTTGGTTTTTTTTTAATCTACCAAAACATTTAGCTGAAAGCTTTCTATCCTGCTGGGTCTTGACCTGATGAAAGTGCTGGTTTTCAGCAGTTGCTCTTTTTCCTTTCATGTCATGAGGCCTATAGTCATAGAAAAAGATCCTGCTACTCGGAATAGGAACCAGAGGTATGCTTGATTACTTTTTCAACCTCACTGTCGTGATATAAGTCCAAATGGAGTAGAAATATAATAGCAAAATGCAGCTAGGTACCTTCACTTGCACTTTTTTTTTTAAACGAAATTGAAGAAACGTTCACATTTCACTGGAAGGAAAAGCGTTTTCAGAATAGAAGCTGCCTGTTCAAAAACCCGTGCTTTTATGGAGCAATGTTACAGTAATTCTTTATGTTGTAATTGTACAAAGGCTGTAAATTTTAAATACTTACAAATATTTTTAGGTATGTATTTAAATACTATTCTGACTTATCACAGAATCCATGTGTAAAATCTCAGCATTGTTAGTGTACTTGGTTAACTGAGTAAAAATTTGTGCCGATATTTGAAAAGCTTAACATATATTAACATTTTTGAGACAAAAAAGGAAATAAACAAAACCAGGTATAACATTTTATTTTGTTTGTGCTTAAAATTTGGAATTTAGCTGCTGTTAAACACAGGATCTGTTTGAGTCTTGCGTGACTTAGAAGGAAAAAAAAAAGTTACTGGCAATATTCAGTAAAAATTCTGAGAAAAAGACATTTACTTTTTAAGCCCCCTTAAATTTAAAACTCTGAAAATTTACAAAAAGGTCAATCTTATGGGGGTTACTTTTGATATGATTTTTCTATACTCATTGCTTTTGATTTCTGAAATGAGAAACCTTGATTATTTATAATTTTTTTTTCCAAAGGAAGAGACATTAAATAATCCAACTGAAATAAAAAACTTTATTTTTCCTAATGTTTTTATATAATTATTTCTAATGGCAAACTTTCAGGCCTTCCACAATCTCCAGTAAAAATCTAGTAGCTGTAAATGTTTCCTACTGTGGATGTATTGTGCAGGATCTAAAAGCACAAATAATGATAGCTTATTCTCATAAACCTTTTAATAATATCTTAAACAGATACCAGACACATTGTAGATGTGTCAAGTTTGTTAAAGCTAATACTTTAGCTCAGGGAACCCATTTGGCATTTCAAGTAAATCTCCCAGATGGTAACAATATCATTAAAAATTAATTGTATAACCACTGGACCTGCCTTCAAAGACTTTTGAACTGCTAAGGCTTCCTAATCGTATATTGTTGCTCTAGTTCACCAGTGAAGCGAATCCAATGACTTTTTCAGCGTATGGCCTACTTCTGTTAATGAAAGTACAATTTATTCACTTCAACATATAGATTGTAAAACTGATCTCCTAGTTGACACATTATGTTCTTCTGCATGTTAACTCCTCTACACTCAGCCAAAAAAGTATATAGTAAATCAGAAGGGACTCATCGATCAACCGGGCATCATTTAAAATCCGATTAGAGTTTGGGATTGTAATCACTGTTGGTGTCAAATACTGAGCCAGGCTTTTCTCTGGCATGCCTTGGCTGAGCTAAGGGGAGTTACATCAGGCGTGGTTCTGGCCCATTATGCTTTATAGGGGTCTTTAGCATTCAAGGGAGCTTAAAAAAACCAGAAGCTTATTTAGTATTTCCATCTTTTCACAATTTTTTTTCCTAAACGTTGGTATTTTATTTTGAGCTAAAGTAGATATTATCTGTCCCAAACAAACATTCTGGCCCTCTCCTACGCTGCTACCATTCTAATCAGGGCATCTCTCGTTATTTTACCATGAGAAACAAAGTCATGGCTCCTAAGTGTTTTATCAAAATATTTGTCGAAGCATTGGCAATGCTATTTCATTGGGTGTGTGAAATCTGAGGGCTATGGTAGAATCTGCTACATCAGTTACTCCAGTATAAACACAGCTGGTTTTCACTTGTAATGCTCACTCACAGGGTGGGAATGAGGTGATTACTGTGCTGTTGTATCATCTGCTCCATCAACTTTCCGGTCACTGCCATCTTTCCTTGCCGTGGAGTGACTGACGCTGCAGTGATGGGCTCAATCAGGATATGTCAGGTATCTCGTTTGTCAGGATAACAGCCTGTCGGATTATTGCAGCTAGGGGGAGAGAGAGAAAACTGGAAGGCTGAATAATAGCATTTGTCAATGGTGTATGGGTGCATTAGAGAAAAATTTTATACCTTGGAGTAGTAGAAGATTTGTTTTTAGGTTTTTTTATTTTCTTTGTTTAGGGGTAGCATTACCACTTCATTACCATTTCATTCACTGATACAGTTGTACCTCTGGGCTTTCTCGTTCCTACTTACCATTATTCACTTTCACGAAATAACTTATGGATGGTGAAATTCATCAGAAAACATCAGCAGCTGAAACAGTAGCACTTTAATTTGTATTAGATCTGTCACTGTTGAAGGTGGACAAAATAGATGAGCTGGCTCTTGGTTTACTTTCCATTCCCCTTCTGAGGCAAGCTAACTCATTTTGGCCTCCGGCCTGGGGCAAGGGGGCCTTGAGGCTGTTATTAAA
>NW_008796193.1:4829374-4836156 GCF_000699145.1 Aptenodytes forsteri
CAGCAAGGATGCAGGATGTTGTGAGCTCCTGCTGCCATTCTTCTTCAGGCTGCTGTCTGAGGTGACTGTGTCCTAGTAGATACCTGCATCTACCACGACTATCTTGATATTCATATAAATATGGACATCTCCTTTATGTAGGACACTTGTGCTTCAGTTTTGTTTGTTTGTTTTTTTCCTGGAGGGCAGAAGTAGGTTGTTTCTCAGCTGGCTCTGCTGGCTTTATGCTAGCAAGTGCTTCCCTTATCCTGTTCCTCAGCTGCCCAGCTACAGCAGCTTTAAGGCTGTTGAGGGTCATTTTAATAATCAGAAGCCTAATACTCTCACACTAAATATTTAAACCTGACAGTTATTACTGTCACTTCTACGTTTGAATAAGGTATTTGTTGCCACAAAAATAGTTCAGCAGTAACATAGTTTTGTAAGTAAATATCAGATAATAATTTGCATTTATTCTGTAGAAATAGAAATAGCTATAGAAAATGCATGCACATATATAGTTGTGTGTATATATATTTGTGTATACTTAAGTAAACTGAATAATTTATGTACAACATATCAGCCATTCCTAAAAAAATCCCAAACCACCCAAAACCCCCCAAACAACAACAGCATAGATGCAGTAGGACATGCAGAGGATTCTAATTAGACTCTGACTTCAGACTGTCTTTTCACAACACTGTTGTAGGCAGACTGAAAGGTAAGTTAAAGGTTCATTAAACAGCATTCAATTAAAAAAAAATCCTAATTGTCATGTGTGGTAAATGCACCATTACACTCTGAACTAGTATGTCATATTTATTAAGATTTGATTTGCACTTCCTTTTCAAGTGACAAGGACAGCATGGAATTATATGGTTTTATATATTGTTTTCATTATGAGGTTTATTTTAATATATTTGTCTCTGTTTATCTAGCATTTCAAGCTACAAGTCATAAACCTGCTAGGAATAATGCTGGGGATTTTGATGTTTCTACATAAAAGTGACCTTTTGTGATGTTTCTGTTCTGTTAACTTATAGGGGAATAAATCGTGAGAATCAAAAAATAACATTAAAGGAAACAGTTGTAAATACTTCGCCTCACTTCTTTTATGCCATTTACATACCAAACAAAAAATAGGAAAAAAAAAAAGTATATTACAAAGACAAGGTGACACTCCAGTCGGTTGTGCTGCTGTTTTTCTTCTCCTGTGCATTCAAACAGAGAAGCCAATCCCAAGTTGGAACTGATTTGGTGTACAATTTGGAGAGAGGTTATCTTCTTTACGAAATTTAACATTAAATAATAATGTTTCATATGTTATTTTATACTATCATAAAATCCAGAACCCAACTTCCATAATCCATTGCTGTATTGGAGTTTGCTGAGAAATGGAACTAATAAAAAAATAATACAGTGAAAGCCTGCTTAAATCATAAGACTAGGGTTTTTAGTTGAAATTAGGCAACCAATTATGGCATTTGTAGTCAGAATTAAAATAACTCAATAGATTCAACTAGTGATTTTTATAATGTTTCTTTTATATATGTCTATATGTACATATATATAAAAATTACTACTTATACTTTGTGACTCAGATAGTGACCCTTCAAGCTATTTGACCTTTACATAAAGAAAAAAATATACTGTTCTATGACAAAATTGAAATACTATGTGTACACTTGTATTATTGTGTGATAAACATTTCACAACCATTAATTCTACCTTACACCCAACGTTGCCTTTTTTTGCCTGTATCTTAATGTCTCCCTAGAAGACACACCATAAAGCTGACAGTGACTGGAACGTACTATCTGAGTCTTATAGTGACAGTTCGCCGATGTCGTGGTTTAACCCCAGCTGGCAACTAAGCACCACACAGCCACTTGCTCACTCCCCCCCGGTGGGATGGGGGAGAGAATTAGAAGAGAGAAATTAGAAGTGAGAAAACTCATGGGTGGAGATAAAGACAGTTTAATAGGTAAAGTAAAAGCCCTGCGTGCAAGCAAAGCAAAACAAGGAATTCATTCACTACTTCCCATGGGCAGGCAGGTGTTCAGCCATCTCCAGGAAAGCGGGGCTCCATCATGTGTAACGGTTACTTGGGAAGACGAAACACTGTAACTTCGAACGTGTCCCCCCCCTTGCCTCTTCTTCCCCCAGCTTTATATGCTGAGCATGACATCATATGGTGTGGGATATCCCTTTGGTCAGTTGGGGTCAGCTGTCCCGGCTGTGTCCCCTCCCAGCTTCTTGTGCACCCTTGTGGGGTAGGGTGAGAAGCAGAAAAGGCCTTGGCTGTGTGTAAGCACTGCTCAGCAGTAACCAAAACATCCCTGTATTATCAACACTGTTTTCAGCAGAAATCCAAAACATAGCCCCATACTAGCTACTATAAAGAAAATTAACTCTATCCCAGCCAAAATCAGCACAGCTGATTATTCCAATTAATTTGCATTTACTTCCTTACACATTTGTGCTTCAATTTCTGTGCATAATGCAAAGGGTGATACATCTCTGATGTAATTCCAAACCCTTTCTGTTAAGATGACTCCCACTGACTTAGCAGACTGCCCATCAAACCTTATGTACCTTAGTATTTATCTCAGCATCTTCGATTTCTTTGGAGGTAGCAGTTCCTTTTCTGAAACAGTGAAGTTGCTATACTAGCATTCAGGAGAGATCCTCTTCTCTCCTTCAGCCTTCATTGGCATATGTGGTATGTTAAGTAGACCAACAGAATCTTTTTTTTTTTTTTAATTCTCTCGCTTTCATTAAAATCACTACCTCTGGTATCATGCTTGTATCATGCTTCTCTACTTCCATGCAACTCTGTGCTTCTGCATAAAACGAAGAATTAATAAGACTAACGTTTCTTCATTGCTTTCACACTTTAGCAGTATCAATGTCCTGTGCTGATGCAAGAGCAGATGTTGTGTGTACACCTTTTTGACCTCTTTGTACCTGCAAAACTAATGATAAATTTTCTTGTTCAGTGTTATATGATTATAGTTATTTTCTTGTCTTAGGCAACTTGTAGTTTATGTTGCTAATTTTTTTTTTAATCTTAAATGTTGCGTTAGGAATAAACGTAGTATAGAACTTCCTGTTTATTACTGTTTCCAACTGCAGAATAGATGAGTGGAAAATCATTGCCAATTCAAGAAAAGCTATTACACTGCAAATAAAAGATCAGACTGGACATTGTTTATTCCCTTCCTCTTTTTTTTTTTTTTTTGGAAACATGTTTTAGGGGTTACGTAATTAAATTATTACCTGCTGTATCACCTCTGCTTACATGGTTTTAAAACATTTCTAACCCCTGTGTGTGTGTACTCTTCATGACTTCAAGGAAGTGCTAAAAAAGCAGTGAACGTACTCAGCAGATGGACTGAGCAACTCACACCCTCCAAGCAGTCAGTCTTGATTGTTCTGGGTATAATTAAGCATATTTTCTGTAAATCTAATTATTTAGTTTCAAAACATGGTGGGGAGTTGTTTATAGTTGTAATAGTAAAATATTCCTTCTGGAATGAAGACCTACTCAAGATCATGTCTGTAGATGAACATTATGTATTTTCTTAGTAATGTCATACACTATTTTATTTAGCTAAATAGTTGTATCATTATCTTTTTAAGTAAAAAGTATTTCAACTCAATCCTTGCACTACAGTATGCCGTAGGTAAATCTTAAAAATGAAGAAACGGATCAGGATGCTCATAGCAGGCCTCCCAAAAAGTGGAGCTTAGATTTCAATGCTTAAAGCTTCAGGTATATGTTTATTTTCAAACATTATGGTATCTCATTCAAAACAATTAGAATAGTCAGAGGCTTAAAGTTTGAGCATGTTGTCCAATAAAAAGCAGTGTATAATTTCAGTTTAGAGAAGAAACTACAGATATGAAATCTGCATGGAAGAGGGACAATAAAATCTGGCCCCAATAAAGTAATAGAAGGGCATCTTCCCCAGCCTCAGTAAGGGCAGGGGTTATTTGAGTGTGCATATTTATAGATGAAGGTCATGAAGACCTCCTTTGAGAACATCCATTGGTTCCAGGTCTGATACTGAGTGAATTATGTTTTATTGGGTTATTGCTCTAATACCAGTCTAGGCTACCAGGAAACTGGGTCCCTACTAATTGAATGAGTTCTTCTGCTCACTGCTTACAAAATACAGAGCTTGTTGCCAACAGACTGACTTTGATCTTCAGTTACATCTCATCTCAGTCCAGTATGGGTCTTTATTGTTTTTTAAAATAGTGAAAGTAAACAGTGAGAAGTCTTGGTGATCATTGCCTTATTAGTTTAAAAAAACAAACAAACAAAAACAAACCAGAAAACAAATTATTAGATAGTAATACAAGTTGCAATGTGTGATGGAAAACTGTTGCTGGCTCAGTTCTGCTGGATTTAGTGTATAGTTCAGAGAAACTGAGCAAATTAATTTTCTTTAATACAGGTGAGAGTTAAGGAGCCTCAGCAGTCCACAGGAGGAGTTCATTATATGTCAAGAAGAAGAAGTGATCCTCTCAAACACATGTAGGCTAGGAATTTCATAGACTGTTGTGCAATCATTAATAATCTTAGACCTTAGTCACAAACTGGAAGTCTTAATGGGTTCATTAAATGAGAGTTCATTCTGGTTTTATTCAGCTGTGTGAAGTCTAAGATGCGATAGGGCTTCAAGAGGTTTTTGCTCATTACCAATGTTATGTAACTTTTCCAATTTCTTACTCATTTTGCAGTCATTTTGACCTTGGTAAAACATTCAAACTATCTTCAAAGGCATTTAAGTACTTTTTCTCAGTGCTATATTCAAAAATTCTGAAGTTAATATCCTCTCTGTATTTCATACCCTACATATTTATTTTTCTGATTCTCATTAATTTAATTAGATTGCAGTCCTCCTTTGCTCTTTACTTGGGAGATTGCTATGCAGGACAAATACGTTGTAACTTTGATGCCTAATGCTAGATGTGCATGCTCATAGGTATCTACTCAAATAGAAGTGCCTGAAGTAAACCATTCTCCTTTCCCCTCATACAAAGTTCCCAATACAGTCAGTAAAATTGCTAGGAGTTTTTGATAATCTACATCCCTAATGAGAGAGTCATCTCTACTTCATTGATAACTACTTCAATGATACATAAAAGTGCTTTAGAACAGAGGTCAATGTCTTTTATCTCGATTCTGTTTTTGAGATCACCCAGCAGCTTAACCACCAGCTTGGGTAGAAAATTCAGTTCTCCAGCTCTTTGTAGTAGTCTGCACTAGGTAGCAAAGTTTATGGGCATTTAGCCAACTGTCTTTTGAAGTGTTGCATCCACCTGTTTTGACATTAATCCATAAAAATAAATTCTATATGTAGCCCAAATACTGGTCTTTATGGGTCCCAAATTACAATGGCAATAATTAAAATATTTACTTTCATGTCCCAGATGGTAACTATGGTAGATAATTGTATTCGCTGCAATTATTTTGGACTAAGTTTAGTAGTGGAAGATAAAAATCCATTATGGTTTTGTAACGGCACGCAGTATTTAATTGGTTTAACTGTAGGCCTGATTATTTCCAGGATCTAAAAGTAAAGGAAAAATGGAAATAGATTATAGCTCTGAACAGATTTATGGAGAGTTACACGTTACTTACGTAGAGATGTGACATAATGGTCACTTTGGGTTATTGTCTTTACATTCAATGTGGTAGGCTTTGGGCATGACTTCGTAATGTTTATATTTGGGATTTTTTTTAGCAAAGTTATGAAAATGAGTAATAGAACCCGATTACTTTTGATCACACGTATTCAGACCATACCCTTTGTAATATATAGCAATGCAGCTAAAGCCTTTGTATCTGTATGAAGCAGAGTCATAGCTTGATACTTTTTAAGAGAGAATGAAAAATAGTGTTTAAGTAATGTAATGATTACACATGAAATGTAATGCAATTGTAATGATTTTGTTTGTGTTATTATAATAAACCTAGTTGTTTCAGGCTGTATTTTGGTAGTATAAATATTCTGTGATAAAGCAATGTTTTACGACTTCCTGTGGTTTACGTTTTCATGCCATTTGCCTGACATTCAGCCTCAAAACAGCATTACTTTTAAGTGCCATTGAAGATCATTTATTTTTAATAATGTCTCTGTTCATAAATAAACTATAAAAGCCATGAGATGTACGTAAAATAGTTCACTGTGTTTCTAAATACCTTTAATACATATGGAAAATATAGGTATAAATGTGTATCTAAAATACAGGGAATTCTGTGCGTTCGCTGTTGGAAAAAAAAGAGAGCATTCAAATTTTTCAGTCTTCAATTTCTGTTAATGTACAAACTGTTTTTTAATGTCATTTCTTGATTCATCTTAATTATAAATTTAGTCATTCTAAATTTTTCATGAGCTTGGGTGACTTTTCACTAGAGACTGATTTGCCTCTCTTTCCTTGCTGTAAATCATGAAAAACTTTGCACTCTGAAGCTCAGTGGAAGAAATTTCACTGTAAAAACCAGTAGAGATGAAGAAATCACTTCTGCTTTTTTAAATTGCATGGCCTTATCCCCTTCCTGTCGAAGCTCATGGGCATCTTTTGACTTAATTTTTTTTTTTTCCTGAGCTTGAAATTAGGTCATGTATGAATAAAGCTGATTAAGTTGTTTTGTGAGGGAAATATTCCCACTAAAAAACTAAATTTTATTTTTTAAAGGCCAGTCGTATCCTGGGCTGCATCAAAAGCAGCGTGGCCAGCAGGTCAAGGGAGGTGATTCTGCCCCTCTACTCTGCTCTGGTGAGACCCCA
>NW_008796193.1:4836173-4854032 GCF_000699145.1 Aptenodytes forsteri
GAGTTGGGGTTGTTCATCCTAGAGAAGAGAAGGCTTCGGGGAGACGTTATTGCAGCCTTTCAGTACTTAAAGGGGGCTTATAAAAAAGAAGGTGGCAAACTTTTTAGCAGGGCCTGTTGCAACAGGACAAGGGGGAATGGCTTCAAACTAAAGGGGGGCAGATATAGACTTAGATATAAGGAAGACATTTTTTATGCTGAGGGTGGTGAAGCACTGGCACAGGTTGCCCAGAGAGGTGGTGGATGCCCCATCCCTGGAAACATTCCAGGTCAGGTTGGAGGGGGCTCTGAGCAACCTGATCTAGTTGAAGATGTCCCTGCCCACGGCAGGGGGGTTGGACTAGATGACCTTTAGAGGTACCTTCCAACCCAAACTATTCTATGATTCTAAATGTCATCAAAATGCCCATTTTTAGTGAGGAAATGTTTATTTCTAAGAGGAATAATTAACATGTAAATAAAGCAAGGGATGTTCAGTTTTGAATGACGTTTTTGGGGAAAGTTTCTGGGGAAACTGTGGAAAATTAGTTTTCCAGTTTTGAAGTTGAAGGAAGTATGCATAGAGTTGGGGATCTGTATCCCTATTTCTATACTTTTTGTTTGATATTTCAAAAGGGAAAGAAAGGCAGGAGAGACCATGGACATACCGATAGTCACTACAGCAATCTACACAATTTCCCAGAGGCCTGCAGAGAGACAGAAGCAGCACGTGAATGATCATCAGTTATACATTTGTTTAGTTTATGAAGTCTTTTCTTCTTCCTTCAAGGAGACACTTAAGTATTGTGGTAGAAAAGAAGGCAGGCAGTGGGATTACATTTCATATTCCGATCAAAAATATTAGTACCGTGTTGAAAATACTCATATAGGAATTTTCAGAAATAGTTTATTATATTATTCAGTCACTAATAGCATGTTTCTTGGAGTCCTTTTCAGAGTCAGTTATGGATAATATTTTCATGATTACTGTGAAATTGTGTTCTTTGGAAATTAGCTTATCGATTCTCTTCATTTTGTGGGTTGCTTTTTGAGAACATTGGTTTCTTAATCGTTCCTAGCTCTGTACAAACAGTGATTTGAGAACTGGTGATTGAGATTAGAATTAG
The DNA here is from genome assembly GCF_000699145.1 of Aptenodytes forsteri. Classification (NCBI taxonomy): domain Eukaryota; kingdom Metazoa; phylum Chordata; class Aves; order Sphenisciformes; family Spheniscidae; genus Aptenodytes; species Aptenodytes forsteri. Next base: position 4,837,279 of record NW_008796193.1, read on the forward strand.
GTTGGGAATAAAGTCAATAAAAAGCTTTACAGATCCAACAACTTTGAAATTTCCTTGAAACTCTCAAGTGTTTTTAAAACAAAGTTGTCTCAAGTAGCGAGAGTTTCCATCTGTTTCTGTCACTGGGAAAATGCAGCAGATAAAGCCCAAGCTAGGAAGCAATTAAATATATTACTGCTAGCTGAGGGAAAGCCTAAATGCTGATTGTTTTCCTTCTCCTGGCTGAAGGGTTCATTTAATAGGACCTCTTAGAAAGGAGAAGTTTGCCTGGTCAAGTCTAGATCTTGCTGTCTTGTTAGATCTTTCAAGAAATCGGCATGTTCTCCATATCCAAACCTGCTTCTACAGTGAGTCCTGATGAGAACGCTTGTGTTTTTGTCTTGCTCCAACTCAGCTGAAGTTATTGAAGGGGTTTTTTTGAGATGTAGGGTAGCAATAGCAAGGCATTGTACAAGAAGTACGTGTGACCAAATCTGAATTGACACAACCCTAATTTGTTTGTTTATTGTGTACTTTCTTACATAAAGATGCCATGGAGAAGGATATTTTGTACACGTGTTGGTGATGTGCAAATTGAGTCAAAGGCTGCAAAAAATATGAGCCAGATAAATGAAATGCTTCATTTATCAGTGATTCAAGAAATCGGCATCATTCATGTGCTTCAGGGGTTACAAGTCAAGCAGTTTTTAGCAAGCTGCTAATCTGCTATGCTTGCTATATAGTTATAGTTGCTTGCTATCCCAGGAGTTTCCGGCAAATGCTCATACAATCTGATTAACACGGTTCACATACAAAGGGCGCTGGCCTGGGGACTACTATGTCTCATTAGTGGAAATGAATTTTTCATGCCATGGCTGCTATGTCTGTGTGTTAAGACTTCCGTTTCTTTTTCTGTTTCTGTCCTTTTTCTCTGTTTGTTTTTTTTTGTTTTGGTTTGGTTTTTTTAGCAGAAATGTCTGTATGAATTTTAATGACTGGTTATATTACAGGTTTGAGGTTTTTTATTTTTGCATACTGGTGTTATTTTTACTAAGAAACAGATGTAGCAGCAGCAGAAAAAAAAGGAGAGAAATGGCATACATCATTTGTGTTCATATTGAACCCTTTAGCTCTGATTGAATGCGTGATGAGTTCAGTTTAAGGACGAGGCGACTCGACCTGTTTTTGGCAGCAGTCACGCTTTGTGCGGGAGGTTGGAGCAGGTGACCCCAGAGGTTCCTGCCAGCCAACATTTCTGTGGTTCTGTGAATTGTCAACTTTTCGGTATAACTTTCCAGAATTAAGAGAATTAGTGTAGTTGATGTATCATGCCATCTTTTTAAGAAGCTGTAACATATTCTACTGTGACATGAATACTGTTCTGTTTTATAGCTGAAAGCAGGGAAGAGAGGGCTTAGTCTTTTCTCAAAGCTGTTGCTTGGAGTGTTTTTGGATTAATGTTGCTTTCTAGAGGAACTTGGAGAGAGGAAGTAATAGTACATATTAGCCGGTATGTAAAGTATGCTTAGTGACTTGTCATCTACAGCTGTTGTTCTGTGGTATTTGCTGTTTAAGGGTTTTGGTGTCAGCAGATTGTCATTTTCTGAAAATATTGCTTTGTTGAAAAGTTTCCGAACATCACTAGCTGTCTTGTACAAGAATGTGTACCTGAACATGGGTATCCAGCATCTTACAAGATCATCAACACACGTTTAGCTGATGGTATAACGCTGAATTAGCACAAACCATCAGTCCTTCTGTTCATGCACAATTCCTGCTTTAGATGGGAAGTGCTGAAATACCTCCAAGCATTGGTTATATAGTTTATAGCCTACTTTAACTCAGTATACTAAGCTATATGTTTCTTGAATATGTTCTCTTTGTTCTTGTTGTAATGCACACTTTGCTTATCTTCAATTGCTAATGTCTCTAAATCAAAAAGTACTACAGCATAAACAATTTAAGCTCTGCTATGCACAAACCCTGGCCTAGTCTAAAAGAACAAGAAGGTTTATTAAAAGTTTTTCCTCTAAAGTAGCTGATCTGTTTATTTTAGATTGTAAAGTACGTATCATGCTGCTCTCTAAGGCTGCTCTGTTCGTGGTCAAGAAGTATTATGCTTACTTTTTAAGAAATTATTGCTTAAGAAATTAGTATGGACTAACAGTATTAATAAGAACTGCTCAGAGTTCAGCCTAATAGCAGTCTACGATAAATTCTGTGTGTATAAAAGTTTAACTGTCAACTTGTAGGTGTCAAAAGCAACTATAGCAGGCTGAGATGGACAATTGAGAATTGAGGTAGTCTTTAGGATAATGGACTTCTCTAGTTTATTTAATGTACTACCCGCATCTTCATACATCTCAGCAAGGTTGAGAGATTTCCGTAAGTGATGATTGGGAGCCCATCAAAGAGAGGCTGAAGATAAAACCATAGGCTAAGCAGCTGTGCCTCTTCTCCCAAGGCTGTGGTCACAGTTGCGTAGGACTTGGCTGAAAACAGTATCAGATCTAGTTGCTTTTTGTGACCTAATTCTGGAAGGGCTAACATCAAAGTGTAAAATTCTCCTGGAAAGCTACTGAAAGCGTATATATTACTGATATATAGAGTTTTACATATAGATTTACTTCATCACAGATCTTAAATGTGTTTGCAGATTGAAGTGATACTCAACTAAAGGAACAAATCAGTTTTTCATTTAAGATGCTTCCAGACTGAACTCAGTGCTGGCTGATGTGGTAAGGCTTGAGTCAAGAGTGGCAGAACTGCCTAACAGATGGGTATGGAGACGAGGCAGCAGAAAGAAGCGATGTTTCCTTTGATTTTTATCCCCAGAAATCCACTGAGGATTCCTCTGTTGACCTGAACTAACGCACCTTGGATTTTCTTTCAAAGAGAAATCATAAACTCATTTTAGCATGTAGACATTGGTGGATTCAGGATGCTGAATGTCACACCATGTTGACTACGTGTGAAATATCATGTTGTGATAAATTCACAGGAATTGTACACCATGCAAAATTATACCTCCGGGCAGACTCAAATGACCAAACTCTGACATTTCTCAAACTTGACAGCTTATTTCAGTGGAGATTTAGAAAAAAAAGGTCAAAGGACACCAAACATATTACCAGTCAACTCTTCACCTATAGCTATAGCAACACTAAATCTTCTACTATTACATCTTATGGCAAATTAAGGTTTCGTCATTTAGGTCCTAGAAACAGGAGTAATGGCTCGAAGGCTTCATGACCACAATGTGTGGAAACAGCTTTGCCTTGTATATATCATACATGGGGTTGCTGCAGCTTAATGGCTTCAGTGAATGTCCCTGTGCCTTGCTAGGAGCAGAATCAGGACAGATAACTCGTGAATAGCTCGATTGCCTTCTGACAGGAGTCTAGAGCGTCGGTGTGCCTCAGCATGTGTATACGGGTACATAAATGCGTTTTCATAAACATGTTCCCATCTTGGGTTGCAGTAGCAGTTGCCATGGCAACATCACTCTGTGTACTTGAGCTTTAACATTCGAGAGTTCACCCAGAAAATAAATTTGGCGTGATTATGAAGTAAACTTGCTTGTTTTCTGAATTCTTTGGATACAGATGGTTCAAAAAAGCAGAAAATTATGTTACTGCCTTAATGTTTTTTGCTATAAACCATGCACAGAATCATTAAAGCTGTCATCTATCAAAATACAGTAAAATTCCAATAAAGCTAAATTGTAAATGTTGCCATCTTTAGCTCCATAGTATATTATTTTTAAAGGCTCCATGTCATTGTTGAAATTGATAAAACTCAGTAAAACCCCACTGAGCAAGAAATGAAAAAAAATTTCTATAAAATGTCCTCTGAAATAAGGATTTTTATTTTATAAGTACTGACCTATTTTTCTACAGCAAGTTAGAAGACCACAGGATGGTGACAACAGAAACATATTACTTGTGTGTATCAGTATTTTAAATATATCATTTAAAATCTGGTTTTATCCAAAAAATTACTCTTGACATGAGACATTAGGGCTTCATATGTCATGTGTATCTCGATTTCCATGTGAAATCTTAATAATAGGAAGATTTGTCTTCTGTAACCAGATAAGTTTGTGAAATTCATCCTAAGCTCTGAAAACCAGCTTCGATCATCTGATCTTGCGTACCACCAGGAGCAGCAGGGATTTTGCAGATGAAGTCCATTCTGCTCTCCCCCATTCCACTGTCAGTTCTGGTCTCTTCAACAGAAGCCATAGAAACAGGGTTTTGAGAGTACTTGCCATCTCCAGCTGGAGCCATAGCTCTTCTATGGGAACAGAAATTGTGCACAGGTCAGTCACACATGCAGGTTTTACAGAGGAAGCCTTTGTCTGTAGATTTATTCTTTTTAAAAACAGATTTGAAATACTGTCTTTTTTTAAATTGCCTTTTCTCGTGTATAGTCATTTATATATCTGAGATCATTCTGCTTGGAGATGACATGTCCTAAAGTGTCTAAGTTGCTTAAGAGCTGGTTTCCTTTTAGAGGAGACATGAGCACAGCTTACTGTCTGCAATCTCCATTTTTACTGAAACTCAGTTTTAGGTCCTGAGCGTGTCTCGTGCTTGCAGGTCTGCTGCAAGCTGTGTCCTTTTATCAGGGGGCAGATCCCTTCAGGGGATAGACTGAAATTGCAGGGCTGACTCTTAACCATCTCTTATCTTTGGACTAGGCTAGGGCTAGATAATCTTGTATCCCAACCACTCCACAGTCATCAGTTTGGTTTTTTTGTTGTTCCCCACCCCCTGCCCCCTGCAGCAGAATGTGTTAATATTTTCATTGCTAGATTTTGGCAATGATTGTTAAAAAACAGGAATGGAGTCTGTGTTCACGATGAGGCCAGATTCCTGTTTGTAGCTTATCCATAAAAGTGACCTTTTGGGGGTTTTGTTTGTTTTTTTGTTTTTGTTTTTAAAAAGGCATGGGTTGAAATCACATAGTATTTTGTAATGTTGGTTTGCACCTTTTGAAGTATAGTAGACTCCCATTAGCACAGTTTCTTAGAGTGTAGTAGCTTGCAAGTGTACAGTTTCCAAATTTTTAAAGTTAAAATTACTTGATTTTTTTACAGTAATTTAAATGTGACTGACTGTAATTAACGAGGAGAAAGCGATTGAAAAAAAATTGAAGTGAAATGTGCCCAAACCGAAGACTTGGCAACGTAAAAATTTCCAAAGCAGAAACGAGTCATATAAAATTAACTTTCTTAAGAACCTCTAGGGCCTGTTATTGCAGCTATCGCTGTCAGCATTTTCAAGTTAAACACCATTTACAGTAATTTTATTTCACACCAAATTCAACTATAAGCTTAAATGCAAATGCCCCAATAATGGTTTTTGTCTTGGTAAAGCCTTGTGGTTTATTTCTTTCAGATGCAATTATAATGTCTGGGGATATGTAATGCAGAATATATTATTGATGAAATCTTGAATTTGGAAAAAATATATATGCAGGCAAACTGAATATTAGGTTAGCATACAGGCAGTTGGTATGAGGAGAAATGGGAAAAGTGAAATATTAAGATGTGCAAAGAACATTTCTGAGTGGGTTGACTGCTCTGCAAGAAGAGGTGGTTGCTGCTAACCATCCCAAATCCCACTGAGCGTGAGGAGGCAGAGGAGTTCAACAGGTGGCTTCACCCAGGGATTCAGCGATGCTGCTGTTTAAACCAAACTATGGCAAGGACTGGCTGAAACACAGGGATAAAAGTTCTTCTTGTGCAGGAAACATATTCTTACTTTTTGCAACTGCATCCCTTCTGAATGCATTTTGTTTGTTGTAAGCGTATAATGTCTCCGAGTCCCTGAAATCCAAATCAGGGATAAGAACTCCAGCACTTTTTTTCTGAGGGACCCTTGGTGTCAGGTGGGTTTTCCCCACCCCATCAGCTATTGTGATTCCCCAGGGAAGCCAAGGAAGAGATGCTGGAGCGGGGTGGCAGCTCCAGCAGCAGGGAAAGGAGGAGCGAGGGGCTTTGGGACTGGGATGGGGAGGGTCAGGGCCCAGTGTGCTGGGGATGGGGATGGACAGGAGCTCAGGCAGAGGTGTGGGAAGGTAAATGGCGGGGAGGTGGTTGGGGCAGGAGAGGTTAGGTGGTGGGGCTGTGGCCTAGTGGAAATGAACAAAGATGTAGGATGTCATTTCTTCCCCTTATACCTATTTTAAGAACAGTGCGTAAACGCACATACGCAACACATCCCTTCTAGCACTGGGAGTCGTGTTTCCCCATCCACTTTTTTGCTTTTAGAAACACTGCAGTCCTATCCAATGCCCTTCCAGGAGAATAGTGGCATCTGAGTGTAGAGCCCAAAGGAAAGATGAGTGATTAATTCAGGGACTAAGGAACCAGTGTGTGTGTGTGTGTAGGCTTCTCCCTCCTTGTTTGAGACCGTTTGTCCTGGTTTCAGCTGGGATAGAGTTAATTTTCTTCCTAGTAGCTGGTACAGTGCTGTGTTTTGGATGTAGTATGAGAATAATGTTGATAACACACCGATGTTTTAGTTGTTGCTAAGTGGTGCTTACACTAGTCAAGGACTTTTCAGCTTCTCATGCCGTGCCAGCAAGAAGCTGGGAGGGGGCACAGCCAGGACAGCTGACCCAAACTGGCCAAAGGGATATTCCATACCATGTGACGTCATGCTCAGTACATAAACTGGGGGGAGTTGGCCAGGGGGTGGTGGCTGCTGCTCGGGAACTGGCTGGGCATTGGTTGGCAGGTGGTGAGCAATTGCATTGTGCATCTCTTATTTTGTATATTCTTTTATCATTATTATGATTATTATTTTCCCTTCCTTTTCTGTCCTATTAAACTGTCTGTATCTCAACTCACAAATTTTACTTGCCACCCCCCGCCCCTGATTCTCTCCCCCATCCCACTGGGGATGGGTGTGAGCGAATGGCTATGTGGTGTTTAGCTGTCTGCCAGGTTAAACCACAGCACCGTTGTTCTGATGTTTGCAAATGAGTGTGGTAAAGAGTGAGCAGCTAGAAAACTGAGCTATTACCCACCCGAGCTGGAGGGAAAAGCTGTTCTGAAAATGGAAGCAAAGTGAAGGCAGCAGCACAGCACGTACCACAAGAAATGCACAGACTCCATAACAGAGCCATTTATACTGATCTGATTACGCTGCAGTTTTAATAAACCTCCTAGGTAGGCTAGGCATATATCATGGATGCTGTTAGCTACTATAAGTTCAGTAAATATTTCTGAGTTTTGTTTTAGGCAAATAGGTATTTGCAAACTAAACATGTCTGAGGATGGAAAAGATCTATGTTAGTAATACATGTCCAGCATATTAGAGACCAGCTGAGTCTGCCTCATCTTTATATGATAGTTGTCTGCTGGGTGAGAAGGAGCTTCCTAGCAATTCTTCTTTCTCCGAGCCCCAGGACTTCAAAGGTTCTAAAAAGGCAGCAGGCAAATACATACGTATGTACCTATGCACACCTGGATGGCCCAGGATATTGTAGCTCAAGTGGCTGACAGATTTGATCACTGTTTTGACAGGCAAGTTAACTCTTGCTTCCAACTGGACATCATTGTGCGCAAGTCTTGCCAATCAAGGTGCATTATAGACCCTGTTCTTGTCATGTAGTCATCCTTTGTGTTAATATTAATAGTATCCTGGTCCACATGGCTGTTCATGATATAATAAAATTGGTGAGAGATTTTGAAGAAGTTAAATATTCTACATCACTCACATATGCCAAAAAGTACTTACTAGTGGTATATGAAGAGGCAAATTGGACTCAACGATTATCTGTGTCCTATACACCTTCTTTCTCAAGTCTGATCTCTCTGTTGTGTCTTCTGCTACAACACTGCACTTTTTTTCAGATTGTGTTCGTCTTGAGTCAGCTAGTGAAATGTGAACAACTGGTAAGTTTTGTCATTTGGTTTTATACGGTGGTTGTGCAGAGTGACAAGGAACTTAATTGTCCTACTGTAACTGAACTGGTTGCCAAGCCCATATCCCAAACATGAGAGAAGGGAGAAATCAGTACTGCAGAAAATTAAGGAAGTGATGATGGAAATACCACATTATTTTTTTAATTACTGTATAGTGTAATGTTGCTGTTGACAAGGGCATCATAATCTCTTCTGCAAACAACTTTTGTCAGGGATTTATAACTGTGAAGAAATTTGTCTAGGCCTGAAACTTGGCATCGTCTCATTTAACAAAGTACTAAATTGTTGTCATATATGCTTTAAAGACTTGTATGTGTGGTGTGTGTTGATTTCCATGATAAGTACAGCTATTTGCCCTTCAAACAGGTGACATTATATCTGCTTTAGGGGTTTACCTAGACGCAAAAGGATTACAAGGACTTAAAGCAAAAGCCATCTGTATAGAGGATACCGAGAAGAAAATCAAAGTGAAAGAACCTTTAAAATGAGATTAACCAACAACCCTGGATTTCTGGTTTTGTGACTATACAAAGAAGCCGCAATGCCTTTAGTACAATTCCTGGGTAAAGCTTGCCTTTTCAGTAATGGACACTAAATGGCCCAAGAAGGTGTTCGCTATGGGCAGCATGTTTATACTTGCCGCTCTTCCTGCTGTGAATGAGCCTGCTCATCATCTCAGCTATTTTATGAACTGGATTTAACAACTACAGCACCAGTCACAAAGAACTTACTGTAATATATCCATATTGGCCTTTTCTTGTTGGTTTCATAAAATGTTCATATAAGCTGACCTTTTTGTTGTGGAGGTATTAGAGAGTGGCAGTGATACAGATGCATCACCTTTCATGCAGTCCTTATTATATAGTTTTCAAAGGCTTTATTGATAAGGGATTCAAGTAGGAAAGTTATCACAAAAAAAGTTTCTGGTTGTTTCATAACAAGATGCACCTATCAGACAGGATGTAAATGTGTTATTTTTAAGATCAAAGAACAGGTAGATAGTTTTGAAATGGGCTCATTAAGGCAATAACGATCTGATAAAGCTGACTCTCCTGATTTCTGGTGTAGAGTTAATTGAAAGGATATTTAGCATTGATTTGATACCTCTCTATAAACATTCTCCTCACAAATAAGTGGAAGTATAGAAATGCACATCAACTTTATTAGTCATCAGCTTGGCTCTGTCCAGTATTCCAGAGTTTGATCCCCTTTGCTGTCCCTATAGAACGGCTTTAAAGCTCACTTGGTGCACATTCAGACTTCTGGCATTTTGCAGTTGCTCTTTTATCTTTACAATAAAACATGTATTTAACAACAATTAAAAGTTGAAACAGCTTGCTGGCAGATGGGGTGGATTTTCCATCTCCTGAAGTTTTCAAAAGTGTCTTTCAAAAATATGTTCATTTTATGGTCTGTGTTAGAGAGACGACTGAACTAGAGTATCATAGTGGTTTTTCTTGACTTCATAGTTTATCCATATTTCTATCGTTTATTTTTTTGTTATTCTCTATGTAGTGTTTTCTTTATCCTTCTAATTCCTACCTAAAATTACATTTAATACATAATCTTTAAGTCACGCCTACTTCCTTAACCAGCCAAATACTAAATAGAACTGGTAATATAGATTACATGGCACGAATGGCTTGTGCCTTGAGAATCAGGAGACCCCTTTCTAAAAATCACTGTTGGCATAGTTAAATACACTGCAGGCCCTAATCTCAGATACTTCGTGGTAAGTTGTGCTGTGTCCTTCCACTCAAGTAATGAACTTAGCATCTTCACTTTTTCTACTTATATTGCTAACTGGGGTTACTCTTGCATTCTTTAACTAAAGCACATGCATTGCTAAGAAGATCCTGTACACCAAAGACTGGTCTCAAATATAAAACTGAATTGAATATTGATTTTTATTTTAGTTCATTTAGTTGTTTGGTTTTTTCCCTGGAGTGAGATAACTGGTTTTGGTGCTTTGTATGAAAATTGAATTGCTGAGATCCTAAGCTGTGGAATGTGGTTACTACTCATCTGCATTAACAACCATTTAAAGAAATTTTATAGGAATTTTTATTATACACTTATGTGTAGATTAAAATAACCTTTATTAATACACTCCATTGAACAATAACATACATTTTTTAAATGTCATAAATGCAGAGAAAACTTAATTACCACGGATATGCAATGGTCACCATTTATAAGCGCAGTAAGATTAATATTTGCCATGCAACTGCATCTGAAAAACTGCCTTAATTCCTATTTTATGGGTAATATTGTAGTAATCTGTTAAAGGTTTATTTGGCTGAAGCAGTTTGCTAAATGACTGCAGTAATTCTAGAGTCAAAATTATGTATTTATGGAATACAGTAATGATTTGTTTTGCTTTTAAAGGACAAAATACTTGCCTTTAAATTAATTTCTAATAATAAGCAGTATGAAATGGAGTTGGAAAGATGAGGTTGTTGGGCAGTTGTTATTATCTAGTGATGACCTCTGTCATTGATGGTTTGCAAATTAATTCCTCCGCCAACAAAACAGGAGGAGACAGAGTGAAAGGGCAGATAAATAGTTTGAAAATTGGTTAGCTCAATTTTCCAAAGAATATTAATAAATCACTTGATGTCCAGTTGGTGCTTGGTAAGGAGCTTAGTGCACCAGGGATCAATTCTGGGACTGATATTATTAAATATCCTCCTTAACAACCTGGATGAGAAGACGGTGTGCTCCCTTGAGAAGTCTTGAGGTGATGCACAACTGTGGGGGAAGAGGTTGACCTGCTGGATTGTAGCGCTACAGTTCAGAGGGACCTTCACAAACCTGAGGGTTGTGCTAACAGAAAGTCTTTAAAGTTCAGCCAGAATGGCTTTGCAGGTGTAAGCCATTTGACTCAATTGGAAATTAGAGACTAACATTTGTTATTGTTACTGAAATAAATAATGCAGCTTTTCACACTAATTTAAGATGCTTCAGTTTAGCTCACTCTGAATTCTGTTGCTTCCACTGCATATAGAAAAATTTGGACGGCAGGTAGAGCATTGATTCGCAAAGTGTATACAATTGCTACACTTGAAATGCATACCTCAAGTATGGGCTCTCTTGACTATCCCTAGACTGTCTGATAGTCATAGGTGAGGGATATTTATATGGCTGTACAAGGAAATAGGATCTGTAAATTGGTATTGTATAGACCAAGATAGTCTTTTGGTGGACGATAGGCTGTTTCATTATATCAATGCTTTCTAACAGTTTGCTCTCTTCAGAGAGCTTCAAAAAGCTAAACTCTACTTTGCCATTAGAGTAGGTTCATCTATTATGTGGCCTCAATAATGTTACCTGGAGGTAAGTCTTTGCGAAAGAAAATGCCTTAAAATGTAAAAATGGAGGGACAATGTAGTGTTGTAGGTGTCAGTACAATATCCATCACTGTAAGAGGTTTAATATCTTTATCTTCATTTTATTCTAATTGATGAGCGAGTCTGATGTTTGAAAAGTCCTAAATTACACATGCTCATGTGATGGAATAGCTATTGTCGAAGCATGGAGGAAAATGGCACCCTATTGTGGCAGTCTGTTAAAAATGATTTGTTGAAAATTGACTTTGAATGTTTCTACTGGAGGTCAGAGTTCCCTTTAGAGGACTCATACTTCCACAGAAGTATCTAGAATTGTCACAGATATGCATCGCTATTAAAGGAATGATTTTGATATAGATACTTACCTGGCAGTGCTTTTGATTCATTAAAATGGGAAAAATAAGTGGAGCAAAACAGCTGGGACAATTTCTAAATAAATTCATCAGTCATTCAGGAACTATGCATTTAAAATACCTATAAATAATAGAATGCTCCATCTAAATGGAACCCTTTTATTCATGTGTAAGTACAGTGTCACCCTGAAATTTCTTTTTTAACTTATCATTTCGTGTTTAGAATCAGATCAGTTAAGTTATATTATTTCTACTTTTTCCACTTTATTTTAACAGCAGTATTTTGTATGGTGTGTGAAATGAAATTGATACACTCAGCTGTTAAACTTTAAAATTACTTTCAGGTAATAAATAATTGTTTTGGAAACTCTGTGCCACTCAATTTTTTTAATGTTATCTTGGAGACTGACAAAATAATAGGATAACTTTTGTGTTTTGCCGTTGGCACTTGTAAATCCCCTTTATTCGTATTCTTACAATATATTATATTCCTTTAAATATCTTCTTTCCCCTCTGATGATGTTCATGGGATGGCTGATCCTACAAAAGAAGACAGGACGATGGAAACAGGGAGACTGAAATACTGAGAACCCAGTTTTTGCTTTTTATTATATATATTTAGTTCTCCCAGGTTTACAAAGAATAAATAAATTGTTTATGTATACATAAGGAAACAAACGTTTAGGTTTTTTTTAAATCTTGTTTTAATAGATAAAAAGATGGCCTATCACAAAGTGAATGCAGACCAGAGAGCACAAGGGCACTCCCCGTACCTTGACAACGATGAGCTCCAAGCCACAGCGCTGGAACTGGAATGGGACATGGAAAAAGAGCTGGAGGAGCCTGGCTTTGACCATTTCCGTCTGGATGGTGCGGTCCAGCATCACCTGGGAAATTCGCAGAGCCCTGACCTTGATCTCGAGCCCATTCAGCCATCATCTTCTCCAAAGGGAAGATTCCAGCGGCTCCAGGAAGACCCCGACTACATTTCACACTATACGAGACAGGCACCAAAGAGCAACCGCTGCAATGTTTTTCAGATACTGAAAGTATTTTGCACTGCTTTAATTTTATTTATTTTTGGAATTGTGGTAGGTTATTATGCACGCAAGAAATGCCCTTCTCCCCCAATGTCTCAAGAACCAAATAACCTTCACATCTACCATGACATTCTCAAGGAAATCAAAGCTGAAAATATTCAGCAGGTTTACAGGTATGTACGTTGACGTGTTTTTGTCTAAATGCAGTCAGGTGCCAATGTTAAGACTTCTTGTGATTTGTTTTATGTGGAATCTTATTTAGAAACCTTGACTTTTTCTTCATGTTCAGTTTTCTCATGATGCTTGGGAAGCTTTCATAAGCATATATGGAACTAGAGTAATTTTTAACAATGTGGATTTGTGTTAGTCATTACAGTTTTTGCTTTAATAACATTCTATTGCGAAATATATTAATATTAGCTTTAATGTACACGAATTGAAAAACAAATAATTCAAAGTGAATAGAAATATAGATGATAGACCAGCTGTCCTAGATCCAGTCGATTGCCAAATAACATTGTTGAAAAGCAAGATTTTAGATGGTGTTTTGTAATATTTGGTGCTTTAAGAAATCCCCATCTAATCTCTGGCAAATAAGTGAATCCTGGCTTTTGTTTTTCAATCTATATGGTGAAGTAAACCTTTAGTCTGCATGCGTTTAGGAGGGAAAAATTGAACTCTGAAAGACTGATTTTTTTTTTCTTTATTACCTGTTTTATGAATATAAAATGTTGTAAAATATCTACTGACTGGGTTTGATTTTAATTTTTTTTTTCCATGTGGAATCTTTTCACTGCTTTGAAAGTTTATAACACGCGTTCGTATCGGAGTATAATCACTTTTCTGTAGCAGTGAATGTGGAAGAAACTAGGTTTTCCTGCCAACTTGTGAAAGTTATTTCTGTATGAGGGGGGAGATGAGCTTATTTCTGGCTTCTGGAACTGCAAGTTCCTTTTTCATGATAAAGGAAACGCATTGCAGAATTTTTGATCAGTACCAGTTCAGAAGCACCATAACTTACATACCTGAGGTTAGAAAGGATTGTTGTCATGGACATCCAAAGTTATTCTTGAGTAAATCAGAAATAGATTGAAAGTAACCACAGAAGTCTTCTAACATAATTTGTCTTTTATTATATTTGCTAAACCAAGCCTAAAATCCTAAAACAGTTAGTACCATGTTTTGAGCCAACACTGTTACTAAATTCAAGGGAAAAAAATAGGTATGAAAGATTTCGTGTCAGTTTTCATGTGCTGAACTGACTCTACTTTGTACAAATATGATTATTTTCATAATGGGAAAGGGTATAGGTGATAAAAAATGTTGATTCTGAATGGTAAAAAATTAACGTCTTTGTCTTCTCAGAGAGTGAATTGAACTGAATTCTGTCATTAGGCTTAGTCATGAACAAAGTATTGGAATAAGCTAAGCCCTGCTGATTGGGTATTACACAAATTACAGCAAATTGCAGAGAACTCTGTCAGTCTCAGGATAATACTCCAGTTCTTTGTGTTTGGGGGCTGGGAACCGCTTGCCTTTTTATTATTTGAAAGGGTGGTTTAAAAACATCCCTTTTCAAACTCTTTATCACTTTTCAAACTATTTCAGCTAGCTATTAGGATATTAGTGAGAATCTGGACTTTAGGTAAAATGAATTATATGAATACTTTGAAACTTGAAAAACTTACATAGTTGCTGTCCTTTAATTAACATAATTCTTAGCATTTGGTAATTTTTTTCTGCACAATTGCATGATTTCAACAAATGTAGTCAAGCATTAATTCAGCTATCTATGGATTCTGTATATAAATATATAATCAATGCTTTTAGTATACCACATTACCACAAGATTTTTCTTAACCCAACATTTTGATCTGAGACAGCTTTTATCCCATGTTGTGTTAAGTTGCTTTCCCTCAACATCTGTTTGGCAAGAGTCAGAGCTACTGCCAATGAAACCTGCGTCTATGTAGCCCCACAAATATAGAACACGCAACATATGTTGCTTGGGGAAAAAAAAGCCCAAACCTGACAAAATCAATATATGTTATTCTAAGACTTCTTTCAATATAATATACTTCGAGTTAGTAGGAATAAGTGGCAGCTGCTTAGCTTGCAATTTCTAAATGTTACTGAGAATGACATTAATTTAATTTTCTTAGCTTACTACTTAGATCAGACTCAATAATGGTAAGGGATTTTGCTAACAGTCCTGATAAAGGACTTAGGAGTAAAATGTATAAAAGACACAGCAGTGCCAATCATATCACCCAAGCAGACATCACCTTAATGTGCTTGGAGGTCTGGAGTGGGAACGTCCTACTGGGATGAAATCTGCTGCAGTCAGATGAAGCTTTGAGGACTGGGACCCTCTGGGCTTCTAAAGAGGTTGCAGAAATGCACAAGGGGACTTGTGTTGATTTTGCTGGGATTTGGACTGGATTCTGTGCAAGCTGAATGAAGCCTCTCTGCCAATCTGAGTTAGGAATGGAGGATCATGTAGGTTAACAGCAGTTTGTCTGCACAGTTTGCTGAAATGGGAGATGCAGGCGTTCCTGTCCAGCTTCTCCATTGGAGGCTCTTGGTGAGAGCTCGTGTGCTGCTCTTCTGTCAGTCCTGTACTGGCCATCTACATCAGCCAGGTCCGTGTTAAGCATTTTTCCCAGCAGACGTACTAGAAATCATTAAGTAAGAAAAGTCACTGTGTTGACTTCTATTCCTTCAACTTTGCACCTTGCTTCCCGTGAAGCGTCAATGCTACAGAAATTCAGTGCAATTTAGCACAGTTGTAATTACCAGCCTTGGACAAGTTGCCTAATTAATGATACAGCCTAAGTAAAGATTATCTCTGTAAGCCTTTTTGAACACCTCCCCCCACCCCCTGTAGGGAAGTGCTTACAATGTTGACGATAAAAAGTAGAAATCAGTTTACTGCTGATGTTTCAGAGGTTTCAAGAGGACTTAAGTTGTCAGAAGTGCCTGAAAGGGGGAAAGGAGTCACCACAAAAAAATGAAGAGTTTTCCTTACCCTGCACATTGCATTTTATATGCTGGCAAAAATTAGGACAAATACTGTTAATAGTATTCAGTCGATAAATCTAACATTTTAGGAGTGTGAGTACTAAATTTGCTCAGAAAAATGTTTATAAGAGAAAGAACCTGCTCCATAGTACAGCAGAGTCAGAACTGGTAAAAACAGACTTAATTCTGCAAACATCACTGAGCTGATAAGAATCCAGTAGTATTATATCTGTTTGTGCCACGTATATGACTTCTCTGCAGTT
The DNA here is from genome assembly GCF_000699145.1 of Aptenodytes forsteri. NCBI lineage: Eukaryota > Metazoa > Chordata > Aves > Sphenisciformes > Spheniscidae > Aptenodytes > Aptenodytes forsteri. The sequence goes on from NW_008796193.1 coordinate 4,853,224, forward strand.
TTCTTTTGGAAGATATATGAAAAGGTTTTAGTTCAAGTCTGATGTAACTTAACTCCCACAAGCCTTCAGGATGAATATGGAAAGGGCATAAATCCCACATCCAAAAGAGACCAGGTAGAAGTCGAGATACAGAATACCTCAGGCACTGTTTAAAATTATATCCGTAACCAGCAAAATGTATCAGGGCAACACAGATGGTCAAAGCTGGTAAAACTTAAAGGCTGAAAGTAGGCTATCTCCTGGGACAGCTAAGTTGAGGCTCCATGGCAAGACTGAATTCTCAGAGCCCTTTTAGAGAGAGCGTGTCAAGAAGGGATACCTGGAGAGTAGTCATCTGTGCTTTGAGTCTGTGGCCTTGCTCTCTGTGGAATGTGTCTGCGGCTCTCAAATATAATCGTTAGAATAGGAAAAGTCCTGTTTTCAAAAGTGATGAATGCATTTAGATGTGGAAGTCTATAAAGTTTATAATAAATGCTTAAGGTCATAAGAGACAGACTTTCAAAAATACAGAAACACCCAACAATTTTGCTAAGCACACTGTTGAATTCTCAAAAGTAAACGAGCCCAATTTTCAATGAAAACTGATATTGCTAAGCTACTTATTAAAATGGGATTCAGATTTCTAATATCACTTACGTGCTTTTGAAAATTCAGCTGTTTTTTCCTTCTCGCTGTGTATAAAAAGGGGGATGCTAAAGAAGTATATCTTTATCCTGTCGTTGTGCATCTGCCAGATGCAGGTTAGTTATCCAATGGTCATTACCACATAATTGGATTATGCAGCAGATTTGTGTTTATAATGAGTAGAT